>NC_072431.2:43555500-43858500 GCF_028878055.3 Symphalangus syndactylus
GAAGTTAAAGGGTGGTGAAAGTATATTAGATCTGCTACAAGTGTGTAATTATAATTATTGACACATTTTCAAATGCTCTCTTAAGTATGATGCATTGCCCATGATTTTGACAGCTGTGACTACATTAAACCTGCTGGAATACTCTTTTCACAAAGATTTGTTTAAACTTAGAATTGTCAGAAGGATTCTCCATAAAGTGGATGAACACAGATTTAGAGGTGAAATGGTGGTTCATTTCCCACTGTGCCTGTTGATTTTTAGTCTGTTAAATGTTAAACAGAAGATTACCTGGATTTAGTTTTCATGTGAAGAAACCTGGGAATTTTATTTTATTTTTATATAGTATAAAAATATGTGATGCTATTCCTTTGTGATAGGACCGTATGCAATGATAGCATAGAATCTCATTCTGTCTCCTGCTGAAGGTCCCCAACCACATAACTCCAAACTGACAGATGTGATGTTGCATAACAGCCTTATTTTCTGAACGTCTCCTTCAACAAAGTTCACATATTATCTCCTTTTCATGGCTATTCTATCCTTCTATATAGATTTATTAAGTAGCTACTGTGTGCCAGGCACTGAGAATATAGACAGAAAGGCTATCAGAGAGCTCAGCTTGGCAGAGGCAGAAAAAGAAATAGCCAATATACAGTAGAGTGAAGTGCCACATTAGAGCCCTAAACATAAAATTGGGATGTACAGTTCTGTTTGAGGGCACTGGAGGTCATCTCAGGGAACTGATGTTCTTGAGTGTCTTCAAGGTTAAGTAGGATGTTATCAGGTGGGGAAAGGGCCTTCTAGGCACAGAGGCTTTCAGTAGAGACAGCACCCTTTAAAACTGAATATGGCTAGAACCTTGCTACTCAGCGTGTGGTCCTTGGGTCAGCAGTGATGACATCAATAGAAATACAGAGTCTCAGGCTTACCTCAAATCCTGCTGGATCAGAATCAGCTTTGCAGCAGTATCCGCCAGTGATCTGAATGCTTCTAAAAGTTTGAGAAACATTGGACTTGAGCATAGGAAGGAGTAAAAAAAGATGGGAGAGCTTGGAAAGTAGACCACCTGCAAAGGAGATTGGATTTTTTTTTTTCTAGCAAAAAGTTGATAATGGAGAAGTGACATTATTAGATTTATATTTTCTAAAAATTGTCTGGAAGTATATGTAGAGCAGCATCTGCCAAGAATGTTTCTTGAAACCTTAATTGTATATAAGGTGCTTCACCAAAAAAGGTCCTCAAATAAGTTTGAAAAATGCAGGATATTATATTCTTCTCTTGGACAATGTAAAGTATCATAGTAAATTGAAAGTTTTGAGAACTTGGCTTTGAAGAAAACCATTAGCTTAACCACTTATCCTGGAATATCCCTAGGGTGTTCCACATTTATTCCACAGTGGAACTCTTTGTAGCCTCACAGCTGTTAATACCCTAGGGATGGTAGATAGCATTCTGCTGAACACATTTTGGAAAATGCTAGTGCTGCTTCCTAAACCTTAGACACTTTGTCTTATCTGAGTAGGGTGACTGTCCAGGTTTAGCGGAGACTGAGGGATATCCTGGGATGCCAGACTTTCAGTGCTAAAGTGGGCAAATTGGGGTGGAGTTGGGTACCCTTCCTAGCAGTTTACCACATATATTACTATTTACTTTATTTTCTTTAGGTGGGCTCAGCCTTCTTTCCTTCAATTCCTGTTTCAGTCTCATTTTCATGGACTGGTCCCCAAACTTGTCTGCATTGGAAGCACCTGGGGAGTTTCTAGACCTGAGCCTGTGCCCACCTCATGAGGTTGTGATTTAATTGGTCTGGGGTATGTATTGGCCCTTGGAGTATGGGGTAGACTTTTCAAAAGGTCCTCAGGTTATTCAAATGTCATGAAAGTTTGTTCAAAGCAATTATGTGTGTGGAAATGTAGTCTTGAGATGCTACTTAAGAATTTATTTTCATATATAATACAAAAAACGACCATTAAAAAGAAAAAAAAGCTGAAGAATCACCTGGCAGCATGTGAGGCGACCACCAGTTGTACCTGTTCCACACTTTGGGAAGCACTTAGGGGGATAATCGAAGTGTGGGCAAAAATTAGGGGGCTGGAGCTTATTTGGTGAGTGGTGTGGCTGGAAAGGATATTGCAGATTTCAGGGCTGTTTGGGAGTCTGAGTCCATGAGATGTGGTGATTGATCCGATCTGTAGGGTGGAATAGAGTAGGAAAAGAAGAATCTGATAACTGCAGGCAACCTGGGGGTAGATGATGATCATGTTACTGGAAAGGGGTCCCAGTCCAGACCCCAAGAGAGGGTTCTTGGACTCGTGCAAGAAAAAATTGGAGGCGAATCCATAGAGTAAAGTGAAAGCAAGTTTATTAAGAAAGTAAAGGAAGAATGGCTCTTCCATAGGCATAGCCCCCCAAGGGCTGCTGGTTGCCCATTTTTATGGTTATTTCTGAATTATTTTTTAAACGGGTGGATTATTGATGTCTCCCCTTTTTAGACCATATAGGATAACTTCCTGACATTGCTGTGGCATTTGTAAACTGTCTTGGCACTGGTGGGAGCATAGCAGTGAGGACGACCAGAAGTCACTCTCGTCACCATCTTGGTTTTGTGGGTTTTGGCTGACTTCTTTACCGCAACCTGTTTTATCAGTGAGGTCTTTATGACCCGCATCACGTGTCGACGTCCTATTTCATCCTGTGACTTAGAATGCCTAACTGTCTGGGAATGCAGCCCAGTAGGTCTCAGCCTTATTTTACTCAGCACCTATTCAAGATGGAGTTGCTCTGATTCAAATGCCGCTGACAATCACATAACAGAACAGGAAGGTGTGGGGAATGCAGTGAGGTGACAGGCTGTATTTGAGAGGACTTGGGATGTCCAAGTAGAGCTGTCTAGTGGGTTGTCAGAAGAAAAACAGACGGGGCATGCTGGCTCATGGTTGTAATTCTAGCACTTTGGGAGGCTGAGGCAGGAGGATTGCTTTAGGCTAGGAGTAGGAAATCAGCCTGGGCAACATAGCAAGACCCTGTATCTATTAAAAAAATTTAAAATAGGCCAGGTCCAGTGGCTCAGGCCTGTAATCCCAGCACTTTGGGAGGCTGAGGCTGGCAGATCACTTGAGGTCAGGAGTTCAAGACCAGCCTGGCCAAAATGATGAAACCCCGTCTCGACAAAAATACAAAAATTAGCAGGGCGTAATGGTTATGTAATCCATAACCAGTAGTAATCCCAGCTACTTGGGAGGCCGAGGCAGGAGAATTTCTTGAACCCTCAAGATGGAGGTTGCAGTGAGCCGAGGTTGTGCCACTGCACTCCAGCTTGGGTGACAGAGCGAGACTGTGTCTCAAAAAATAAAAATAAAAAGAAGAAAAACAATTAATATTTAATAGCTTAGAGAGGAAAGGGCTAGATACAGATGAGAGCCTCTGCTTCCTAGTACAGGAGGCAGTAAAGTTCAAGTGGGGATCAGAATTTCCTGAGAGAAAGGGGAGAGAGTGGATCTGTCCCCTTGGTCCAAGGGATGAGTTCTTGGAGAAGGACCTTGAGAGAAGAGTCTGGGAATAGCCTGAGAGGTAGGAGGAACACTGAAAAGAGGCTCCAATCGCCATAGAGAGGAAGGGAAGGCTCCTCCCAGGTAGCCCTGAGAACCCAGTAAGAGAAGAGCTCAAGAGGGCATTTTGTTGGTAAGTTAGTCATCATTAGTAGTGTTTGTAAGTTTAGCATAAAGGAGGAAACCAGTTTTTAGTGGGTTGAGAGGGAGGAGACCACTAGATCAAGTGACTTTCTTTTTTTAAGTTTTTACTGACGAAAAAGGCTGGCATAGTGTGGGACCTTAGGGAATAAACATGGGTTTGTTTGGGGAGTAGTCATCTTCTGGTTACTCATGGAAGTTACGTCAAGAAGGAAGAAAAAATTACAAGGAGCATTCACATATTCACAGAAAAAGTGCCAGAGTTACCTGGGGCTCCATAAAATCCCTTAATTTTCAAATCATAACTACTCACCTTTTCTCCCCATCTTCCCTAAAGTTTGCCCTGTTATTCCCTAGACACAACAAACTCAATTTCTGAATTGATATTCTTATAAATGTCATTAGGATTTCTTTTTCTTTTTTTTTTTTTTTTTTTTTTTTGAGACGGAGTCTTGCTCTGTCACCCAGGCTGGAGTGCAGTGGCACAATCTCGGCTCACTGCAAACTCCGCCTCCCGGGTTCATGCCATTCTCCTGCCTCAGCCTCTCCGAGTAGCTGGGACTACAGGCGCCCGCCACCACGCCCGGCTAATTTTTTTTTTGTATTTTTAGTAGAGACGGGGTTTCACTGTGGTCTCGATCTCCTGACCCCGTGATCCGCCCGCCTCGGCCTCCCAAAGTGCTGGGATTACAAGCGTGAGCCACCCTATGGTGCCGACAAGGCTGCTTGTGATTAAGTATTCAACCTTTGTCTATGTGTGGTGCGCATTTCTGGAGGGCTTTGTAGTTTACCAAAGCAACACTGCATTTTACATGATCCTCTTAATAACCTTGTACAGGAGGCAGGGCAGAAAATGATATTATTTTATTTTACAGGGAGAAAAAAGCCTTTGAGGTTTAAATATATTAAGGAGGACCTGCTGATGATGAATGATTTAGTGATGGATCCAGGGTGCAATTCTGGTCTCTCTGGTACAGTATTTCTTCCTTATGGTGGAGGAAGATGGGGGAAGGGTATCTTTTTTTTTTTTCCAATTAGTTTATAATTTCCTTGAGGACGGGGACCATGTATTCATTGTTGAGACCGTGGGTGTCGGAGATGGGTAGGAGAGCCCTTTGGTCCAAGCTTTACCACACACAAGGACTTCACATTGTCTTGACATTACCTTTGTATCACAGAGTCCCAGAAATATCCAGAATTGTGCATTTTCTTTTTCTTTCTTTTTTTCTTTGAGTCATGGTCTTACCCTGTCACCCAGGCTGGATTGCAGTGGCACAATCATGGCTCACTGCAGCCTCAACCTCCTGGGCTCAGGTGATCCTCCCACTTCAGCCTCCTGAATAGCTGAGACTACAGTGCGTACCACCACACCTGGCTAATTTTTGTATTTTTTTTTTGTAGAAGCGGGGTTTCACCATGTTGCCCAGGCTGGTCTTGAACTCCTGGGCTCAAGCAATCCACCTGCGTCAGCCTCCCAAAATGCTGGGATTACAGGCGTAAACCACTGTGCCTGGCCCAGGATTGTATATTTTCAACAGGATTGAAAGAAGGTAGCATGGATCATGTAACTTTGAACTTGCGTCTCGGTATTGGACCATGTAATTATCTTGAGACCAGCCCAATAGTATTGTTTGGCATGTTTTATAAATATTTAAAACATGCACAGTTTTTATCATCCTATTTTTACATTTAAAGAATATTTTTTGATAACAGAAATCATCTATAGTGGAAGCGGCCCAAACCTCTCTGGACTTCAAAGGGACCCTTCTTTGTATGTGCATGGAAGGACCTGAAAATGAACTAGCCCCGTAACAAAGCTCAAGTCCAGTAAAGATAATGTTTTGTAACCACCACAGGGCGCACCACAGGCACTCAATAAATACTTGTTAGTTTGAATTGAGGGAGGTGTTGTTTTGTGTTAAACATTCTCTACATTTATCACAATGGACCACTGACAAGTTTTAATTTTTTGTAATCATCTTTCCCATGAGTCATTATAGATATGGCACTAGGATTTGGGGAAGGAGAATGATGAAAGAGAATATAGAAATGGGATCAGCAAGTTTTAGAACAAGAGATGAGAAGTTTTGAGTGAGTGAATAGTTGAAAGCAGGCAGGAGTTGCTCAGGGGAAACTGGAAATAGGTGGAGGCACTTTTAAGACAGCAGACCACGTGGATATGAGGATGAGACTGGAGTAATGCAGAGTTGATGATATCTTAGCGGGGGAAGTGAAGGCTTTTTTCAACTTTAATTATAGCTACAGGACAAAAGCACATTATAGCACTTTTTTTCTACCTCTACTAAGGGCTGGGAGGATATAATCTGTCTCGCAGAGTCTTGTCAAAGAATCTGTACTTCAGACTACACTGAAATGTATTTTTTTTTTTAAGTTTTTGGGGTGTCGTAGGTTGAGGAAGAGGAATAAACATTTGATTCCTTGTGTTTACATTAAAATTTCAAGCTACTATTTCATGATGAAGCGAGGAACTTTTTAGTCATTGAAGAGATTTAGGCGGATGAGTTAATGTTTGGTCATCAGAAAATGTAGCATGAGGAGCATTTTTCTCTTGGGAGGAAAAAAAAGCAAAATATGAGTCAGACAAAACATCAAGTCATTTCCCGCCACTCGATGCAGCCACCCTTTTGCTGAAGGACCATCGACCCTGCAAGTATAAGTCAGACAGTAATGACCACTGGCATTTGAGGCAGACTTTACAGTTTATAAAGCTCTTCCCCCCAAGACCACTCACGGTGTTGCTGACTCTTTGTATAACATTGGCACTTCTGACGAGGGGGGCACAAGTGAGTTATTCTTCTAGGGAAGGTGCTTTGATTTAAAACCTAAAAATGCCATCTGTAATCCGAATGGGACAGAGTTTTCCTTTGTGAGGACCCATCAGTTGTTCATTGACATTGGCATGGACTGTTGCCCAGTCTGGAGTGCAGTGGCATGATCTTGGCTCACAACCTCCATTTTTTGGGCTAAAGTGATCCTCCCATGTCAGCCTCCTGAATAGCTGGGACCACAGGTGCAAGCCACCACGTCCGGCTAATTTTTGTGTGTGTATCCGTATCTATATATAGATACGGATACACACACACTTTCTTTTTTTTTTTTTTTAAGAGACGAGATTTCATCATGTTGCCCAGGCTGGTCTCAAACTCCTAAGCTCAAAGCAGTCTGCCCTCCTTGGCCTCCCAAAGAGCTGAGATTATAGGCGTGAGCCACCGTGCCTGGCCAGTTCGTTGGCATTTTTGAAAAATGCTAAAAGGCAGTATACTAGCCTGTAACATTGGGAAAGTGTAAGGTTTGTCTTACATACTTATTTTATTTTTGAGATGGAGTCTTGCTCTGTCGCCAGGCTGGAGTGCAGTGGCACGATCTCGGCTCACTGCAACCTCTGCCTCCCGGGTTCAAGCGATTCTCCTGTCTCAGCCTCCTGAGTAGCTGGGACTACAGGCATGCACCACCATGCCCAGCTAATTTTTGTATTTTTAGTGGAGGTGGGGTTTTACCATGTTGACCAGAATGGTCTCCATCTCCTGACCTTGTGATCCACACACCTCAGCCTCCCAAAGTGCTGAGATTACAGGTGTGAGCCACCGCACCTGGCCTGAAAAAGATTCACTCTTTTTTTTTTTTTTGAGACGGAGTCTCACTCTGTCACCCAGGCTAGAGTGCAGTGGCACAATCTCGGCTCACTGCAAGCTCTGCCTCCTGGGTTCATGCCATTCTCCTGCCTCAGCCTCCCAAGGAGCTGGGACTACAGGTGCCCGCCACCACACCTGGCTAATTTTTTTGTATTTTTAGTAGAGATGGGGTTTCACTGTGTTAGCCAGGATGATCTCGATCTCCTGACCTCGTGATCCTCCCGCCTTGGCCTCCCAAAGTGCTGGGATTACAGGCGTGAGCCACCACGCCTGGCCGATACACTCTTTTTTCATTTTGGATTTGCCAATATGATGGCCGAACACTGTCGTTGTCTTCCTCTATCTCTGTTCTTGATCTTTCAGTGATGTTTTTATGTAGTGTTCCATTTTGCTGGGTATCAGATAATCACCAAGTCTTTGTGCAAATCAAGAGAGATAACTAACTAGAAATATGTGTGTGGAAGATAGGTATGAAATGTTAGGAAGAAAAAAATGCTGCTTTTTTTCTTTTTTTACTCCTTTAGGGTCTGATTGATTCATGCTTTTTTATTTGTTGAAATTTTTTGAATACTAACTATGTGCTAGGCTCTGTGTTGATTATGTGTTGGTGACACTGAGACCAAAGGTGCTATTCCTGGCTTCAAGAGAATTCATGGCTTAGTAAAAGGAACACATAAATCAGTGATTACAGTACAGCTTGGCAAATGTGGGTGTGCACAATGTACAGCAGTGACCCAGAGGGGGAAACCTAACCCGCGTTAGGGAGAAGGATGTAGGGACGGTTCTGACCCTGGAAGATATTAAGTGAGGGCTTGAAGAATAAGTAGAAGTTAGCCTGGTAATGTAGAGGAAGGGCATTTTAGCATAGGGAAACTTCATTGTAAAGATAGAAGGCATAAGAAGAGCATAGTACCAGCTGGGAATGCAGGTAGTTTAGTTGAACTGCAGCTTAGGGTGCTTGTGGGAATTAATGTGACATAAGGCTACAGAGGTGGGTAATGGCTATGTCATGAAGACTACTTATTGCTTCCTAAACAATTCAGGTCTTATCCTGCAATATGCTAGCTATTGGATTTTAGGGAGGAAAAGGATCTGATTAGATTTGGATTTTGGAACGGTTATGAGCAGCAGCTTTAAGAAGATTCTTTTTCAATGGTGTCTATTCATCTGAGATTTAGACTGATCCCAATTCATGTGCTGAACCCCTGACCCTCAGTGTGATGCTATTTGGAGATGAGGTCTTTGGGAGGTAATTAGGTTTAGGTGAGGTCATGAAGGTGGGACCTTCCTGATGGGATTAGTCAGCTTGTAAGAAGAGATATCAGAGAACTTGCTATCTCTTTCCACATGAGGACACAGCAAGAAGGCTGCCCCTGTTAGCCAGGAAGAGGGCCCTCACTAGAACCTGACATTAGGCATCCTGATCTTGGACTTCTAGCCTCTAGAACTGTGGGAAAGTAAATTTCTGTTTAAGCCTCCCAAACTATGATGTTTTCTTATGGCAGCCTGAGTAAACTAATACAATCTATTTATTTCTTGGGTAATTGTGAAACTAGGAACAGGAAGGATATTATAGTAATTTAAGTAAGTAGCAATAATTTGGCTACTCTATTTTGATTTAAAAATATTTGGGCATGGAACACATCGTTATTTAACTGAACTTCTAGTTTTGAGATCTTATTGTTAGTATATTACTAGCTACAATAAGTTTTATGAGAGAACCTTCTCCCTTGAGCATCTCCACATCCTACCTTTTATTAAAGTAATCCACTGATGCCCTTCACTGTAGAGGCTTTGAGTCTTTTCATTGTTTTCCAGTCAGCAGGTTGGTACAGCTCAACTCTCAGTACCTAGTGCCTGAGTCTTAAATCTGTTAGACAGCCCTCTGCTTTATCTAATTTTGATACTATGACATTTATATTGTTTTAAAGGAATCTTCTGTGTATGGTTTTAGGAGTTCTGTGGGAATTAATACCATTTAGAGGATCATATAACTATGGCAGATGATGTTTGTGATAAAATTGGTACCTATCTTGTGTATATTTGAATAACTATTTAAAAGAGAATATTTTTCATATTTTGTTTTTATGTCTGAAGATCTGTCTTGAACATTTTATCCAGCACTTAACTTGTGCCTAATATTTGAGTCTAGTTTCCCTTTCTTTTTCCAAGGTCTTGCTCTTTTTTTTTTTTTTTTTTTGAGACGGAGTCTCGCTCTGTCGCCCAGGCTGGAGTGCAGTGGCACAATCTCGGCTCACTGCAAGCTCCGCCTCCCGGGTTCACGCCATTCTCCTGCCTCAGCCTCTCCGAGTAGCTGGGACTACAGGCGCCCGCCACCATGCCCGGCTAATTTTTTTTTGTATTTTTAGTAGAGACAGGGTTTCACCGTGGTCTGGATCTCCTGACCTCGTGATCCGCCCGCCTCGGCCTCCCAAAATGCTGGGATTACAAGCGTGAGCCACCGCGCCCGGCCTTTTTTTTTCTTTTGAGACAGGCTCTCGCTCTGTCATCCAGGCTGTAGTACAGTGGCATGACTTCTGTTCACTGCAGTCTCCACCTCCCTAGTTCGAGCAGTTCTCCCATGTCAGCCTCCCTATAGCTGGGACCACAGCCATGCACCACCATGCCCAGCTAATTTTTGTATTTTTTATAGACATGGGGTTTTGCCATGTTGCCCAGGCTGGTCTGGAATTTCTGAGCTCAAGCGATCCACCCGCCTTGGCCTCCCAAAGTGCTAGGATTACAGGTGTGAGCCACTGCACCTGGCCTATTCTTTATTTTTTTCAACTCTGTCCTTTGTCTCCAATTCTCTCTAATTTGTCCTCTTTATTGGCCTTTTCTCTTGAGTTTAGAAATAGGCTTAAGTATTCTGTCCTTTAAAAAAAAAAGTGTTTTGACACCTATACGTCTCATAAGCCCCTTCCTGAGGAAGCATTTTAAAAAATGAATCCACATTCAATGCTGTTGCCTCTTCAGCCTGTAGTCTTCTTCAGAACATAATAATCTTACATTGCTCCCATTCATTAAATGTTTCGGAAGTGCCTACCAAATGCCAGGACTGGGGTGTGTGTGTGTGTGTGTGTGTGTGTGTGTGTGTGTGTGTATCTTTCTCTGTCTCCCTCTCAGGAGGCCTCTTTTTAGTGGTAGGGTCACACGATTGGGAAGAGTTATTTGGCCCATCTCTCCATTGCCTGCAGTTGCTCTGCATTATACCCTCTGAGTGAATTCTTAGCCTTCACTGAAATTCTACAAAGTTAGGGGATGCAATATCTACTAGGAGCCCACTCTGCCTTTGGACTAATCTGACTGCCAGAGGGTTTTTTGGCCTATAATAAATGTAGCTTCTGTTTATCCTTTGATCGCAGTTCTTTTCAGCTATACAGAAGATAGAGTATAATAGTATTTTTATGTGATTAGAGCTGTCGTATTCACCCCAATATCTTTTTTCTAAGAATGTCTCCATAGCTTCCACTGGTCATCACTATCCTGCCTGCCTTGTTGCTCATACTTCTCATACTTCTGTTTGATTGAGTCTTTAAAAATTGGTTTCTAGAGCTGATTGCAATATTCCTGACTGGGTTTTCTCTCCTCGGATTTTTTGACTTCCATGCTTGTATTATGCAGCCCAAACTGCTATATTTCAGGTGGCCACTTGGTTTTACTTGAAGAGTTGATCACCAACAGAAATCTCAGTTTTTTTCCATAGATGGTACTGCTAGATCCTGTCTTCCTCAACCTCTCCTTGTCTGCTTATACCCTTGTCTTTTATTCCCTTTACTGCATATGGGATCTTAAATTTACCTTAAGTTAACTTTCAGTTTGCTAGGTCCTGCCCATAGCAGTTTGCATTGGATTCCATTTCTATCATTTTAGGGAAGATATGGGTTTTTCTGAAATAGCACCCTTTGAATGTAGTAACTTAACAGATCTATCTAATCTGTTAAGATAGATCTGTTAAGATGGATCTGTTAAGTTAACAGATCTGCTAAGCTAACTTTTCTTCTTTTTTTTTTTTTTGGAGACATAGTCTCACTCTGTTGCCCAGACTAGAGTGCAGTGGCACGATCTCGACTCACTACAACCTCCGCCTCCCAGGTTCAAGCAATTCTTGTGTTTCAGCCTCCTGCGTAGCTGGGATTACAGATGTGCACCACCACACCCAGCTGACTTTTGTATTTTTAGTAGAGACGGGGTTTCACCATGTTGGCCAGGCTGGTCTCAAACCCTTGACCTCAAGTGATCCACCGGCCTCAGCCTCCCAAAGTGCTGAGATTACAGGTGTGAGCCACTGCCGCTGTCCACGTAAACTTTTTCTTTATCTTTTAACTTTTTATTTATCTTGATCACAAATATTTCATAAGAGATGTTGTCAAGTCTAGATATGTATGTTCCCTTGAACTGCCAGCTTAGCAATCTTAACGAGAAAAGGAAACTGGGTTAATCTTGTATGATTTGTTCTTACTATTAGGGTTCGCAGGGATTACTGCTTTCTAAGTGTTTAAAATATATTCTGAAGTCTTCCCTGGGACTTGGTTTGAGTCTATTTAGTCTTTTGGCATTTTTCCTTCTTTTTTTTTTTTTTTTTTTTTGAGACTGAGTCTTTTCTGTCGCCGATGCTGGAGTACAGTGGCACGATCTCAGCTCACTGCAACCTCTGCCTACCAGGTTCAAATGATTCTCCTGCCTCAGCCTCCCGAGTAGTTGGGACTACAGGTGTGCACCACCATACCTACTAAGTTTTGTATTTTTAAGAGAGGCAGGGTTTTGCCATGTTGACCAGGCTAGTCTCAAACTCCAGACCTCAAGTGATCTGCCCACCTCGGCCTCCTAAAGTGCTGGGATTACAGGCATGAGCCACCGCACCCAGCCTTCTCATTTTAATTTTTCTGAAGCGTCTAGTGATTACTTGTTCCTTTCTGACTTCACTCTTTGCTGACCTCTTTTCCTCAAGTTTTGGAATTTTCTGGGGTTGCTTTTCCTCTCTTTTTCAATCTGCATCTTTTAAGATTCTCTATGCTTGCATTGTCCAGTAAGCTAGCTACTAGCCACAGTCAACATAGAAATGTTACTGGCTTTAAAGAATCTACTGATTTCAAGTTGAAAGCCAGAACAGGAAACACTGACACCTGGGTAGAAGGTTAAGGTTGACTATTCCAGGAATGGAGAGAGGAGCAGGAAAGTGGCCACAATTTAACTAGTTACACTTGCTTGTTGGCTGTTGCCAGGTTATCCGTGTATGTTCCTGGCCCCTGTCTCCTGCTAACAATGAGTCATTATTGCAAATAAAGTAAATATTAATAAATCTATGTGTAGAATATTTTTAATAAAAGCCTATGTGTAGTGTGCCAAAAGATAATGAGGTTTGCAAGCAAAGTAAGTTCTTTTTTTGTTTTTTTTTTTGAGGTGGAGTCTCACTCTGTCGCCCAGGCTGGAGTGCAGTGGTGCAATCTCGGCTCACTGCAAGCTCTGCCTCCCGGGTTCACGCCATTCTCCCTCCTCAGCCTCTCCCAGTAGCTGGGACTACAGGCGCCCGCCACCATGCCCGGCTAATTTTTTTTTTGTATTTTTAGTAGAGACGGGGTTTCACTGTGGTCTCGATCTCCTGACCTCGTGATCCGCCTGCCTCAGCCTCCCAAAGTGCTGGGATTACAAGCGTGAGCCACCGCGCCCGGCTAAAGTAAGTTCTTAAATTGGCAGTTTCGACGCATGAGTCTGTGTAGTACTGCTAAACTTGCTAGGTTATTCAAATACTATACAATGATGTTTGTAGGCATTTCCTAGTGTTTGGATATTTTCTGTAAGCTATAGTTTTGATATATACTACTATACTTCACATTTTTTATTAAACAATTTAAAAAGATGTTTATAATAGTGAATGAACAGTATTGGAAGTATTTTAAAAATAATTTATAATTTCAGAAATTCCAGTTTTCCCCCCCAAATTTTGAAGATTGGTATTGATAGAGAGTTTGAAACAATAGTACATAGTGCTTGTCCAAAGAACTGTTTCTTTTGATAATGTGATAGGTACAGAAGTTAAGATAGTGTTTAGAGACTGTTATGGTAATTTGATATTGCCATCAGTACCTGTTAATCAGTGGATTCAACCCATTGAACAAGGAGTTTTAGAAAAGTATTGGTCCATTACAGATAGTAATTTAGTTGTATAAGTACTGGTCTAGGTGAGAGGTAGTGATTTCTTGGACCAGACTTGAAAGTATGAGAAGAGATTGGTTGGAATCAGGATATACTTTGAAGATAGAGCCAGTGGGATTTGCTACTAGATTAGATGACAGATTATTCTAGATTATCTTTCCCTCTAAACTGCTTCATTTGTAAAATGGGTGTAGTTATGACAGCAACACTCCTTTTTGTTGTAGCTTTGTCAGATGTTTCTTTGAGCTTGCTGGAAATCCCTCATGTTCATTGCTGCTAATATCATCTTTCTAATCCAATCATGTAATTCCCTTGACTTTCAACCATCAACTGCTCACCATTATAGATACAAGAAATATTAAACTGCTTAGGTTGACTTTTAAGATACGAGGTGCGTCTTCTTTCAAACTCTTTTCCATGTCCTCTTTTGCTCCTGACAGTAGCCCAACTAGACTGCCTGCTGGTCCAGTCAATCTCTTTCTGCATAATAAACTACCCCAAACTTGATGGCATAAAACGACAACCATTTTATTGTGCTCACAGTTTAGTGAGTCAGGGATTTGGAACATGCACAGCAAGGACAGCTTGTCTCTGTTCCACAATGTCTGGGGCCTCAGCTGGGAATTCTTGAAGGTTGGGGGCTGGAATCATCCAAAGGCTCATTCACTCGCATGTCTGGCAGTTGATGCTGGCTGTTGGCTGGGAGCTCAGCTGGGGCTGTCAGCTGAAACACCTACATGTGGTCTCTCTGCATGGGCTATTTTGAGCTTCCTCAGAGCATGGCGGCTGGATTCCAAGAGCAAGTGTCTCAAAAGACAGGAAGTGGAAGCTTCCAGTTTCTTAAGGTCTGGTTCTGGAAGCTGTTACAGTGTCACTTCCACCATATTCTGTTGGTCAAGCTGTCACAGAGCCCCGTTAAAGAGAAGGAGATATAGATCCCACCTCTTGATGAGAAGAGAGCCAAAGAATTTGGGGGCCATTTTTAAACAATCAAAGCTATACTTTATTCAGATTTCCTTAGTTTTCTCCAGTGTCCTTTTTCAGTTACAGGATCTCACCCAGGTTACATTACATTGAGTTGTTATGTCCCCTAGGGTTCCTCTTGGCTGTGATAGTTTCTCAAACTCTCCTTGTTTTTGAAAACCATGACAGTTTTAAGAATGCTGCTCTGGTATTTTATAGAATGGGGTGGTGGGGGGATATTTTTAAATGGCCACATCCTACTATTCACCAGACTTCTCTGTCTTTCTGAGTCTCTCTGTCGGCTGCTCTCTGTCTCCACTCCCCGCCCCCTCCCCAGTTCAAACTCCATCTCTTTCTCCATGCAGTCTTTGTCATGTCTCATCCTCTGGCTAAAATCAGTTTTTCTGTTTTCTGTATTCCCATAGTGTTACTGTTTGTAATTCTTCTGTGGTCATTTTTCAGTGTTTTTCTTTCTTTTTTTTTTTTTTTTTTTTTTTTTTTTTTTTTTTTTTTTGAGACGGAGTCTCGCTCTGTCGCCCAGGCTAGAGTGCAGTGGCGCGATCTCGGCTCACTGCAAGCTCCGCCTCCCGGGTTCACGCCATTCTCCTGCCTCAGCCTCTCCGAGTAGCTGGGACTACAGGCGCCCGCCACCGCGCCCGGCTAATTTTTTGTATTTTTAGTAGAGACGGGGTTTCACCGTGGTCTCGATCTCCTGACCTCGTGATCCGCCCGCCTCGGCCTCCCAAAGTGCTGGGATTACAAGCGTGAGCCACCGCGCCCGGCCGGCCAGTGTTTTTCTTTCTTGGTAGATTATAAACTCTTTGAAGGTAAGAACCGTGTCTTGCTTACCTTTGCATATCTCATAGCAGGTAGGTTTTTTGAACGGAACATTCAATATCAAACTGAGTCTCACATCTGACACCTAGATGGGTTGGGACTTAACAGTGGTTAAATAGAAAATATAATGAGAAAATTTAAAACATTCCTTAAAAACATCGTTTCTGATGTTGTATTTTAAGACTTTTGAAATGGACTCTCTGTTGTAGAGTAAAACGTCTAATTTTTTTCTCCCTTAGCCATAAAGTTAAAAGAGATTAGCTTTTTTTGATGTTATCAACATCTTCCTGCTCTGGTCAATCTCTGATAGGCATGTCATAGTGTTTTTTTGTGAACTTTAGATCTCAGTCCATTACTGGATCAGTTTAGGGAGTCACACCCAAGACTAGAAATAAAAGGAAATTGAAGTTTTGAATAAAGCTTGTGAATTGCAAGGGTAATAATTGTTTCATTAAATTTGTGTTTCAGTTTTATATGCATGTGTATAATAAGTTCAAATGTAAAATAGGTATTAAAAATTTTTGAAAGATACTCTCCTGTGCAACCTCATTCTAAACTGTTGATGTTCTGGTTCATTTCTTTGGCTTTTTCTGTTTTAGCTTATTTCTTCTGGTTTCCTTTCTGAGGGCTTATATACATACATATCGATTCTGGGGACCATACACACATGTTCCTTTAGTCTTTACCTATCCAGCCTCTTTTTATAATAAACCTCAGTTTCCCAGAATAGCATATGTTGTGCTTTCTCTTCTCCTCTGGAGACTTTATACCTACTCTCCTGCCCTCAAGAGGCCAGGAGGCAGAATTAGCTTATTCTTTTCTTTTTTCTTTTATGTTTTTATTGAAGTGTAGAATCCATACAGTGAAGTGTACAAATCTAAAGTATACAGCTCAATACATTTTTGCATCTGTATTTATCCCTATAAGTATCATTGCAGATGAAGATGTAGAAACAGTTTCATCAATCCAGAGGAGGTCAGTTTATTCTTAAATTGTTTCTGGAACAAGGTGGTGGTGTGAGTAAATTAGTAGATTCTCTCTGATTCATTCATATGGCATATGTAGGTTATAATGTTTAGTTTTGAAGGTCGCAAAGGTCTGAAGCAACTGAGTTAGGAAGTGTTAAAACAGGGAGATGGGATGTTGAATGTGAGCTTTGGCAGAATTAAATGGGATGAGCTTGAGTGAGCCAAGGGGAAAAGCAAAGAGGAGTCATTTCATGAAGAATTCAGGAGAAGCAAGGTTTATTTGAATTTCAGAAGGGAAAACATTAAACTTAGTTTGCCACTGCTGCTGTAACAAATCATGACAAATTTAGTATCTTGAAACAGCACAAATTTACTTTCTTCCAGTTTTGGAGGCTCTCAGGGGAGAATCCACTTCCTTTGGCTTGTGGCTCTTCCTCCATCTTCAAAGCACATTCTTTCCATCTCTGTTTCCATCGTCACACTGGCTTCTCCTCTCTGAAGTTAAATCTCTTTGTCTCTTTCTTAAAAGGACATTTGTGATTATATTTAGGGCCTACCTGGATAATCCAGGATAATCGCCTCATCTCAGAACTCTTAATTTAATCACATCTGCAAAGTCCCTTTGTCACATAAGATAACATTCACAGGTTCTGGGGATTAGGGCAGGGATACTTGGTTTTGTTTTTCGAGGATCTTTCTTCGTAAAGGGAAGATCTGCTATTTATTTCCTGCTAGTTCATTCTCCTTTTTAATGCTAGATTAGTTTTTCTAACACAGCACATTGTACATTTTATTTCTTTGCTCAAACATCTTTGGTGACTCCCCATTGGCTAATACAACTAATAGGGCCTAGACTGACATTCAGATGGCTATTTAACCCCAAGTCACATTTCAAGTTTTTCTCCTCCTCTTTCATCATGGATGCAGCAGCATGCGTTTTCTCATTGTTGCCTCCATGACCGGCTTGTCTTTGCTTGCTCTGACTCTACCTCCTGCCTGTGGGGTCCTTGCCCTCCCTTCCAGGCCTTCCCAGCAGCATTCCCCTCACCATCTGTATTAGCTTCCTAGGGCTGCCATAAGAAATTATCACAAACAACAGCAATGTATCTCCCAAAGTTGTGGAGGCCCGAGGTCTGAAATCAGGGTGCCAGTAGAGTTATGCTCTAACTGATGGCTTTAGGGGAGACTTTTTCCTAGCTCCTTTCAGCTTCTGGTGTCTCCAGGTGTTTCCTGGTTTGTGGCAGCATGACTCCAATGTGTACCTTCATCTTCACATGACCTTCTCTCTGTGCCTCTCCATGCGTCTCTCAAAAAGATGCTTGTCATTGGAGTTAAGTACCACCTACAGAATCCAGGATGATCTCATCTCAAGATCCTTAAGTTATTTACATTTGCAAAGACCCTTTTCCCAAATAAGGTCACACTCACAGGTTCCAAGGTTAGAACGCAGACAAATTGATTGGCAGGCTACTGTTCAACCCACTACACTACCTCAGTCAGCAGTCATAACTTATTTCTGTGACCTCTTGACATGACTGGCATGCCTACACAACTTATTGGGACCCCATCATCTCTATCTTACTATTTTTGGATAATTCTCACATCTTTCACTAAACCGTAAGTCCTTGTCTTAGTCCATTTGTGCTGCTGTAACTAAATCCCTTAGTCTGGGTAATTTATAAACAATAGACACTTATTGCTTGCAGTTCTGGAAGTTCCAGGATCAAGGTGTGGGCAGGATTTGGTGTCTGGTGAGAGCTCACTCTGCTTCAAAGATGGCACCTTCTTGCTGTGTTCTCACATGGTGGAAGGGGGGGCCCAGGGAGCTCTCTTTTTTATAAGAGCATGAATCTCCCTAATGACTTAAACACCCACCAAAGGCTCCCCACCCTTAATACTATCTCATTGGGTATTAGGTTCCAACGTACGAATTCTTGCGGGGACACCAACATTCAGACCACAGCAGCCCTTGAGGTCAAAAGGGTTTCTTTTGCTCTGAAACCCTCAATTCCTAGCAGGGTGCCTAGCTCTGTGGTGCTTCAGAAACAGCATCTATCAGATGATCAACTTTTTTTTTTTTTAAATAAAATGAAAAGTGTCAAGCAAAAATCCTGGTGTGATTATCAGAATTTTATTTTGAAATATCACAGGTGATTTTTCTCATCGCAAGTTTTTTTTGTTTGTTTGTTTGTTAATTTCTGGTACTTTACTTTTGGTGTGGAGTAACTAACCACTTTTGATTCCCTGGAACCTTAAGTGAGTAGGCAGCAGAGCTGATGGTGGAGTAGCCAAGCCGAGAAAGGCCTCTGGAGGGAAGAGCAAACCCAGTGGGGACAGGGTGGGTTTGGAGATCTGCCAGATACAGCGCGGAAGGCTTGGGGGCAGAGCTGTCACTGTTACTTGGGAATTTGTCTTACTTGGGCTCTTGGCAGTCTTGATCTTCACTGGAATCCTTTCCAGTGGGTTTTACAAACCTGGAAGACACTCTTGTGAGCACTTGAGCTTGATCTCCCACAGCACAGTTGGAGGGCCATGCCGAGGGCAGCGCCCAGCCTTGCTTTCCATAAGGAGATGATGGTTTCACAATGTCTTCTGCATGACAGGGCCTCCTTTGCCTGCCCTGTAAGCACAGCTGCTCTTTGAAGCTTCCCAGTGAGCATGGGTCTTAGGCTGTTTTCCCAATTATTCTCTTTTCTTTATTTGGCTTAATTTCAAGATTATCTGCGAATAGCTCCTTTTTTCTTTTTCGTCTTTGAATGGATGCTGGCAGTCTAACCCCATTAAAGTTTAAGTAGTGCTCTCATGTTTTTTGTATTAAGCATTTGAAGGTGACTGATTTTCAGCCTTTGGTATGTTCAGGCTCATATTCAATGGTTATCTTCATTTAGAGTTTTATTATATCCATGAATCCTAATATAACTGCTCAGGTCTGTGCAACATAACCATTATTTACAGTGCCAGTATTCTATTGCAGGGTTGGCCTAGAAGGTACATGTTAATCCTTTCCCATGATATCATGGGAGAAAAGAAAGGCTGGAAAAGAATCCAGAGACTGTGACATAATGGGTAAGAATGGCCTATGGTGTCAGGCAAGTGTGGGTTTAAATCTCATTCTGTCACATCCCAGCTTTGTGACATTAAGGAAGTTACTTTTCCTCTCTGAGCTTCCGTTTTATCACCTGTGTAGTGGAGATGATAATTGCTATTATGTCATTATGTGTGTTGGGAGGATTAAGTGTGGTAATATGGATGCAAATCTCCGTCACAGTGGTGTCTGGTACCTTGGAAGTGTTCAAAAAACTGTGGCTGCTATTATTACTCATTTTTTAGGGAAAACCAAGGCACTAGTGATAATTATGGAATGTTTCCAAGTCACCCACAGTAAAAGTCTAACTTGTGGGATTTAGAAAACAGGCCATTAGTGTGTTGAGTAGTGCAGTATTGAATATGTCAGTTACTACAATCTGGCTCTGTGGTATTTATTTGGTTAGTTTGCAGAAAGATAGACAAATGACATGAATAAAAGCACACTTACTGACTTTCTTACTGATCTGAAGCATTTATCATGCTAGCTGTTTAAAGCTATACTTCCTCTAAGTTCAAGGCCTCTACCTCCAAACTCAATGGGAGGATAGAATTTAGAGTATGGTTTAATTATTAGTGTTAAATTTGTATTCTTAAGAATAATTTTGTGACTGTTAAAGTCTGAGAGGTTTATTCTGTATCACATGGCTTTTATAATAGAGATGTGATTAAATACATTGTTCTTTGTAGTAGGAAACCTAGAATCTGTACACTGCCTCGCTGGTTTTCAGATCAAAGAAAAAAAATCGTAGTAGATGAACCTTAGAACAGTCCCCTGCCCAGAGTTAATATTTTAGATTAAAATTACGTTCCTTAAATTCCTCTGTGTAGCAGATTATTTCTGAAATTTTCAGGGGGTCGGGGAAGCAGGAACATAAAATGCTAGAAATTGAGTAGATTGCATCATCTTTGAACCTTAAATATTGATGTTGTAACTGGATGTTGAAGACTTTGCCAGAGTTCATTGGTTCATGAGCTGAAGAGTTCCTTATGCAGGGTCGTGTGTTCATACATGGAGGAAATCTAAGATTTGGAGTCTGACAGCGGGAGATACAGGGCTGGATGCATGAAAGAACTTCCATGTGGAGTTTTCTGCCTGAATGTAAACTCTGAGGGCAGGAACTTGATTGCATTTGATGTCCTACCTCCAGTGCCTAAATCAGTGCCTGGCTCATTGTAGGTGCTCAGTACCTCCTGGCCGAGTGCGTGAATGAATATAGGAAGGAAAGGCAGTGAACTTGCTGCAGTTCAGAACACTTTCTGTACTCTGTACTTTATGCAGTTTATTTCTGGCTTGGCCTTTGTTAAGGGTCAGGAAGTTGGTTGGAAGAGAGATCCATCCACATGTTAGAACATCAGCTTGTGCCAGCACTGTGCCAGTCCTGGAGATGATATAGTATAAAGACCTTTTCCAAGGTCTTCTTCAGTATTGGACTGTTGGGGGTTCTACTTTTTCTTTTGACAGTGATTGTAACAAGGGGTGTTTCCCTAGAATTACTCCCCCTAAGGTAGCAGAGTGATCCTTGAGTTCAGGGGATTGGATTAATTGTTGATTTTTTTTTTTTTTTTTTTTTTTGAGATGGCGTCTCACTGTGTTGCCCAGGCTGGAGTGCAGTGATGTGATCTGGGCTCACTGCAAGCTCTGCCTCCTGGGTTCATGGCATTCTCACGCCTCAGCCTCCCAAGTAGCTGGTACTACAGGTGCCTGCCACAACACCCAGCTAATTTTTTAAAAATATTTTTCATACAGATGGGGTTTCACTGTGTTAGCCAGGATGGTTTCGATTTCCTGACCTCGTGATCTGCCCGTCTCAGCCTCCCAAAGCGCTGGGATTACAGGTGTTAGCCACCGTGCCCAGCCAATTTTCTTTTTTTATGAAGAGATGGGGTCTTGCCATGTTGTCCAGGCTGGAATGCAGTGGCTATTCACAGGCAAGATCATGGTACACTATAGCCTCCAACCTTGAACTCTTGGGCTCAAGCAATCCTTTTGCCTTAGCCTTCCTAATAGCTGGCTCTACAAGTGTGTGCTGCCGCACCCGGCTCTGGGTGGATCTTTAACCCTAAGTTTAAGTCAGTCCTGACAATTTTGGTTTGTTTTATTGTCCTTGAGAAGCAGCTAGGTAAATGAGGTCGTTAAAATACATGTCTAAGCAGTCTTAGTGGCCTTCTTGGGCTTCCTTTTGCTCCTCCCAAGTTAGAAGTCGGGGCAAGTCTTCCCCCCTGCTTCATCCTATCCCCTTATAACTTCAGATAAAATAATGACTATAAGGATTTGAAATCCCTATGATTGTCGGAGGAGAAGGGTTGAGAGTGAGTGGGTCTTATTTTCTTCCCTACCTTCCTATTATGTCAGTTTTGAGCCTGTGTATTCTATAGTTTTTTTTTTTTCTCAGCATCAAACTGAAATCTTATTTATATCTTTTTCAACTTTAATATCCCCACTTTTTGATCTTTGGGGATTAGAAGCCAAGTATGGACAAGAGGAGAGTGGCCAGGGCATTGAGTAAGCATGTATGTACATTTCATCATTTTTGCCATACCTGGTGGGTTGTGCTGAATTTCTTGGGCAAAAGGCCTGAAGTTCTGTTACCACCAGGGGAAAAGGAATTGTGGTTGCTGTCGGGATCACAGCCAGGAGGCTATTTATAGTCTGTAGTGAGTGGCTGTGAGCCCACCATGGTTCTGAATATGCCTCCTGCCTTAAAGTTCCCAGTGTTCTTGAAGCGGACCCTGCCCTTGCTGGCCAGACAGTAGTTAATGATAAAGTGGACGGCTGCAGGATGTGGCGCGTGATGGCCTTGGCAGCTCACCGCCTGCAGGTGCTTGTGCTTTGGCTGACCTGAACCCAGCCGGAGAGCAGGTGCTCCCTGCCCCCATGCTGGCTTCCTGGCCTTTCTCTGAGCTGGCTTCACGGACATGGAGCTGATGGACCACTCGCTAACCAGAGTCCACTTTCTTTATTCCACATGTGCCATGTCAGGTTAAGATTTATAACAGGTCATGAATTTAGCTTCCTCATCTCTCTGGGTTCACGTCAAATATCTAGATTTGCCTTGCAAAAATGGCCAAGATCAGGTGACACTTTGCACTTTTAGCTCACATTAAGGTATACGGACTAGAAGGAAAAGGTGAAAAAGTAAGTTCTCACAAGAAATAACCAAGAAAGGAAAACTTTTTTCTTGCTTTCATAGCAATGTATGATATGCGTATTTATGTTGATTCCTGGATGCTCTAATGGTAGAGTGATAATTTATGTGTTCGTTTGCGTTTGCAGGTGATGGAAAACTCCAACTCAGACGAGCCTTAATAAGATGAACATGGAATGGCTGCCATTCTATGGAGTCCAGGGTAAAACAGGTTTTAGATCTGGGTTGACTCAGGGCTCAAGCAGTGTCCCTAGAGCCCTATTATTTCCCCTCCACTTCTTCTGTCAGTTCCATTCTCAGCAGGTTCTCGTTTCATGGTAGGAAAATGGCTATGGCATATCCTACATTCAAGTATAATGAGAAAATCACACTTTCTTTTCTAGTAGTTCCTGTAAAATCCCAAGAGTCACTCTGATTGGGTGGGCTCAGGTCACGTCACACCCTAGAATCCAGTGCAGTGTGACGATTGGTTTCCAGCCACACCTCAGCATGCAGAATAGGAGGGGGTGTATCCCAGACCCAGTTCAGGAGTTGTTGCTGAGAAGGAGAGGGGGAGGAACTGAGGAAGCACAGAGTTTCTACAGATGATTCCATGAAGCACACATTGGGGACTTTCATTCTCATAAAAGAGCACTGTTCTTGGGACCTCATACAGTGTTGCTTGGTTCTCAAAAAGTACTAAGTTCTTGTGTGGTTTCTGGGTAAGTCTGGCATCCCCCAGAAGCAGGGAGCCAGTGATTTTCCTGATGCCCTTGGGATGTTCACTACAGGGTATTAGATTACAGTAGGTCGTAGTGGATGCCATGCCTGGGAGTTGTATGGTGTGACATTAGATCAATTAGCTTTCCCTGTACCCCATTACATCAAAGAGTGTCGCTGGACAGCTATTCTCAACATATGTTTTGTTTGTCTCCGAAAACACGTGTTCCATTTCTCCCTGGGCCACTCAGATTCATTTTGGGTGACTGTCTTGTCAGCCTGGGGCTGGGGAGAGGGGAGGACAGGCTTCGTTTTGGCAGTGCTTCAAGCTTGGAGCAGCATCCTGCAGCCAGCACCATAAGCTGTATAATTTGTCCATGGAGGCCTATGCATTATAGAAATGAGAATTCCTTCTCTGACAGCATTCATTGCTTAGCATGCAGCAATTTGGCTGTCAGAAACAGCTGGCCCTGCAGGGTGGGACAATAGAAAGGTGAGACCCGAAAGAGGCCAGTGCTTACTCAAGTCTCCCACTGTGAGAGGATCAGGTTACTGAGACTGTCATTAACAACAGACTGCAAGGGGCTCTGGGCACAGCTTCCAGTGAGCAGGAGCCTGTGGCTCAGACAGTTAGTGATTTTCCCCTGTTTTGCTGAATGGAACAAAAATAAATAAATTAAAAATAAACCATTAACCTTTGCTGACACTCAGATGTTCAGTTCTGATTGTGTCTTCTACTGGGTGATGAGCATTTCTGGGGAAGTAAATCCCTTCTAACCTAAGTATAGTTATTGATGCATTGCAGAAAACTCAGAAAGGAGTGGGGCTGAGGGGCAGGATGGATTACTTGACACCTGCATGTTGGAGTGCTGTAATTTTTAGGTTCTACTTACCTAGAAACAATGCTGAAAGGACCAGGATTGGAGACCTTATGAGGCAGGTTTAAACATGAAGTAGAAATGGGGTTGTGCGTTCTCCCCAGATATACATACTTGGAAGAGCCATGCAGCAAGCAGAGGAGAGGAACAGAGGAGCTGTGTGGCTTGACCCTCCTCGGAATCTGCAGTGTGGCTGGCTCTGTGTGCTTCCTGTATTGATTCCATGACTCATGGAGCATGAGCTAAGCAGAAAGCACACTTAAACTACAGAGGAGACAGCTGTCTGTTACAGGAGGACATATTTTCTGGGTTTAATGGCGCCACATTTTTCCTAATAGTTTGTACACTGGAGAAGTACTTACTAGTAATGTCTGCTAAAGGGTCTTTATTGTTTTTTCCTTTTTGAAAAAAAAAGACATTCTTTAAAAAAATCACCTAAATATTATTCTTGACTTTTATTTCATAACAGGACTTCCCTTCTAGGAAAACAGTACCAATATTTTGTTTTTCTTTGTACAATAAGCAACTTGTCACCATGGGTTGTTTTTTTTCCCCCACCTCTTGATAGCAAGGGTCTATCGGAAGTTTAAAGCAATGCAGCGGGAAGTACCTTGCCTTTTTGAAGCGAATAGCGTTTCAGAGATATTGGGCGGCTCAAGGTTAGTTCTCCTGTTGGAATTCGTTTGTTGTTCAGTGCGGCTGGAACTGTACTTTCTCCTGCTCTCCCTCTAAATCTGTTTCGCTTTTACATGATAGAGGCTGAAGTTCCCAGATGTTGTTTGGATTAAAGAGTATGTGTGGGGAGGGGGGAAAAAGCTTTCTTGATGATAATAACAGAGTCAGACTGGCTGGTTCTGTACTGACAGGAAAATGGAGAGATAAAAACTCCATTAATGGTGTGTGCATTGCCTAAGTAGCCAATAAAACAATGCTGTCCTCACTGGAAGCCGGTCCCAGACTGGCAACGCTTCGTGCCAACTGCAGGAGACAACAGCTGCAAAGAGGGGCAGAGAATTTGAGTCAAGAGTCCACGTTCAATGACTGGCTTGGGGGGCAGTTCTTTTGTTCTCTACCACCTCCTCTCCTCCTCCTCCTCCTTCTCCTCCTACTTTTGCCCATTTTCCTTGATGAGCCCCTCTTAATGCTCACTGTTCCAGAAATTGAACCACGTCTGATTAAAACTTAATGGTTACTCACAGAATGAAGTTGGCTGGTAGTTTCCAAGCCTGTTTGTCTGGGTTCCTTTGAGTTTGTGACAATAGAAATTGTTATTTTGTATAAAATGTATCTAAGGGTTACAGTCCTTAAAGTTTGACAGAACAGTCACTTATCACAGATGTACTGCTCTATTTTCCCTCAAATATCTTTAAATTTCCATGCTCGAAATTAAATTAAAAAATTTAAAACAGTTTTTTAAAAAAAAGCATCTCATTTTAGAAGATAATGGAAAATGGCAAAGGCTTGCTTTAGTCAGCTTTCATTCTATATGTACTTCCTGAACCCGTTCTCTGAGTGAAGCTCTCTTCTGTGACTGTGGGCCAGGTAAGGCTGTGTGCAGACCTGACTTTGGGAACTTACTGTCTCATGGTCAGGTAAATCTTTTGATCTCCAAAGGGAAAGAAAGACATGCTGTTTGAGTGGTTTAGAAAAGCATCCCTGTAAATTCAAAAGAGAGATGAGCTGATTACCTAGGTCTGCCTCTGTTACACGTGAGTGTAAAATTTAAATTACTTTGACTTTTATTCATAGTATACATGGGGAAGGGAAAAGATATTTGAGTGTTTATCTTTGTGCCACATCCTGTGCTACGAACTTTATATATATTAGGAAGTAGGTATCTGTAGCCTCATTTTACAGGCGAAAGAAACGTAAATCTTAAGGAGCTCATTTACTCAAGGCTGCAAAGTCTGTTCTTCTGTTCATGGTTGCAGATGTAATGAAGCACAGGACATGAACCAATTCATCTGGTATTTATTCCTCCTAATTACAGTAGACATCTAGAAGAGGAGATGGAGTGTTCTTTATCTAGGCCCTTCAGAATGCTGGTGTTATGGGGTAAGGGCACACACTACTTTTAAATTCTGGAAGCCTTATACATCCTGGAAGGCTTCATAGAGGAGGAGAGACATTCATTTATCTTGCAGCACACCCCCTTGAGTGTGCTCACTGTGTCAGGCACCCCGGTAGGGACTGGGGACTCAGTGCTAAAGAAGACAAAGTCCTCTGTTGTCAGAAGGTGGTGATGATTTCCTGGTTGGCAAAGCCATGGGAGGGGAGAACAAGGGTGGGTATCCAAGCACCCTGGAGGAGATGAATCTAGAGAAAAGTACCTGGCGAAGAGCTCAGCTGGGAGTGACGCTTGTCCAGGTTTCCTTCCTGAAATGGAGGACTTTGTGTGCAGATATAAGGTGGTGGATAAAATGTGTAGGGAGGAGCAATAAGGAATGCTTTTAGGTACAACCTGTGTTTCCTTTTTGGAAACCCCATGTGGATTGTGAGCTGTCTCAAGGTTCTTGGCTGCGGACCTCTCACTCTCAGGCCACACCAAGTGGCCAGTGGCCACAGTATCTCAAGCCTGGTTTCTTCTCTCATCACTAAAGATGGCAAAGTAAGGTCATGGGCAAACCTTGTTCTTACAGATAAAGCCTTTATGTTAGGCATTTCCAAAAAAAGTATTTGCCTCTTCTGACACAGTTTTAATTTACACGGCAAAGTAGGGAGCCTGCTCTGTGGAAATATGACTCCCCATGATGAATATTAGATATTAAATGGCCTTTGACATGTCATGCATGCATTACTGTGCCAGCTTGTCTTTTTCTAAATGTCAGGTCGTCACTGTTAATTTTATATGTTTAAAAGATTTGGGTGAATTCCAGGTATAACACTTTGGTTTTCATTTTTACATTTCATAGTAGTTGAAAGGCTCCATGGTATTCCTGATAGATGCTTGTCTGCATCCATATTGATGAAGAACAGTAGAGTATATTAAATTAAAGGGTTGTTGGCTGGTTGTTTGGCGGTGACTTGCTTTCTGTTTTCTGTTCACTAGAGGATGCTTGGAGGATGTAATCTGCATACTGGTTATCAATGTGAAGGTTTCCCTTTGTTCTGTCAATAAACCCTACTGGTTAACAGATCCTTGTTTTTAACCACTGGTTTTCAGCCCTGCTGTGGGGCAGAGCTACGCTGGAGTCCATTGTGAGTATTGCTAAGTAATTTATTATTCATTATTGAGGTAAAGAAATTTTGACATACGTTGGAGCTGATTCAGCACAATACTCTCCCATGCGTTCCATTATGTCTTTCAGAGTGAAAAAAAAAATGGAACTCAAAGGCAAGTCAAAGAACTGTATGTTTTAGTTAGTAAAATATACTATTAAGAAAAAGAAAAAGTGTTAAGAAAAGGAAAAAAATGAGTATCACAAAAGTCAGCATTATGGTTATAAGAGCATCAATAATATTAATAACTTACCCTTTAATGGTGCTTATATCATGTTCTGTTGTGAGTGCTTTACATATATTAACTTATTTAATTCTTAGGATAATTCTGTGAGGCAGGTATAATTTTTAATCGAAATTTTTCAGATGAAGGGAATGAGGCACATTAAGTTAGCTCCTGAGGCCTTAAAGGTAGCGCGTGGCAGGACCACAGTTCTAACTGGCTCAGTTCTGGGTTTTAACCACGGTGTAGGGGAGGAAGCGGGCATAGTGGTTGAGGACACATGGGATGTGGTGGGATGTGGAGCGCTGGCAGTTTCCTAAAAAGGAACCATCAGGACCCTCACTAAAGGTTTTAGTTGCATTTTTAGTCCATATGGATTGTTTTAGTCCATTTGGGCTACTATGACAAAATTCCAGAGGCTGTGTAGCTTATAAAGACCCGACGTTTATTTCACACAGTTCTGGAGGCTGGGAAGCCCAAGATCAAAGCGCTGGCAGATTCAGTGTCTGGCAAGGGCTTCTTAGGTCATAGCTGGCATTTTCTTGCTCTGTCTTCACATGGTGGAAGGGATAAGGTAGCTATCTGGGGTCTCTCTTTTAAGGGGACTAAATCCACAGGGGCGCTCATCCCATGAGGCCCTGCTGTCATGATTTAATCACCTCCAAAAGCCTCACTTCCTAATGTCATCCCATTGGTGATAAGGTTACAACATATGAATTGGAGAGGATACAAACATTTAGACCATAGCATGGATTGAATATATATAGTCATATACTATATGTTTTTATATATGTATATATGAATACATTTATTTATTTGATATACATCTGCATGAATTCATACTGTATTTGAGAAATGGCAGTATAAATGGCCCATGTGTGTGTGATATATATAGCTCTCTATTCTTGCTGTTTGATGTATTAATACAATAAACCCCACAGTTGGGACCTACGCATCTACCTCTAGAGAAAGAGCATATTCACATATGGAAGCTTTTTTCAACCCTGGAATGCCCCTACTTCTGCGGAGCATTCACATTTATTTGCCTCTTAAAAAAAAAATTACCAGCCTGGGCATGGTGGCTCACGCCTATAATCCTAGCATTTTGGGAGGCCGAGGCAGGCAGATCACCTAAGGTCAGGGGATCGAGACCATCCTCGCTAACACAGTGAAACCCCGTCTCTACTAAAAATACAAAAAATTAGCCGGGCATGGTGGCATGCGCCTGTAATCCCAGCTACTCAGGAGGCTGAGGCAGGAGAATCGCTTGAACTCAGGAGGCAGAGGTTGCAGTGAGCCGAGGTCACGCCACTGCACTCCAGCCTGGGCGACAGGTGATTTTAAATTTAATCCAAAATTATACTTAAAAGAGAATAGCTTCTAGACATGTATGTGACCTGCCCTTTGTATGTCCAAAGTATTATTAAAAAACTGGAAGGATACCTCATGGTTGTGTTAAACCAGTCTAAATTTGGTTAGAAGTTCTAAGAGACTCAGTTGAATTCATGCTAGTATGTGTTGTCTTAAGCCTGAGTGCACAGCAGTGCTGGCAGAACCAACAAAAGTGCTGCACATGAAACAACTAAAATGGATTTTTAAAAAAGCTGTTATCTAAGAGTTACCTCCACCAATACTTAATGCATTCAAAATTAAAACTAACAGGAGCTAGCCTTTTCCTTCCTGACAGTTTTAGAAAGTAAGCCATTCTAAAACTTACAGAAGATTATCATTTCCCTCTTGGATTTGAAAGTAAAAAAACAAAATCAGGTAGACAAATGTTTATGAAATGGACTAAGGTTTAGTGACCTGAAACTCAGTTGAATTTTTCTCGTAATTGTTGACAGTGTGAATGGTAAACAGAGACAATTGCTAACGTTTTATTTCCTTTTTATATGTGTGTTGTACTTTCATGTCCTGTCATATTGAAGCAATCCTGAAAGTATTAACTGTTTCTTACCATGTCTCTCTCAGTGATACTCAACTCCCAGCTGCTCATTTGAGTCACCTGGAGAGTTGGGACAATGGCCATCCTCCATTTCCACCAGAGAGCACTCTTCAGGCACTTTTAATGTACAGCCAAGGGTGAGAACAACTGGGCTCATTTAGTCCTTTAACCCTGGGGTTTTGGGTAATGCTTGTCTGCCCTTCCTCTTCAGTCCACAGAGCTCAAGTATATGCTGGACATCAGGGATGCAAAGATACAGGAAGCCAACCTGTGCAGTATGGAGACAAGTTTGTTAACTTATTGGTCTCTGGAGGAACTTTTACTGAGAGAATTCAGCTGGCTGTAGTATCACCTCTACCTGAGGAAGGATAGGGCTGACAATTTGCTAGTCTCTAGCTCTTCTTGAATTGCTTTTGAAAGGTAGAAATGTGTGACCAAAGGCTGATATATGTGTGTGTTTATACACACATATTCCTTTCATTGTTGCTTAGATAAATAGAGCACATTTGAAATGAGTATGGTGTTAAAATGGCTATGAAGAATTAATTTCACATTAGAAATTCTGGCCCAAATTCTGGGAATTTGGGTTATTGATGATAAATGTAGATTGTTCGTATTAATTGTCGGGTAAGTTGCTTCCTAAGAGTTGCAGTATCACAAATGATCAGAAAGCTGATGGTTCAACCTGTGCTTATGTAAATTAATCACAGGTGTGAAATCTTGAGGCTTGTGAAGAAAAGACTCCTAACACAGTCAAATTCAGGCATGTTTTATGTTGTAGAATTAATCTATTAAAAAATGAATCCTGATGCAAAGCTGTATGTTCTAATTAATAGTAACCCAAATCAAGAGGCTAAAATTCCATTAGTGGACTGAATGCTGAGTGACACTTGAGGAGAGTAAAGTATAGAAAATGTCTCTGTTTTGTGGTGACTCATATAAAAGGTCTTGCATTAAAGAGTCCAGAGATTTATGTATCATAGACAAGGTCGTCTTGATAATAGCACATAATTCTGGGAGCAGACCCATCCCCATCTTCCCACCCCATATCACTCCTACTCCAAAGCATCACTGGAATCCCAAAGAGGATTCCAGGTAGGCTGGGTTCAGTCCTGACTCTTGACTTGCCATCATCCTTTCTCATTTTTGTCTTTCCTGTTATTTTCTTCTGATACCTCATGTGTCCTTTGGTAGAGCTGTTTCATTTTAATTATCTGCCATTTACTAATGTTAGTCTGAAGTTGGCGGTGATTTGCAGTTTCCAGTAGTAGTTCTCATCTGATTGGGGGGTGGTGTCTGCCTGTTTTATAGATGGGACACAGGCAGAGAGTAATGTGCTTAAGATACCAGTGCCTGGGAAGTAACATGCCTAGGTTCATTCCTCAAGCGGTGTGATTCCAGAGCTTTTGCTCTTTTCACAAAAATTAACTGGGAGACAAGCTATGTCCAGGTGGTGAAGAGGCACAGCCCAGCATGTACTCGAGGTCTAAGTTGTACAAAAAAGACCTTTCAAACCGATTTTTAAAATAACAGTTTTATTGAGTTAGTTCATATACCAAAAACATTCACCCTTTTATGATGTACTATTCGGTGGTTTTTAGTGTAGCCACAGAACTGTTCAACTGACACCACTATCTAGTGGTAGAACATTTTCACCACCCTGACAGAGAAACTATTAGCATGTAAGACTAATTTTAAAGCTGACATTATTGGAGTAGAAGCCAAGGATTGGGCTTTCCTGATCATCCTGTGAACTGAGTGAGGGTAGAAACCAGTTCCTGGCCCAACCCTGCAGTGGGCACAGAGTAGACACCAGTGTTGACTCTCACAGAATCCTCCAGAACAGTGAATTCTCAACTTTTGAAATTTTAACCCAGTCCCAATTTTGGTAAACTAAAAAATCTCACTTTACTTTGCCCACTTGTTTTATGAAAACAATAGTATTTAAAATTGTTTTCTAAGCACCTATTTATGTTTTTCGATTTTTCTAGGGTAGATCTGCCACCCTCATTATTTTGAGTGGAGACTCACTGGCATCTCAAGACTTCTGGGTTATTTTCATTGCAGGTTTGCTTGAACACATGAAATGATTCAGTGCAGTCATGAGTTCAAATGACTCACTCATTAAGCGATTTCATGTGTAAAAGTGATCCCAGCCAGCAAATGCTAATAACAGCCATTTATTATTCCTTGGATCTTCCTACTCTTTTCTTTAACATTTGTCTTTGGCCATTGCCTCCTTTCTGTTACCTTTTCGTGCTTATTAAAGTAAATTGAATAACATTATATAGCAATGTGTGTTATTTGTCTTTTCTTCCCAGTGTGATATAAACAGGCTGGGACTGAGAAAATGGGTAGTGGGGTGGGGAAAAACCTTTAAGAAGGTAAAGGCCAGGTGTGGTGTCTCATTCCTGTAATCCTAGTGCTTTGGGACGCTAAGGTGGGAGAATTGTTTGAGACCAGGAATTCAAGGCTGCAGTGAGTTATGTTTCTGCCACTCCACTCCAACTTGAGCAACAGAGTGAGACCCTGTTTCTAAGACAAAAAATGTAGCAAATGTAATATTGTTATGGTGAGAGGAAGAACACTTCTTTTTCCTACTTTAGCTCCCTCAGTCACCTTGACTGACAACATCTGGAAGCAGGCCAGCCAGTGAGAGCTTAGCCATGGGAATTGTATGGGGGCATGAGTCCAAGTGACCATCTTGGGAATAATTCTCTGGGAAAAAATTACATTTTTTTTTTTTTTTTTGGTGAAACAAAGCATCTCTCTTCTTACATTTTATTGATAACAATTTAGTTTCCAGTAATATTACATTGTTAGCATGGTATATAAGTATTGTTCTCAAGATTTGTTTTCTCTCTGTGTGTGTATATAAAATTTAGAAAAAAGATTATGTCCTAAAATGTTAGAGTAGGTAATACTTTGTTTTCAAATGTAAGTCACGAGGAAGCTGTGGTTGAGTATATACACTTAGTTTACACATTGTCTTTTTGTATGAAATCAGAAACATTGGTAGTTCTCTGTGTCTATAACTCAGGGTTTGGGGAAGTTTGTTTTGTTTTTTACTTTGAGTTAAAAGCCATGACAGCACTGAAAATGGGTTCCAGTAGGTCTACCTCCTTTTTTTCCATTAGCATAATTATTTCTTTTTCATTTTTTAAATTGTTCATATTTCTCTTGGATGGTATCTTTTCTGCTTTGAATCCATTATCAGGGTACACCATTTATTATCAACATTTATTAAGGGCCTTTTATTTTATTTTATTTTGAGACGGAGTTTGCTCGTCACCTAGGCTGGAGTGCAATGGCATGATCTCGGCTCACTGCAACCTCCGCCTCCTGGGTTCAAGCAATTCCCCTGCCTCAGCCTCCCAAGTAGCTGGGATTACAGGGGCTTGCTACCACACCTGGCTAATTTTTGTATTTTTAGTACAGATGGGGTTTCACCATGTTGGCCAGGCTGGTCTTGAACTCCTGACTTCGGGTGATCCACCTGCCTTGGCCTCCCAGAGTGTTGGGATTACAGGCGTGAGCCACTGCGCCCAGCCTCTTGGCCTATTATTTATATGACTATCCTTGATGTTTCAGAGGTGAAAAATACTACTTACCTTGAGGAGTCCACAGACTCACCAGGGAAATAGTAAAATTTAAAAATTGAAATGCACTTTTAAGGGCCACAATAGTTAAGTTTGGGAACAACAGATGAGGGGGCATGTGTTAATATTTCAGACAGGATGTAGACATGGGGGCTTTGGGAGGTGATGCTGGGGCTGATCCTGAAGCATAGGAGTTTGCCAGATGAAAAAAGACATTTCAGGCAGACAAGTGCAAAGGCAGAAGGTGAACAAGGTCATAGTGTCCTCAGGGAGCTGTAAGATACAATTAGGGTGAGGGTACCTATGAGATGATAACTCCATGATGTTGGAGATGTCTGGGGCCAGATGATGAAAATCAGGAAATCTACACCAGCTAGGAGGGCCATTGATGGCTTTAAGCAGAGGAGAGGCACTAGTGAGTGTTACTCAGTGAATGATTTACTACACTGATGGCAGGGATGTAGAGGAGACCATGAAGGAGTCAGTTGGGGCGCTGCTCGGGGGAGAGGTCCTGGGCTGGGATGTAGGCAGCAATGGGGTTTGTAAGGCGAACTTGGTTTCTGGCTTTGTCTACAAGATTCTTCAGTGGTTCCATTGCAGAAGATAGGACATAAAGAAAGATTAGTAGATCTGGGCTGGTGGGTGACATGGACAGGATGCTTTTAGTCTTGGGAACCTGGATGTATTCTTTTGCTCCCTTGAGAGACTGTTCTTGGTAGGCCCACCGTTACTCTACTTCTGTTTGTACATTTTCTTACTCAGTTATCCTTCAATTGGAGAGCAACTGATTGGTGAGCAAATTAAATTAAAAGCAAACCTCAGTCAGACACAGTGGCTCACGCCTGTAATCCCAGCACTTTGGGAGGCCGAGGTGGGTGGATCACTTGAGGTCAGGAGTTCGAGACCAGCCTGGCCAATGTGGTGAAACCCCATCTCTACTAAAAATACAAAAATTATCTGGGCATGGTGGCGGGTGCCTGTAATCCCAGCTACTCAGGAGGCTGAGGCATAAAAATCGCTTGATCCCGGGAGGCAGAGGTTGGAGTGAGCCAAGATTGCGCCACTGCACTCTAGCCTGGGCGACAGAGTGAGACTGTCTCAAAAAACAAACAAACAAACAAAAAAACAAACTAATCTCTGAGTTAAGAATGAAACTGCTAAATTAAATAAAAAGTGTTATGTTATTTTTACATTTTTTCTTTAATTAGTGGGTTGGGTGCCATCTCAGTACAGAGGTAGATTGGAAAGCTGTCTTTTTTTTGGAAACAGTTTTGCTATTGCTCTGTTACCCAGGCTGGAGCGCGGTGACATGATCTCAGCAGCCTCTGCCTCCCAGGCTCAAGCAAGCCTCCTGCCTCAGCTTCCCAAGTAGCTGGGACTACAGGGACCCACTGCTGTGCCCACCTAATTTTTTTTTTTTTTTTTGAGACGGAGTCTTGCTCTGTTGCCCAGGCTGGAGTGCAGTGGCGTGATCTCGGCTCACTGCAAGCTCCACCTCCCAAGTTCAATCGATTCTCTTGCCTCAGTCTCCTGAGTAGCTGGGATTACAGGCATCCACCATCATGCCTGGCTACTTTTTTTTGTATTTTTGTAGAGACAGGGTTTCACCATGTTGGCCAGGCTGGTCTTGAACTCCTGACCTCAGGTGATCCGCCTGCCTGGGCCTCCCAAAATGCTGGGAATACAGGCGTGAGACCCTGCGCCTGGCCTTTTGTATTTTTTTGTAGAGACGAGGTTTTGCCATGTTGCCCAGAAAATTCCTGGGCTCAAGCAATCCGCCTACCTCGGCTTCTCAAAGTGCTGGGATTACAGGTGTGAACCACCATGCCTGGCCCAAAAAAGGCATCTTTAATTAAAGAATACCCCTTGCTGTTAGCATAATTCTTGAGGAATCCTGGTAACAATCATGAAAGAAATATCTAAGCAGAATCTTTGAGTGAGAAGGAAACTTAGTGACTTGGGCCACTGCTCTCTCTTTATAGTTAGGATAAAAGGATAACAGAGAAGCGTGAGTGAGAAGGGTTACTGACTTCTGAGTGTCACACAGCAGTGGTGCAGGGGGCATGTCTAGCTCATCAGTTCAGTGTTATCTCCATCGACCTGGATGACTCCCTGCTCAGTCCCATAGAGACGACAGAGCTGAGCTGAAAGACACTAGTGCTCAAGACCACCAAGTCAGCGGTAGACCGAGAGTTGCCTAAATTCTTGACTTTAATCTTATTTTAAATTAACTCACTGTTCATAGGCCAACAAGTATTTGTTGACTAGTTAGTATGGAAGGGATACTACCCTAATTATTATACAATCAAAGATAAATAAGAGGCTATTTTTCTCTTCAAGAAGTGTGCAGGTTAATTTTTCAGATTAACTCATTACAAGACTGGCAAACACTTATACAATTCATGGCTTCTCTGACATAATTATGGGTATGTAGTATATACACACACAAAATCAATGAGAAAATGAGGCCACATAAAACATTGTTCATTTTTCTTTTCTTTTTTCCCTAACTTCATTGGATTTTGTTTTCTTTTGTTTTTTTGCTTGTTACCTTGTTCTCTCTGCACAGTGGGCAAGCAGTTTCTAGACTAGCTTTAGAAATGCCTATATGCTGGTGGGCAAACAATAAATAGAACCAAATAATAAAAAATAATATTGTCTTTTTTTCAGTTTATTCTTGTTCAATCATAAATAGGAAGTGTGATCTGGTGAAAATTTTTCTTAGGTTGGTAATAACATAAATACTTGCAGGAAGGTATTTGGTACTTTCTGCTACTGCTTTGAATTTAAGCCTAGGGTAGAAATTTAGCCATTTAGTGATAGAGAAGTTTCTTTTTCTTAACCAAGTTTATGAGCTTGAAATTATTAATGCTTTTTGTTTTCTTTCTTTCTTTCTTTTTCTTTCTTTTCTTTCTTTTCCTTCCTTCCTTCCTTTCTTTTCCTTCCTTCCTTCCTTTTCCTGCCTTCCTCCTTTCCTTTCCTTTCCTTTCCTTTCCTTTCCTTTCCTTTCCTTTCCTTTCCTTTCCTTTCCTTTCCTTTCCTTCTCTTTCTTTTTCTTTCTTTTCTTTCTTTCTTTTTTTTTTTTTTGACAGGGTCTTACTCTGTCACCCAGGCTGGAATGCAGTGGTGTGACCATAGCCCACTGCAGCCTCCACCTCCCAGGCTCAAGCAATCCTTCCCCCCTCACCCTCATGAATAGCTGGGACTACAGGTATGTGCCACCCATGCTTGGCTAATTTTTTGGAGATGACGTCTCACAGTATTGCCCAGGCTGGTCTCCAACTCTTGGGCTTAAGCAATCCTCCTGCCTTGGCCTCCCAAAGTGCTGAGATTACAGGCATGAGCCACTGTGCTCAGCCTGTTTTTTCTATAATTTTAAACTTCATTCACGCCACAAATATTTAAGTAGTTTGGCATGATGCTAGACCAGGCACTGGAGATATAGCAGCACATTGAATCCACAGAGTTCCTACTTTCAAGAGGCTCCTCTTTGAAGTTTTGCTAAATATCTGTCTAGTGAAGGTAAATAGTACAGCCTAGGAGAAACAAAATGCCAGACACTCCATTAGAAAACCAGAAAATCTGGTCCTGGCCTGGTGGGTGGCAGTCTTGCGAACTCTTGTAAAAGTGCCTGAGATCATGAGCTGATGAAAGCCTGTATAGTCTTATGTGTGAGTGTAATCACCAAGGATTACCACATTCCTGCCAGACAACAGTTACAACACGGATGTCTCATGGTAATGAGGAGAGCTGGAGCGCTGCTGCAATGGGGTGTACACACATGAAAGCTGAGCCAAACAGAGAAAGGCGATCTAATTACCAGAGAAGTCTGATTCTGTTTAGGGAGTCGTGTGTTGGGGGAATGGAAGAAGTGGCCGTTTCCTCCTTTCTTCTCTTCCACTTGTTCTCTATCCCTCTTCACTCAAGATGCTCTGATTCTTCGCTGAGAACCATTTGGAGATGTACATATTAGCTGGAATAAAGCTACTTGGGGTTAGCCTAGGACAGCAGACTGGTTTCATGGAAGACATTTTTTCTATGAATGGAGTAGTGGGGAGGAAGAGGGATGGTTTCAGGATGAAACTGTTTACATCAGATCACCAGGCATTAGTTAGATTCTCATAAGGAGTGTGCAACCTAGATTCCCCACATGTGCAGTTCACAATAGGGTTCGCTCCACTGAGAATCTAATGCCGCCACTGATCTGATGTAATAGGAGGCAGAGCTCAGGCCTAATGCTCACTTGCCAGCCACTTACCTCGTGCTGTGCGGCTGGGTTCCTAATAGGCCATGGACCAGTACCCGTCCACAGCCTGGGGGTTGGGGACCCCTGGCCTAGTGAGTTGTCATGAAACTCATTTCTCACTCAGGAATTGATTTGACTCTGTGGAACCACCACAGACCTGTTAACTGGGTGAAGGCTGATGGGACTTGAAAAAAATGAAGGACAATTAGAAAAATAGGGGGAAAGTGTGATGGATCCATTGGATGTCTATATTGAGCTACTAGCTGCTCTAAAAGGCTTATAGAAAGGCCTCCTGTGTAACTGGTAACATCAGTTAACCAGAAAGGCTGTGTTTATTTCCTTCCTAAAGTGGTTAATCAAAGATTTCAGTGGGCCTTGCATAGGGAAAGAAATCAGGATAGAAAAGGGAGAGAGCAGGAAAAAAGAAGAGAGAGAGAAAGGAGTGGCTGGGTTTGGTAATCTCTCACTCCTGTAATCTCAGCACTTTGAGAGACTGAGGTGGGCAGATCACTTGAGGTCAGGAGTTCGAGACCAGCCTGGCCAACATGGCAAAACCCCATCTCCACCAAAAATTAGCCAGGCGTGGTGGCATATGCCTGTAATCCCAGATACTCAGGAGGCTGAGGCAGGAGAGTCACTTGAACCTGGGAGGTAGAGATTGCAGTGAGTGGAGATTCTGCCACTGCACTCCAGTCTGGTTGAGAGAGTGAGACTCCGTCTCAAAAAAATAAAATAAAAAAAAAAAAAGAGAAAGCAGTGAGTGATATGGGTTGCTTATGAGTGAGGAGTGCATGTGTGTCTGTATTGTGGAATCTGATCTTCTCTGAAGTCACACCTCATATCTGGTGAGAAGTTGACTTAAGGGGGTATTCTATTTTAGTCTGTAGCCTTCCTGTTTGGTGTCTGGATTTCTTCTAAGTCACCACCAGTGGAAGAATGAGTATTGGGATATTAGTCTTTCATGTTCTCTCTTTTCAGGCTTCCTGTGGAGCCCTTTGTAATATTTATTTCAAAGTTACTTATTATTATTTTTTTGACAAGGTCTTGCTCTGTTGCCCAGGCTGGAGTGCAGTGGCGTGAACATGGCTCACTGTAGCCTCAAGCTCCTGGGCTGAAGCAGTCCTCCCATCTCAGCCTCCTGAGTAGCTGGTACTACAGGTGTGCACCACCATGCCTGGCTAATTTTTAAATTTTTTGTAGAGATGGGGTCTCCCCATGTTGCCCAGGCTGGTCTCCAACTCCTGGGCTCAAGCAATCCTCCTATCTTGGCCTTCCAGCGTGCTGGGATTACAGGCATAAGCCACCGTGCCTGGCCCTAAATTGCTATTTTGATGAGTCAAAATGGTCAAATCTCAGCAACTGCATAGGATTCAACCTAATAATTCAACCCTGGTAATCATCACTTCTGTTCTTATAGCTGCTCCTTAAATATTGAGTTTACAACATTAGCTACCATTTATTAGCATCCACTGAGTGCCGTGTACTTCATACGTGGCAGCTCTGCAAGGGAGTCATGATGCCTGTTTTGCCGGAAAAGATTACATGGGCCAGGGCTGAGATCCATCTCGGAACCCTTTGATTCAAGCATGGAACCTTCTTTATGCTACTGTAGCCCACTTACTGCCTTTGTTGCCTCAAGTTTTCTCCTTGATTCCCTTACTTTATATTTCTGGCAGGAGTAAATGAATCTTTGGCTGGACAGATGAAAGGGATTTTGATGGACCACCAAACCACTTCACTTGAGGGTTTCGAGGTTACAGAGTGTAGGCAGATTATCTTTAGAAGTGTAGTCTGGTACTTAATTACACTGTGTAATTAAGTAAACCACAGCGGGCCCTTTTGTCTTAGCCAAATTGTACTTTAAATTCTGGAGGAGAAAGGTGCTCTAATATTTCGGCCAAAACATTAGGAAAACCCATCTTTACTGTATTTCCACTTTGGCCTGGTCGTCTTTCTAGGCTGTAAGGCAGACCTGAATCTTTTCCTTAAAACATCTTGGAGATTTTGTTTTTTCTCATGCCCTGCCCTCCTTCCCCAGCTTTTTTTTCTTCATTCTCTAGAAGTCTAACATATTTGATTCCTACTCTGTCTCTAGATATACACCTGGAGAGAACAGTGTTTCTGTCGCAGAATTCCTTCTCAGGATTTCTTGGGAAATATATATGTTTTTCCAAATCCCTAGAAAAATCACTTATGAGGTAAATGGGAAAAAGTGTTATAATTCTCCTGTGAGAATTGCATGAGTCAACACAATGACAGTAGAAAGAATTCACTGATGTCAAGTTGGAAGCAAGAACAGGAAAAGCTGACTTGCAGAGTTGAAGGATAAGATCCACCTTTTTTGGAGCCAGTGCAGGATAGGAGCATGTGGGAGAGAATGGGTCATGATTTCTTCTCGCTGTTGCCATGTTAAAAATGTGTCTTTGTGGCCCAATCTGCTACTATCATCGATGTGTCATCCTTGCAAATAAAATAAGTTTATATGCATAGCATACGCTATACATATCCTACGCTTGGTATTGCAAGAAATAAGTTTTAGAAGTAAACTGAGTCTTTAAATTGGTGACTTCAGCATACAAGTCTGTGTAGTACTGCTAATTTGCTTGTAGATCTGAATGTAGGTTATTGCAGTGGTCAACAAAGTCTCTTTCTAAAGGGCCAGATAGTAAATATTTTAGGTTTTGCAAGCCGTACGGACTCTGTTACAACTATCAGTTCTACCATTTCAATGTGAAAGCAGTCGTAGACTATACTTAAAATGAACAAGTGTGCCTGTTCCAGTAAAACTTTTATTTACAAATCCAGACTGTGGGCTGGATTTTGCCCGCTACTGGCGTAACATCCAATAATGTTCACTAGCATTTTCTTTGTAAATACTACTAAGTGTGATAGTTCCCATTTAACAATGTTTTTGGATATCTAAATAATTAGTAAAGAATGGAAGTATTTTAAGAACAATATATTCTGGAGACTTTCCTGGAAATTCCCATTTCTCATGGTCATTCACATTTTCTTATGTATAATTTGGGAATAGTATAACCTCTCAATTTCATTGTTAGGATTAGGTCAGACAATGCGAGTAATATGGTTAACACAGTTATAGAACTAAGAGCTCACTAAATGATAGCTGCTATAATTAGTAACTAGATGGGCAGTATTTACCCCATTTCATGGAAAAGGAAACTGAAACTCAGAGGTTAAATGATTTGCAGAGGTCACATTTAATAGTTTGGAAAACTGAGTTTGGCTGCTTCCTAAGTCCATGTTCTTGCTACCATATCCTGCTTTTTGAAGTAGTTCTGGTTAATGGCAATTCCACAGCAAGATACACGTTGGTTGATTTGGTTTATGGGCTGGGTGAACAGACAGGGAGAGTATGGAATGGCTCTTGAAAGGGTAAGGATTTGCAACGTTTAGAAGCCACAGTTTCTAGAAGCCAAGGATATGGTTGTAACTAAAGAGCTGAGAAAACTTGTCTTGATTTTTTTTCTTTTCCCTGTTGCTTAGCTGCTGTGTGGACTGCCAAGAGCTTGTTTGATTTTAAGTGCTTTTTATGCTTGCCTGTTACTCAGGTCCCATCATATTGCAACAACTTTTAAGAAACTGTGCATGTTCTTTTAAACTGGATTAAAGAAAACTGTACTGTAATGTTAAATGCCCAAAATTAGAGTTAGAAAATTTGATTGGATTTTCCTTCTCCTTCTTCATAGTCATCCTCCAACCCCCTGCACAGGAATGTGCCTTTGACCCTTTAGGGTCAGACTTTTACACAGCTTGATTAGCTGCCAAGAATTGAAACTCCATTGCAAAATAAGTTGGCTAAATGTTTGGAAAAAAACTCAGCTCAATGAATGGTTTTTGAAAATCTGCTAGAGAGTTTACTATATAGATATTTATTTCATGGCACTGACTTTTTTTTTTTTTTTTTTTTTTTTTAGACAGATTCTCCCTCTGTTGCCCAGGCTGGAGTGCAGTGGCGCTGATCTTGGCTCACTGCAGCCTCCACCTTCTGGTTCAAGCGATTCTCGTGCCTCAGACTCCCGAGTAGCTGGGATTACAGGTGCCTGCCACCACACCAGGCTAATTTTGTATTTTTGGTAGAGACAGGGTTTCACCATGTCGGCCAGGCTGGTCTTGAACTCCAGACCTCAGGTGGTCCACCCGCCTTGGCCTCCCAAAGTGCTGGGATTACAGGCATGAGCCACTGTGCCTGAACAATAGCACTGATTTTAATTAGTGTGTATATCTTTTTGGGGAGTTGGTTTTTGTATTTTCAGTCCCTCTTGGGATTTTGAACACAACAGTTTTTAGCTACCTTTCAGGTGTGCCGAGCTTGCCTATTGATATGAAGGGTATTTGTGGGGAAATGGTGCCAAGTAGAACATTTGAAGAGTTAAGTATCCAGTTCAACACGTTATTTCCCATTTTACCAACGTTGTCTTTCTTATAGTACACCACAGTTTTGATTTCAGTCCATGGTTTATTTGAGAGCCCAATGAATTTTGAAACAAATGTTAAATTATATTTAACTTGGAGATTTAATTTTTATCTAGTTAACTCTTGAGCACCAAGCATATGCTAAGTATCATGAAAGAGGGCTAAATACTGAAGAATAATATGTGATCTTTACCTAGTTTTGAACTAGTTTCGAGAAACCCAGTGTATGGCAGAGAATTAAGTGCTAGGTTGTTTGTTATACAGAATATAAATACCAGGGGAATTAGAAAGATCTGGGAAATATAAGAATCTTTAGAGAAGACTGGACAGAGGCAGGAGAACCCAGACACTGTCTTGAAGGATGAGAAGGAATTCCATGCAGTGAAGATGATGGGGCTGGGATGTTGGATGGCAAATTAGAAGCACCTTTATAATGAGAAAAAAAAAAAAAAGAGTCTTTGATTTTTAAAAAGAGAATCAGAAAAATATGTACCAGTGTTTATTTTCTGGCTTATCTAAACCTCTTCCTACCAATACAGTAACTCTCACTTAAAGACATGGTTGACCCTAGGCAGGACAGCTGAACACTGGCCTCCTCTTAAAATGCAGTTAGTCTTTGGCAGAGGGGAAAGCAGCTTTAGTGTGAACCTGCCAGATTTCCCTGGCCCCAGCATCTTGGAAAATACCAGTATTTCAACAGTTTGTTCTGAAACTCAAGGGTTTGCGGGTGCTGCTCAGCTGATGAGTTTGTTTTTAAGGATGCCCACTTTAGAAATGCATTTTTGCTCTTTCACTTTGCTAAGTGATTGCAGAAAAAGACAAATTTCTGGTTGACCTCCCTATGGAAGATAGTTTTACGTATCTTATTCTTACTGTGCCTGTTACATGTCTAGATTTTCTTTTCAAGTAGATTGTGAGCCTCAATTTAAGCTGAAGTGAGGAACGGTTTGATAGTATCTGTAAAACATTTCCCTCGAATTCCAAGGTGGATGGGAAGATTTTTCCCCATAATTATTACAGAATGCTGCATTTGGGGCTTGTTTTCTGCTTAGATTTATTTACGTGAAGATTTTCTTGGCAAAATGTTCCTTGAGGTTAAAAAAAGGTGCTGTTTTCTGAAGGCAGTAAGTTCTTCAGTGTTTTGTGTTACTTAACTATTTGAATGGGAAAGTTTGGTTCTAATAAAAATTTCCTCTTCCTTTGGCAAATGTTGATGTTTTTCAAGTCTTCCTAAAGGAAAATGGGGCCTGGGTGGGTTTTTTTTATTAGTTATCTAGAGCTCCCCTCCTCTTCCCTTCCGCTTTGTACTCCTTCCCCACCATTGTTTTATGAGCCTTTGAACCAGATCTGTCTATGCCAGAGATTGTTGCTTGAAAATAGACCAAAATCAGATATATTTGAGTGGATATACAAGAAATTGGTTACTCTGGTATACTGGATGCCTCTAGGAGGGGCCAGGGATCTTGGAACGGGAGAAAGACTTTTCTATAGTTTGTACTGCTCAAATTTTTTTTTTTTATTTTTTTTTTTTGAGACGGAGTTTCGTTCTTGTCCAGGCTGGAGTGCAATGGCATGGTCTCGGCTCACCGTAACCTCCGCCTCCCAGGTTCAAGCGATTCTCCTGCTTCAGCCTCCCCACTAGCCGGGATTACAGGAATACGCCACCACGCCCGGCTAATTTTGTATTTTTAGTATAGACGGGGTTTCACTATATTGGCCAGACTGGTCTCACACTCCTGACCTCGTGATCCGCCTCCCTCAAATGCACACAATAGTTAGTACATGCAGGGTCAAAATTTTTGTTTGATTTTGTGTGTGGCAAGGGAAAGAGAGGAAAGGGCTAGAGTACATAGTGTATAGGCTTTAAAAGAACTTGATTTTTGGAATGTGCTGACTGCAGATCTTACTGGTTTTTGTGTTCAGAAAAATATTTAAAGACCAGTATAGATCCATAACCTGCACACTCTTCCTATCAGTGTTTTCAAACTTTTCTGTATTTGCCGCACTTGTAGATCAGCTTTGTTTTGTGGTCCTAATTGAAAGGCGTGCCAAATGTGCCAAATGTGCACTTCCTTTAGCCACCACATTCACAACTGCAGGATTTTCTTCTGCTTAACTGGTTTTCTTTCTTCTTTCCCTCTGCAGCCTGGAGCATTGGTAAGCATCACACTGCCAAAGTGAGAGCTGCTGGAGAACTCATAATCCCAGGAACGGCTCTTCTACTCCCCGAGTACCCCAGTGACCAGAGTGAGAGAAGCTCTGAACGAGGGCACGTGGCTTGAAGGACTGTGGGCAGATGTGACCAGGAGCCTGCGTTAAGGTAGCTGAGTCAGCTTTACCCAGGAGCTCTCAGAACAGCATTGCCAGAATCAGCAGTGCAGCCACTTCAACAAATCATTTCTTTTAATACTCTTTGGCAGAGATCAAATCTACAGGGTAAATTCTTTGCCACAAATGATTATTTTGTTTTTTTATATGAATCCAACATAAGAAAATTAGGACCAGCCTAATAGTTCTTAGTTCTGGCGTTGCCTTCGTAGTAGGCTTTGTTGGGTGGATCTGCACAGCTATTCTTTAAATTTGGCCAAGTTTTTCAAGTAAATACTGCCAATGTTCCCCTGCCTATAAAATGCCCCTGCCATCCTTTTCACCGTACAGGGCCACTACATTTAAGTTTTTCTTTTGTTTTTTTTTTTGAGACGGAGTCTCTTTCTGTCACCTATGCTGGAGTGCAGTGGTGTGATCTCGGTTCACTGCAACCTCCACTTCCCAGGTTCATGCAATTTTCCTGCCTCAGCCTCTCAAGTAGCTGGGACTACAGGTGTGTGCCACCACACTCGGCTAATTTTTTTGGTATTAGTAGAGACAGGGTTTCACCATATTGGCCAGGCTGGTCTCGAACACCTGACCTCGTGATCCACCTGCCTTGGCCTCCCAACATGTTGGGATCATGGGCATGAGCCACTGTGCCCGGCCCTAATTTTTTCTTTTAAAATAGACCTTATTTTTTTATAGCAGTTTTAGGTTCACAGCAAAATTGAGCAGAAAATAGAAAGAGTTCTCATCTATCTCCCCAACACCTACCCTACTCTCAATATCCCACACCAGAGTAGTACATTTACTACAATCAATGAACCTACATTGACGTATCATTATCACCCAAAGGCAATAGTTTACATTAGGCTCAATCTTGGTGTTGTGTATTCTGTGGGCTTGGACAAATGAGTAATGACATGCATCTACCATTATAATATTATAGAGAGTAGTTTCAGTGCCCTAAAGATCTCCGTGCTCTACCTATTCATTTCCCATCCCGTCAAGCCTTTGGCAATCACTGAGCTTTTTGCTGTATCATACATTTACCTTTTCTAGAACTACATTTTAATAATACATTTCCCATGGAGTGCTTTGAAAGCATAAAGAAGCCTTGAGCCAGGCATGGTGGCTCATGCCTCTAGTCCCAGTGCTTTGGGAGGCCAAAGTAGGAGGATCGGTTGTGCCCAGGAGTTTGAGACCAGCCTGGAAAACATAGTGAGACCCCGTTTCTACAAAAAAGAAAAAAAAAATTAGCCAGGCGTGTTTTCAGCTTCATGTATTCCCAGCTACTTGAGAGGCTGAGGCACATGGATTACTTGAACCTGGGAAGCTGAGGCTTCAGTGAGCCATGATTGCACCACTGCAGCCCAGACTGGGCAATAGAACAAGATCTTGTATCAAAAAAAAAAAAAAAAAAAAAAAAAAAAAAGAAAAACAAAGTCTCGATATCCAGGATGAAATGCTATTAAGAGTATGATAAGTTCTGGGGGTAATATGAACACCTACTTGGAATAGAGGCAGTAAGATGTTTTGTGAGGGGAAGCCTGAAGTGCAAAATGTTGATGTGTGTTTCTTTCTGAATTTAACGTTTGAGTTGCTCAGATATGGTTTGAACCATGTATGTGGAGACAGAAGCAAGGAATTGAGGATTAAATTCTGCCAGGGTTGGTCTATGCAGCCTCCTTAGATTTAACACTTCTGAGGAAAGTCTCTGATATGGCTGTTAGGTGCATTCTTTTTAAAGGAAAGTCCAGTGTATTATTATAAAACAGCCTTATTATTATTATTATTACTATTTTGAGGCAGGGTCTCACTCTGTGGCCTAGGCTGGAGAGCAGTGATGCAATCATGGCACGCTGCAGCCTCAAACTCCTGGGCTCAAGGGATCCTCCTGCCTCAGCCTCCCAAGTAGCTAGGACTATAGATGTACACAACCACACCTGGCTATTTTTTTTTTGTCGTTCGTTTGTTTTTTTTTTTTTAGAGACAGAGTCTCACTATGTTGCCAAGGCTGGTGTTGAACTGCTGGCCTCAAGTGATCCTTCTGCCTTAGCCCCCCATAGCTTTATATTTTATGTAAAAGTTAATTTTGATTATTTCATTTCAGGTAATACAAAACAGTATAAAGTATAGCCATATATAAAGATAAAAGTTCTTCTCTCTTTCACCTTTGGCTAAAATCTTGGAATACAAACTTTCCCATTTACAAACCTTTTCTTATACAGATACTTTTATATACAAACAAATATGCAATTAATTATGTTAAAAATTGGTGGAACATGACCATACATTCTATTTTACAACTTGTTTTTTGGCTTGACTTGGTATACTGTGTATATTTTTCCTTTTAAGCAGAATTTAATCTCAGGGTGAGTAATCCCTGCCTAGTGTCCCTTATATGGCTGTAATGTAATAATTACCAGTCCTCAAGTGAGAGGTTAGTCCATAATTTAAAGGGGGTAGGTGGGAGACCTTTCACATTAGGGACATAACCAAGGCCATGACTGTTGACATTGGGCTTTTGGTCACTAAGGATGTATGTTTTTATTTTCCAAGGCAGACGATGCACGGCTTGGGGCTGCTGCCAAGGTGTCAGTTTTGTGAAATTTTTATTTTTTGGAGGCTGTTAATATATTAGCATAGTTGTTAGTTCTGGCTACCATCCTTTGAGCATTTTGAGACACTTTTATGCCCATTTAGGGTGGCGTGAGGTTGAATTAGTTTTAAGAGGAAGTAATGAATAACAGAAATGGAATTAGGAGACAGACTTTATTTTGTGTATATATTTATTTGAGGGAGAAGGAGATGATGGCTGTCGTTAATTGCTACCCCTGTGATTCTTAATTATGAAACAGGGTTAAAATTGTTCAGCTCGATAGTTTCCTAATGTGGTTAACAGTGAGAGTCACCAGAGAAGTTTTCTGGTATCTGGTATTGGCAATGAATATTTGTATTTTTCTTATTTTATAAAGTATTTATAAAGGTAATATAATTAATGTATACAAGATTAAAAAGGCACAAAATTGTGTAGAGTGAAAACTAAGTCTCCCTTCTCTGTCTCCCAGGTACCCAGTGGCCCTTCTAGAAACAGCCACTGTATTACCATTTTCTTGTGTATTCTTTGAGCGATTTCAGAGTATATATAGTATACAGGCATATAACCTATAGATATTACAATTTTTCTTTTACACACATGGTAACAGTATCCACGGTTTTATACCTTTTCTTATTGAAATAATATTTCTTGGAAGTTCTTCTGTAGTAGCACTGCATTCTTTTTATTTATTTATTTTTTTGAGACGGAGTCTTGCTCTGTTGCCCAGCCTGGAGTGCAGTGGTGCCGTCTCGGCTCACTTCAAGCTCTGCCTCCCAGGTTCACGACATTCTCCTCCCTCAGCCTCCCGAGTAGCTGGGACTACCTACAGGTGCCCACCACCACGCCCGGCTAATTTTTTGTATTTTCAGTAGAGATGGGGTTTCACCGTGTTAGCCAGGATGGTCTCGATCTCCTGACCTCAGGTGGTCCACCCGCCTCGGCCTCCTGAAGTGCTTTGATTACAGGCGTGAGCCACCGCGCCCGGCGCATTCATTTTTAGTAGATACCTGGTATTCCATTGCAGAGATGTGCTGTCATTTACTTAACAATATTGATGGGTATATAGATCATTTCCAGTTTTTATTATCGTGAACAAAGCTATAGGGAATAACTTTGAATATACACCATTTCAAACGTGTGAGTGTATCTATAGGATCCATTTCTAGTAGAATTGCTGGGTCAAAGGTTACACACATTATAATTTTGGTAGAAATTTATTGCCAAGTTGCTCTGTTTATAGACCTTGGCAAATTTTAGATTTAACAACAATGGGTGAGAACAGTTTTCTCATGCCCTTGCCTGTCAAGTATGACTCCCAAGTGATTATTTTATTTATTTGCCAAAGCAATAGGTAAAAAATGGCAGTTTAATGTGCTTTAATTTGCATTTTTCTTAGTTTGATTGAGATTGAGCATCTTTTCATAAGTTTAAAAGCCACTTTTATTTCTAGTTATCTTCTTTCTGTGCTTATGTTCGTTGCCTATTTTGCTGTTTGGTTATGATTTTTATTGTCAAAATATGACATCAAAATTATTGGTCCCCCCGTTTTATCCTTGTGATATATACTATATATTTTTCTCAGTTGGCCATTTGTATAGAAATAATTATTACTTGGTTATGCAGGTTATTACAAATTTTATGTAGTTAAAATCGCCAATTTATTCAAGCAACAATTATTTATTGAATGCCTCTTGTGTATGAGAACTTGTTCTAGGCAACAGGCTATACAGTAATGTAAAAAACAGACCCCAATTCTTGCTCCACAGCGGAAGTTACATTCTTACTTACATTGGAGGAAATGATCAACATCATAGTATCGTAGTTAAAAGACCTTTCATTTTTAGATTTAAAAACCTGCTATCTCCTGGTTCATTCTAATGTCATGTGGGGTTTTTTTAGATTTAAGTCTTTGATCCATCTGAAATGTTAGGTATGAATTCAAATGAATTTTTCTCTAGATGCTGTATTAATTAGGGTTAGGTTGAATTGCTGTAACCAAGGGACTGAAACATGCTATGGTTCAAAGAACACAAAAGTTTATTTTTTCTTCACTTTAACAGTCCCCGTGTAAGCAAAACAGGTCAGCAGAACCTCCCACATCCACTGATCATTCAGAGGCTTGAGTCCCTTCTGTCCTGTGGCTCTAGTAATTGTTGCTGTGATTATCTGCATGGTCACATCTGAGTTGCTGCTGTATCTGGGTCCTCTCCATGGGAAGGGCAAAGAAGAAAGTCCAGGGCTAGTGATTAGAAACTGCAGACATCACTACAGATGAAAACTATAGTGATGAGAACTTCGTTATGTGGGTACATCTAGCCGCAATGCAGACTGAAAAGTGAAGTCTGTGTTGGCCGCCTTGTACCCAAGAAGAAGGAAAGAAGGGATTTTAGTGGAAAATTAGCAGTCTGCATATTAGCTAGTCATTCCAATTTTACTGAACAGTCCCAACTTTTCTCCTTTGGTCTCTTTTATTTATTTTATTTTATTTTATTTTATTTTATTTTATTTTATTTTATTTTATTTTATTTTTTTCACATAAGACCAAATACTTTTAATATTATTTATAACTGATTTATAAAGCTTTGAAAAAACTCACAATAGCACATTGTTTACTTTAATGCTTTACGGTACTATCATTTTAAAATCACAATCAGCACTTAAGTTATAGTCAATCCAGCAAACGAGACAAAAAAATATACAAGAGTTAAGAACTGACTGATACATCCTTTATCTTTTTTTAACTAATGCATAAGTGCAGAATAAGATACTCTAGTTTAAATATCTTGTTTACAATGTACATTTTTGTTCTAGTTACGCAACAGTAAATCCCATGCTTCACATAGAAAAGCAATCCACAACATTAATTTGTGTATCTGCTTTGTAATAAATGTAATTTCTTTCCTTTTTTGGACACTTGGATCTAAATGATGTAAAGCAAAACAGCATCAATATATATGTGAGGTTGCACTAAAACATATTTTTATATGATTAAAACTGAACAGCTTTTATGTACAGCTCTGATTCTATTTTATTTTATTTTATTTTTTTTTTGAGACGGAGTCTCGCTCTGTCGCCCAGGCTGGAGTGCAGTGGCGCAATCTCGGCTCACTGCAAGCTCCGCCTCTCGGGTTCACGCCATTCTCCTGCCTCAGCCTCTCCGAGTAGCTGGGACTACAGGCGCCCGCCACCACGCCCGGCTAATTTTTTTTGCATTTTTAGTAGAGAAGGGGTTTCACTGTGGTCTCGATCTCCTGACCTCGTGATCTGCCCGCCTCGGCCTCCCAAAGTGCTGGGATTACAAGCGTGAGCCACCGCACCCAGCCTGGTTTCTTTTATAGTATAAATTCCCATATAGATTTTGGTCTATTTCTGGGATAACCGTTTAGTTTCATTAATCTGTCTGCCTATTCATGCAGCAGAATCGCATTGTTTTAACTTCTGAGGCTTAGTTTTTTTTTCTTTCTCATGGGATAAGTCTCCCCATTTTAAGTCCATTTCACAGAATTTTAATACTTGTGTGTGTGTGTGTGTGTGTGTGTGTGTGTGTGTGTGTGTTTTAAAAATAGGAACTTTAAAAGAATCATACCCAGTTACCACCCTCTCCCCCCATGAAGAAAACCTATTATTTTTGGGATTTTGTTAAATGTATAGACTTCATTAGTGAAGGTTCACTCTTTATGATGTTAATTTTTCTTATTTGACAATAGTGTTGCACAGTTCCTTTGAAAAACACTGATCTGAAGCCTAGACGTTCTATATCCTTTGTCCCATGACATTTACTGAAGTACGTGGGAGGAAGGACCGCTCTATATGATGTGTTAATTTTATTTTAATACATGATTTCTGATTATGACCAGGAAACATACTTATTTTGCTTTTCTATTAAAAATAAACTTGGAACTTGTAAAAACAATTTCTTCAGTTTGAAGATAAGGAAGAGTTGATATTTCAGAAGTTTCTTGCATAAACTTATTTGTAATGCACAAACCTGGGCTAATTGTTTGCGTATGTATGATGCACAGTGCTTGTTACTTGCCTAGTGTATGTGTATGTCTGTATATATTTGTAACAACATGTATTCAGCTTTTGTCCTTTCCTTTTTACCTTTTTTAATGTAAAATAAAACACAAAAAGAAGCATGCATAGTTTAGTTAATTACAAGGTGAATTTTTTTTGTGATCACCATGCAGGCCAAGAAATAGTATATTATGTAGTATATACACTATAGTAATTGCCTCCTTGCCCTTTTTTTATGGGTCCATCAACCAGGTGTTCATATCTACAGATTGGTCTCGTATTATCTCTTTATGTTTTGTAAGGCTCTTAAACCTGGGGTTTCCCCCTCCAGCCCTTTCTTTCCCTTACAGTTTCTCTGTTGAAGAACCTGGCCATTTGACCTCCAGCTTCTTTCTTGCTAGATTTTGGTGATTGCATCCACATGGTTCAATTCAATTTGTTTTTCTTTTAGTGGCATATGTTATATTAACACCACAATCTGGGCACCAGAGATGCTCACTGCTACTGAGTGGGTCCTTATTTCTAGGTCTGTTTAGTGGACAGAACCAGGAATTAAATATTTATAAAATACTTCATGAGTTCATTCTGATACTTGTGATTCAAATTCAGTTTATAAGGTTTTAACTTAACCTTTTCTGTATAACATCTTTATCTCCTTTATTTGACACAAAATTCTAGTCCTCAAACACAACAGGGGATGATAGAATACTTCATTGATACTCGTTTGCTTTCTTCCACATTATACACACAGTATTCTCAGTAGTGCCACAATACTAACACTATACTGCTAGTTATGAAAACTGAAAACAATTTCTTTTTTGTATTCTATTTCCATTCTCCTTTTTGTTGTTGTTGTTGTTGTTGTTGTTGTTGGAGGGTGTTTTAGTTGTTGAAAATTGGGCAGATTTAACACTGATTAGCTCTTAGATGATATTTGAAGGAGGAATAATTTTAACTTTGTTGGGTGAGATGTTGGGTTTTAGTTATGTTTAGAAAAAGTCCTTATCTGTCAGAGAATTTGTGGGTGAAATGATATGACATCTGTGATTCTCATTAAAATACCTCAGAAAGAAAATGGGAATGGAGGAAATAAGGCTGCTTATTTTTGAAACTGGGGGTAGAATGTTGCTTATTTTTGAAACTAGAAGATTTTAAAAGAAGACATATTACGCTTTCTGTTTCTATGTAACTTGAACTATCTGTAATAAAAATTTAAATATTAATTTTATAAACAGTGAAAAGAACATATGGGGAGGAGTGTAATAAGGAAGTAATAGACAGGGAGTGGGGAAATGACTAAAGAATGGGTGATTTCATTCTCAACCTGGTGGTCCAGCCTGGTGGCCTACGGTGGTTCTTGAGTCTAAGAAAACGAGTAACATCTTGAGTGAGAAGAGAAGGCTGAGCTGTGGGGCCTAAACCAAGATTTAAGGCATGAGTGACAGAAGGGGAAGCTTCTATGCAAGGAAACTGAGAAGGATCAAAGCATTAAAAGTAAAGATACCTGAGAGTGCAGCCCACAAATCCCAGCTAGGGAGGAAGCCAAGGGAAGAAGGTGGTCACAACACCACATCCTACGTAATCAGTGAGTGAGACCTCCTTGTCATTCTCGGCATCACCCGATTTGCTGGGGGGTGGGGGATTCCTAGGCCTCGTCACAGATCAAAATCTCTGGGGGGTGAGGCTTGGGAATCCATATTTTGAGAAAGCTCCCTTGTGAACCTGAAGGATAAGGTAAAACTAAAACGAGGTAGAACCTTAACAAGGGGTATTTCACTGGATTGACTAGGGCAGAACACTGTGGACTGAAGACTGGATGGGGGACATGGAGGAAGCCTGTGTAATTGCTGTCCGAGAAAGTGTTCGGTGAAAAGATGAAGAGGGTGGATATTGGAGACCTTGGGGCTGAGGAGGTGGTGGTAGTTGAAATTGTTGCTTATGATGATGTAAGAGAGATTGCCTATAAATGGGAAGGATGTGGGTGGTTTTCAGTGCAGGATAACTGAGTAGTTTGGCTACACATTTGCTTAGGCCCCCCACTGCCAGAGAGATTATTTTTTGGAAAGAGAGATTTTTGATGGTTCAGGGAAAGCTTGGAAATGTTCATCATGGATTAGATGTTTCTTTCACTTGTTAGCATTTTGAATTACATATTAAGGGAGGAGAGGCCTCAAAGCCTTCTCAGTGCCTTTCCTTCTCAAGTTCTTATTGGGCCTTTCTGGCCCATCCTTGAGAAAGAACGAAAGAATGGGGCCTGGCACACTGGATACAGGGACCCCTCCCTGCCACCTGTCCCCCATCATGTTCTTACAGTTTTCTCTTTCTCTATTTCCTTGCCTCATGTTAAATGGCAGTCTTGTATATGTAGAACCTCCTTAAGGGATTGCCTGGTACATAGTGGTGTTTTTCAGTTGTTATACTTCTGGACTGTTGGAAGGATTCCCACGTTTCTACAATGATTTCATAATCACAGTGTTTGAAGGTTGTGGACAAGGACTAAGGTGAGAATACTATTCTCCTCTTTTCCACTGCCTTGGGGTCTTTGTTTTGCTTTATTTTTAGTTTTAATTTTACATATTTTTTAGAGATAGGGTCTCACTCTGTCACCTAGTCTGGAGTACAGTGGCATGATCATAGCTCACTGTAACCTTGAACTCCTGGGCTCAAGTAATCCTGTCGCCCCAGCCTCCAGAGCAGCTGGGACTACAGGCCCACACCAACACGCTTGGCCAATTTTCTTTATTTTTTGTAGAGATGGGGTCTCACTGTGTTGCCCATGCTGGTCTTGAGCTCCTGGGCTCAAGTGATCCTCCTGCCTCAGCCTCCCAAACTGCTGGGATTACAAGCATGAACCACTGTGTCTGACTGCATTTTATTTTTAATAACAGATCAAATTCATAATTTTCTGCTCTATTGGCTTTCTACCTTTATGTTCTTGGGCGCGTCACCTATTTTTAAGATTTCATTCTTTCTCCCTACTTCATAGAGTGCATTTATTTTTACTTTTAACATTGTTTTCTTATTTAGGTCAGTGAGTGTTTCTGGTCGGGTGGGTGGTTTTTTGGTTACATCCGTCCTCCAGTCTCTCTCCACCTGGTATCCATCCAGAACCTCTCCCTGCCTCCTCTCCCTGTCCCCTCCTTGTTTTCTGTTGTGGTTACTTGGATGCTAACCCATTCAACTTGTGCACTGACCCTGGTACATGGCTCGTTTTCTTTCTCATGATCATATTTATACTTTTGATGGATATATTTAAATGAACAGCTGTGTGTTTGTTGAGTCATACCACAATTATCTGATTCTGCTTTAGCTGCTTGACTGGCAAAAGCATATTTCAAGCTAAATTGTGAGAGAATTCCATTAATCACATTCTATTCGGGGGAGGGGAGAGGAGATAGACCACTAAGAGAATTCTTTTCCAAGATTAATGTAAATTAGTGATTCCATTATTTAGAGTAGGTTGATCTGGTTGCTATTTAATGTGTCACTTGGAGAAACTTTACAAAGTTTAAATAACTGTAAAAATAACTATAAAAGGTTTAATGATAACAGCCGTGTAGGCAAAATTCCTTGGAATAAATTGATGTGCAGATAAAGTTAGTTGCTGCTGCTGGTCTATTTAAATAGATAAGGGGGTCTTTCAAGAGTTCCTTTTTGTAAAGACCAGGGTTCTTGCCTCACATTGCTGTAATTCATTGGCTAAGTATTTTGTTTTAAGCCTCCTGAAAAGATAACATCTAATTCAGAAATGTTACAACTTTCTTCTTATTTTTTTTTTTAAATGTATTATTGACTGTAACCTCTGGTCAAGTCTTTTGCTTCCATCGGCTGGATCTATTTTTCTCCTGACACTTCCTTGGGGTTCTCTCTGAAGGTTATTCATAGGCATGGAAGCATGGCTTTCCAAATAGCGTCAATAAATGTTAGAAGCCTTCAGGGGAGATAATATGTCAATTTCTGACTTGTAGGAGATGTATATTCAAGAGACAGACGCTGTCTCAGAGGTCACTAGGGATGGCTCTGGGCCTATCAGCTGGTGTCTGCAACTAGAGATCCAAGCAATCCCTTCCAACTGGGATATTGTCCACCAGGGAGTTGTCTGGTACACCCAAGGTCTGCCAGCCGTCTTTTTGTTTGGCTGCCTCTCTTGGATGATACCCTTGAAAACTGGAATCCAAGTTACAAATGATATCTTTTAATTTATCTCAAATATCTGCTTGCTACTATATTAAACCGGGGACATACAAACCCACCCCTGCCCCCCATTTCCTTGCTAGGCTATATCAAACTTAAACTTCACCTTCCTCTCTCCACACCAAAGTGTAGCCAAGGCTAAGATGTTAAAATGAATATGTTTTAATTTATATTGTGCGCCTGGTAGGTGCCAAGCATGGGCATGTAGCCATGAGCCAGGCAGAGTTCTTACTGTCATGTTGCTTACATTTTGGTGTGTGGAAGAGGGAGAAACACAATAAAAAATTTATTTATTTTATTTTAAACTAGTAAGTAAGTGACAAATCTCACCTAGTTGTTAAGTGCTATGAAGAAGATATGGTGGGATAATATAGTTTATGGGGGTGGGTGAGAAGGTCTGAGACAGGAATGGGCTTGGAGTGTGGGAGTGAGACGGAAGGCTTTGGTTAGGCCAGTGTATAAAGGGTGGTGTTTCTCACTACCACAGAAAAGTGCTCCAGTGTCTCTCAGTAACAACAGAGAGAGGAAGAGAGAGAGAGAGAAATGTACCTCTCTGGCCTTGACATTCCTTTCATCTTATACCCACCCCCCCAAATTATTATAGATTAATCACATTAGCCTGAGAATTGGGACAGCTGTGTCAGATGAGCAGTGCTTCTAACACCGTTTGTAAGTCATGGGAGGGAAAGAAAGGTCTGCACTGTTAGGTTAGAGGGGAACCTTCAGGTCAGGCACAGCTAGAAATGAGACAGAGGACTGAGACACTGTCTACCTGAGGACTTTGGGAAGAAGTGGGATTTGAAATGAACTTCAGAGTTACATATCTAGAAGAGCTTTATGGGAAGGAATAATGGGGCTTTTCCTACCAATAGGTAAAAAAAAAAAATGGTTCCAGTCACAGTTTGCAAACAAGGGACAGGGAGTGAGCTGTGAGCTGTGTTGGAGAATGTAGCAAAATAGCAGGGAGATGATGGAGTCCTAGCAGTTGAAACAAAGCAGGTGGACCATGGCTATTTGAAACAAAGGAATGAAGTGGAAAATGAGGGACAGTCTCCATATAGTCAAGCCTGGTGAAATAAAACCTAGTTTTGAGGTACGAGTAAGGCACGCAGCAAGTGATCAAAACACTGGATTCTCAGAAATTTAGCGTAGGTGTTCTGTGTATATCTGGAAGGGGTGTAACAAAGTCAATTTCATTCTGGGTACAGTTAAAATAAATTTACTGGGGAGCCTTTGATTCTTACATAGTAGCCTAAGCTAGACCTTTCACTGTCTTTCACATTAAGCCTTATCTTTTTTTCATCTTTTTTCATTTTACAGATCATATTGTTTGCTTCCCTTCCTTCCCAAACCATATCTCGGGTCCATCTGTTACAGCTGGAATGTTTATAGTGTAACTCAGTCAAAACCCATTCTTTCCTGAAATAATCCATAATTATTTCCTCTAACTACAGGATAAACCGATCCAGGGCCTGGTTTTCAGTTCTATAGGACTTGTCCAAGAAGCTATTTGTATTCATCTATCATGAAAGATCAAATTACATGCTAATATTCTGAAAGTAACACCCCGCCAGAAACCCTCCAGCAGCAGTGAAGTCTATATAAAACCAAGCCTTGGCAATTTGCACATTGCCAGTTCCGACAGAGTGTGGTGTTAAAAATATTTAACAGGTCATTTTTGAACCGTAGAAAAGACCCTGACTTAACTTACATGGTATGATAGCTTCGGTTTAACCTTTCTTTGCAGCTATTACTGACAGCCCATGTCTCATTTCACTCCTCCCAAAGGCCCAGGTAGTTTGCCTTTGGGTTAGCTCATTGCCTTTTGAGCATAGAAGAGATATGACTGTTCTTGTATTATCTAATCAGTTACACTGGCTGATTTTGGCCCTGCTTGGTGGCGGTTGATGTAAGTCTATTTTCCTTCAAAGTTTCATGTCTAGAATTTGCCTTGCTGGGCCTAACTTTGCCCCCAAATGTGCCTTACACTAATTTCCATTTTTATTTTGAGGGGTGAGTTTACAAGAGAACTGAAGAGTAGGGATGGAGGATGGGAGCTAGAAACCACTGATGCACTATCAAAGAGGCTTGTTTTTTTCTATGATATCAACATCTTTTCTGGGGGCAGTGGGAGGGAGGAGATGATTGGAGGTCACAGAGTAATATGAAATTGTTTACGGTTAGAGAAATGGAAAGAAGGCATGATTGAATGGTGTATTAAATAACCATGAGTAAAGGTTGTTCTTTAAGAGGAAAATAAAGATTTTCAGTTGAAGTTCAGAAGAATTGAGGCTTGAATAAAATGTTAAGGATGGCGGAGCATGGTAGCTCCTACCTGTAATCCCAGCACTTTGGGAGGCCGAGGCAGGGGGATTGATTAAGCCCAAGAGTTCGAGACCAGACTGAGAAACATGGTGAAACCCCACCTCTACCAAAAATACAAAAAGAATTAGTCAGACATGGTGGCATGTGCCTGTAGTCCCCACTGCTTGAGGGGCTGAGGCAGCAGGATCATTTGAGCCGAGGAGGTTGAGGCTGCAGTAAGCTGAGGTTGTCCCACTGCACTCCAGCCTGGGCCACGGATCTAGACCTTGTCTCAAAAAAAAAAAAAAAAAAAAAAAAAAAAGAAAAAAGAAAAAAAAAAAACCAAAAAACAAACAAACAAAAAACTGTTAAGGATGACAGAACAAGATTGCTAAACTGTGGCTAGCTAGTTAAGGGAAAGTTGTGTAGAGTGGTGGTGCGTTAAGACCTGAATGCTCTGATCTGGTGGTTTGCGATTTGACCTGTGTCCTTAGGCAAGTTTCTTCTACCTTCCCAGAAGACTAAGAAAAAGCAGGATTCCATAAATTATTTTTCCACATTGCCTCTGCCTTTTATATTAAAGAGAATTATTATTTTTTCCTTACGGAAGGCATAGTACAGAATGCCTAAAGATACATAAAGAAAAACACTGTGATGGGATCGTAGTGAGAGCCCTTACCAATGGTGAGGAAGCGTAGGTTAGAAAGTGTCTTCACGTGGACGATGTAAACGTCATTCAAAATAGGGGTGGGTGATTGTATGACCTGTCTTCCAAGATTCTTTCTAATTCACAGATTGTTAGACATTGAGTTGAGAAGAGTATCAAGAATGTCCTTATTGAATGAAGGTACTCACTAAAGTATGTATTGAAGAATGAGTTTAGGCCATCAGGCAAGATAAATGAACATTTTGTCAAATTTTCCAATGGGAAAGAATTTTAGGGTTCATCTTACAACTTTCCCCTCATCCTCAATATGACAGTTAGTTGTATGCTACTTATAAGTCTAGTTTTCAGAAACATGCTTTATTGCTGTATTATAGATTAGCACTTAGATTGCCTAATATGGGTTCTGAAAGTTGCATATAGAAGTGTATTATATTCTCAGTTATTCTGTGACCAGTATCACGGTAAAATTTTGGGTAGTACATTGTGGGGTATCTGTGGTTTTATCTAGCTGTAAAAATGTGATGAGCAAAAAAAGTGCCAAACTTGGTTTCAAGCCCACATACATTAGAAATTGAGCTAAACGCTAGCTTCTTAACTACATACAGTCTGATCTTTAAGTGGAATTTGAAAAGTACCATGGGATTTGGAAAGTCGTTTTGTACTACCCTGGTGATGTGTCTGTTTTTAGTAGAATATCATGGGAATGTTCTGTCTTCTAAGAAAGTAGGCCTGAGACATTGTAAGAAACAGTATTGATTTAAAGAGGGTACGTTAGTTAAGGCAGGAGGTCTGTAACCATTTTCTGAATAGCGATTTTTCTTGTGTCTGACATATTAAAATCAGTTTCCAGGGACAGAGGGTCTTATCCAAGAACAGAAGGGAGATGTGTGTACACGAGAGGCACGGATTCGTACTCTGAACCCTTCAGATAGTATTTTGAAGTCCTCAGTAGCCTGTGATTTTTCAGTTAGAGATTTTGGCATTACAGCCTTGCACAAGGATTTAGTTGAACCCAAGCAAGATAAGCAGCTGTGACTACCTTCATACGAGTTTATATCCCATTTCAAAAATATTTAGCTGTATACATAAAATATTATTCCAACATTAAAAAAAGTGCTTTCTTCCTTGACTGTTGGACTTGTTGACATCTGTGATGTTAGAGAGGTTAATGAAATTTCTAAAACTGTAGAACAGTGTCATTTTTGTCAGGTATCCGCTAAGTGCTCAGTCTAAAATATCTGGTACCATCTGGTTATCTGATATAGTACAAAGACTGAGCATTTAAGGACTAAGGCAGTTACTCGAAGTGTTGTCCAAGAACTCCAAAGGCGCCTGAGACTTTCTCAGGGCTTTCACAAGGTCCTCCTTCTTCCAATGATATGTGTGATACTGGATTTTCATATCTACTTCAGCCAGTACATGTTGTAACAGAGTGAATGTAGATCATATATGAGAATCCAGCTGTGTTTTATTAAACAGAGATTTTCGAAAAAGCAGGAAAACAGTGCCACTTTTCTCGCAACATGTTTTTAAAAAATACATCATAGCTCTTTTAAAATAAAAAAAAGGTAGTATGTTATTGTTATTTTATTATGAATAGAATATTTTAAAAATTCTGTTTAAGTTTTTAACACTGTAAATATCAAGAGATGTAGCCTACATACACATGCTTCTCAGTAATTTTCAAGAGTTTAAAGAGATTCTGAGACCAAAAAAGTTTAAAAAATACTGGAGTAAGGCAATCCCAGAACTATTGAATTATTGCCACTCCCATTTTCCACTACTGGTCTCTCTTTCTTGCCAGCTTACATATGAACACTCCTTAGCCAAAAATATTTGAGAGCAAGAGAGTTGAAATTTTACTTTTAAAAATGCTAGTTTCTTTTTAGTATATTTTAAAATTAAAAATAGATCCTTGAGATTTCAGGTTGAGATTTTAGCATATCGATGTTTCTTATAATTGAAATATGGTCAGGAAATACCAGAACATTCCCCTTTCCACATTCTTTTTTTCTTTCCTTTTGGGGGTGCTGTTTTTAATAGCTGAGTTTACTGGTCAGGATAAGCACTGCAGACCCTGAACAAAATGGCAACCAGAAAGCTGACTTTTTTCCCAAAGATTTTTGGCAGATTTTGAGCTGTCTTTAAACACTAGAGATGGAATTAGTCCCTACTGTTTGAGGGTCTGAATTTATAATTCTTTTTCTGTCTTCTATTTATGAGCCTAAATTATTGTTTTAATTTTGTTCGCACAATGATAATCTGTTAATAGGTATTTGGGACGTGGGCTTTTGCTGGCTTTGTGACGTGGAAAATATGCCAGTGGTGATTGTTTCTTAGATTTTTTTTTTTTAATAGTAAAAGGAGTCTTGATCTGAAGCTTGTTAACTGTTGACTTTTACTGTTACATGAGCTAAATTCTACAGATTAAAGTTATAGAGATGATAAATCTTGCCATTCCTTTGCAGGTCTCTGTGTGTGTGTCTGTGTGCATGGTGGGGAGGGGGTGCTACTAATTGTTTAGAATTTAAACTTAAATTGAGCTGATTAATTCAGGAAAAATTCTAATTAAACTGTTATTAAATGTGCACCTCCTTGGCTCTGGCAGTGATGAACAAGATAGACTATAGATTTTGCTCCCATGGAGTTTACAGTCTAGTGACAGAGACAGATGTTCAAAAGCACACACAGGTATGAATACATAATTATTAATTAGGATGATTGTATGAGTGAAACTTAAAGTGATCTATAAGAATGAGCAGAGAGTATTTAAGGGTTTAGATAGGCTTCTAGAAGGTGGTAGCCTTTAGAGAAGCCATTGGGACTTACGGGATGAGTAGGAATTCAGTAGGTTGGGCCCTGAAAGAATGGCCCAATCATAGGGAGCATCACGTACAGATGTCCAGAGATAGACAGAAAGTGGCTGGTGGGGGTGATAATAATGGGCAGTGGGGACTGAGGAACTATGGAATGATGGTGAGAGCCAAGGGAGCAATGAAGATAGGTGAGTAGAATGCCTAGAGTGCCTTACCTCTGTTCTGACCTTTGCCTTCCTCTCTAGCCTTCTTGGTTATTCTCCGATTTTTTGTGACTCTTCCAGACCCTTTGTGTCCTGGCCATTCTTGCATTTTTTCAATCCTAAGGTTTGCCTGAAGTCCTCAGGACACACCATGCTTGCTCTGGCCACAGGCGCCTCAATAGAAGTGCCTTTTCCCTTAAATATTAGCCTATCTGTGTCCTGTGTTCACCCTCTCCCACCACACCCCCCAACACACTTACCCTTTTCCTAGTACCTCTACTCATCCTTCTGATTCCTGATTCCTTTTCAGATGTTACCTCCCCAGGGAACCTCTGCACCCTCCAGAAAGTCTCAAGTTGTTTTGTTAACACAGTTATTTTAACTATGTTTCATCCCAACTCTTAATTCAGTTTTTAATTATGCAGTCTTTTGGATGATTATTTGATTACCACCATAGACATATCTTGTAAGTGCCACGATAGCAAGGACCCTGTTTGTATTTACTATTTTAGGTTTCTGATATGTAGCACATAGTAGGTTTTGAGTAGTTTTTGAATGCATGAATGTGTTAATGAAGGACTGGGAATTCAGATAAGACTGAGAAAAGAAATAGTTTAGTTCAGCAATTTTCAATGGTTTGTGATGACATATCCCATAAAAGTTTTTTGGTGCACCCTCAATATGTGAATTGGCTATACATTTTATATAAAATAAATAAGTACATATTATAAAACATACATAAAACAGCAATTAAATAAGGATAAAATATTTAAGGTGTTGCTAATGGCAGTGGAATCATATTATCATCAATGAAAGTCTCAAACCACTCAGGATAATGTTTACTAAGACAGTAGTTGCAAATCCATTTTTCAGATATTTTCAAATTTTGAATTTGGGGAGATTGTTTTATGTCAGATTGAACTGAGTATTACTACTTTTCTCTAGTGAAGTGGTGAAGGAAGAACCAGTAGAAATAAGTGATGTTAAGTCTACTGTTTTCTTACTCTTCTCTGTTGCTTGCATTAATAATATGTGCAATCTCTAGTTTCTGTAATGGTTTTAGAACACTTGCCATTTGGGAAGGCTCATTTCACTGTAAGTAGCCAATATAACCTGTAATTACACTTGAATGGACCTTCAAAACTACAAGTACATGGTTGTACACTATAAGTAAATCATGTCCACTCTAACATTATGTAACTCCTAGTCTTTCTGAAAGATACCTCCTGTATTAGACTGTCATAGAGAACTGAGATAGAGACCAGATTAAGTCTCAAGTTATTTTCTACTTTATTATATTAAAACATTCTAATGAAAAAGCAGTTTAATAATTTCATTCCATAGCTCAATGAATGACCCTTGCTTGGTCCTTGGATGTGCATACCTGTTTTGTAGATGAGTGGACCAGTGCTGGAGACTGCCCTAGACAGATGATTATGATTCCATGCTGGGGGCTGAAATCACTGCTAAGGGAGAGGTTTTTCACCAAGGGCTTACCTTTGAGCCGGAATCATGTATGACAGGAGGAGGCAATGGGGTTGGACAGGGGTGGAGGAGGGGGCTCAGGGCAGTTCAAGCAGAGGGGAACAAAAAGCATATTCATGTCCAAAGGTACAGAGATGTGTTGGAGGAGTCACATTCTGGTTGTGAGGGGCCAAGATGAAGTATTTGTATGTCCCCAAAAGGACCCACTATAGGAAAGATCTATGTGAACATGGAAATAATAAAAACAACAGCAGCAGTAGGATCTTCCTCAAGTTTCATATGCTTTTAAAAATAGAAAAGGAAGGTACATAAAAATCCCCTTTACCTCCTCCCTTACCTTGCTTTTAGGAAAGGGATTGACTGAAATATAATTATGGGACCAAAGAGAAATAAATTTAAGTGAAGGGTGATAAGATATGATGGAGGTATGGTTTGTAAACAGACCGCCAGCCAAAAAAATTGATCTTTTTTTTAATTTTAAAAATAATTAAAAACAAATAGAGATGGGGTCTCACTGTGTTGCCCAGGCTGGTCTCAAACTCCTGGGCTCAAGTGATCATCCCACCTCAGCCTCCGAAAGTACTGGGATTACAGCTGTGAACCACCGCACCCAGCCGAAATAATTTGACTTTAAAGGTCAACACTCCAGACATGCTAGATAGCAACGGGCTTTCACTCTTTGCTTTAAAGCTGACAGAGTACAAGCACACTCACCTATCATTAAAGAACTTTAGCAGCTTTTTCTTTATTTTACCATCCAGAAAATTGCAACTGACCAAACTCCCATCACATTCCTGATATTTCACATTATTCAAATGGAAAAGTTTTTTTTTATTTTTACATGATTTTAGTTGTTGTCTATACTTGTTAAATTTGTTTAATGCAGAAATGCATTGCTTTGCCTTAGATAGGGTAAAAGTTTGTATTTTTTTGTTCTTCGTTTTTGCTTTAGGTCTGTATGTTGATGTAGGTTGCTCTGCCTCCAGTCCTTTTAAAGGAGAAGTAAGACTCTAGCATAGTAATTTGGCTTGAATTATTCAGTCGCTTAATCTTTAACATCATGTTAAAATAGTCTATTCATGCTTCTCAGGGTTTTTAATTTAGTGCCAATTTTGCATTCAATGGGGTAAGATAAAATTCAAACCTAAAATCTTTTGGGACTGCTTCACTTTGCAGCTGAAAATTTTTTGTTTCCTTATTGATTTCTTTGTCAGAGTAGACTCTGAGAAAGTACCCTTGGAGTGACTACCAGTTAGAAGTGAATATGACTAACTATTTAAGGTGATATGTTTAGGTCCACATAAAAGGTATATGTTTAAATGTAGTAAGAAATAAGGTGGCTGGGCGCGGTGGCTCACGCTTGTAATCCCAGCACTTTGGGAGGCCGAGGCGGGCGGATCACGAGGTCAGGAGATCGAGCCCACAGTGAAACCCCGTCTCTACTAAAAATACAAAAAAATTAGCCGGGCGTGGTGGCGGGCGCCTGTAGTCCCAGCTACTCGGAGAGGCTGAGGCTGGAGAATGGCGTGAACCCGGGAGGCGGAGCTTGCAGTGAGCAGAGATTGCGCCACTGCACTCCAGCCTGGGTGACAGAGCGAGACTCCGTCTCAAAAAAAAAAAAAAAAGAAATAAGGCAATATATCTGAGGGTGATTAGTAAGAAGGGCCTTGAGTGGCAGTTTGAAGGTGGTATGCTTAATTTAATTTGTCTTCCTGCAGTTAGATATTTATGCTTTACTTACATTTCTTCTTTTCCCTTTACAGTTGTACAATGGTAGATGGAGTGATGATTCTTCCTGTGCTTATCATGATTGCTCTCCCCTCCCCTAGTATGGAAGGTAAGTGACTCACATCTTTTTGGGTTAAGTATACTGTGATTTTTTTTGGCTTACTATAAACTACTTCTTAAGCCTATCAAACTTAAAACACTCTTTTTATAATAAATATTTGGTAATTATTGACTATTTTGAAGTGAAATTCTTATATACATTATATCTGAATATTTACATACACCTATATTTTTAAAAATTCAACCTAATTTTCTACTTAAATATAGGGCCAAGCATGGTGCCTCACACCTGTAATCCCAGCACTTTGGGAGGTCGAGGCAGGTGGATCACCTGAGGTCAGGAGTTCAAGATCAGCCTGGACAACATGGTGAAACCCCATCTCTACTAAAAATACAAAAATTAGCTGGGTGTGGTGGTGTGTACCTGTAATCCCAGATACTTGGGAGGCTGAGGTGGGAGGATCGCTTGAACCTGGGAGGCGGAGGTTGCAGTGAGCTGAAATCACGCCACTGCACTCCAGCCTGGGCAACAGAGCAAGATTCCATCTCAAACCCCCACCCCCGCCCCCTCCAAAAAAGCCCAAATGTGATATATTATGGTGTAGTTGGGCATGAGTCTACAAGAAGACATGATGAAGTAATACATGCTTGCACTTATATAAGTAATAATCTTCAACATCTTCGAAAATAGATTGGTACTGGTGTGTTATATTGGTGGCTTAGTTGTCATAAGTGGTCTCTTACCTTCAGTGATTGAATTTTCTGAATTGGTGAACAGATTTTGGTAGAATTTAAAAAAACCAGAACCATTGGCCCTTGATTTATATACTAGTTATATGTTTGGAATGTTTAGTATACACGAAGACAGTGTAAGACATACATACATTGTGTTTTTGTGTATGACAGAGTTAGGTACTGGTTTCAATTCTACAAAGATTATTCATCAAAATAAATGCTCAGTGGGATAGTTGATACTTGTGGCACAAAGGCCATGTCTTGGCCTATTTGGGATGTTATAACAAAAATACCAGAAACTGGGTGGATGAAAAACTAAACATTTATTTCTCACAGTCCTGGAGGCTGGGAAGTCTAAGTTCAAGGTGCTGGCAGATTCAGTGTCTGGTAAGGTCTCGCTCCTCATACACGGCGCCTTCTCTGTGTTGTCTCGTGGTGGAAGGGGCTAGCTAGCTCTCTGGGATCTCTTTTATAACAGCACAAATCCCAATCCTGAGGGGTCTGCCCTAATACCCTCACCTTGGCAGTTAAGATACTGGCATGAATTTTGGGGAGACACAAACATTCAGGCCATAGAAGGCTAATTCTTAGTTGTGTGGCACCACCCAGGCATTTCAGTGCCTTTGGCGTCTCTGACCCTTACCTACTTTCATTACTCACCTTCCCATCCCCTCATTTCCAAAAAGTTGTTCAGGGATGGTCCTGCCCTTGTTGAAAGGGACAAAATAGATAATCAAGAGAGAAAGATCGTAAAAGTTACTCATAATTCCCTTCACTTACATGTAATTGCTTTTAACATGTTGTTCTATATCTTTCTAGATAGAGAAAGCCTAAACTCTACTTCATTGCACATTGAGCAGTGCCCACTCTATTTTACAAGTGTTCCTCCATGAAGAGTGGTGCTTATTGTAGGAATCTCAACCTCTTTATGATCAGATGGGACAGTAAGACTAATGCCCTTGTTACAAGTTCTTTGGGGTATGGTCTTCTTTATATAAATGATGAGTTTCCAAGGAGGCATATAATTTGACAAGTTAGTATAGCCAACAGTGTGAAAAAAATCAATACTTAGAATATTATAAATTTATTTCACTATATATTAGGTTCATGATATTTGATCTGTTCCTATCTCCTTCTCATACTTAATGACATCTATTATACTCTCCATTGTCCTCTATGGTAGCTGATAGTCACATATAGCATTTGAAATGTGGCTAATATGAGTGGAAATATGCTGTAATGTAAGACACAAGCTGGATTTTGAAGACAATAAAAATGTAAATCTCACCTGTCTTTTCCTACTGCTGTGATAAAACTTAAATTACATTAGGTGGCTCACATTTTGTTTCTGTTGGCCAGTGCTGTTATAGACCATTTTAGGTATCTAGTTTATATTCTACTCTAAGCAGAGTTGTTAAAGATATTCCCATAATATGGCAGTTGTGTCAGTTAGCGCCAAGAAGGTATGGGGAAGGGATCCTGAGTGGCAATGTTGAAGGAATTAATACGAGGAAATGGGCTTATATTAAAGCTGGGAGGATTTGGTGAGTTAACAGTGATTTTTCAATTGGGGTAATTTTATCCCCTAGGGGATACTTGACAGTTGCTGGAGACATTTCTAACAGTCAAGTTTCTAGGACTTTTTTTTTTTTTTTTACCTCTTTTAAATTGGTAAATAATGATTATTATTTAAAAATCTAAGGAATATTGAGAATTAAAGTCCCTCCAAATTTCACTCTCTTCCTTAGTTACCATATCAATTCTATATGATATTTTTGTTGTTGCTGTTTTGTTGTTGTTGTTTGAAATGGGGTCTCTTTCACCCAGGTTGGGGTGCAGTGGCGTGATCTCAGCTCACTGCAATCTTCTCCACCCAGGCTCAAGCGATCCTCCCACGTCAGCCTCCTGAGTAGCTGGGACTACAGGCTTGTGCCACCACAACTAGCTAATTGTTTTGTATTTTTGGTAGAGACAGAGTTTTGCCGTGTTGCCCAGGCTGGTCTCCGACTCCTGAGCTCAAGTGATCCACCCACCTCGGCCTCCCAAAGTGCTGAGATTATAGGCTTGAGCCACCTTGGCTGGCCATCAATTCTGTATGATATTTTGCCTTTTAATTTGTTTTTTTTTTTTTTTTTTTTTTTTTTTGAGGCAGAGTCTCACTCTGTCACCAAGGCTGGAGTGCAGTGGCACGATCCTGGCTTACTGTGGTCTCAACCTCCTGGGCTCAAGCAGTCCTCCTGCCTCAGCCTCCCAAGTAGCTGGGACCACAGGCAGGGAACCATGCCTGGCTAATTTTTGTATTTTTTGTAGAGCTGGGGTCTCACTGTGTTGCCTAGGCTGGTCTCCAACTCCTGGGCTCAAGCAGTCCGCCCACCTCTATCTCCCAGTGTGCTGGGATTACAGGTGTGAGCCACTGCACTCTGCCTCTGTGGTATGAGGCAGTTCAGATGATATCATGGGTGGACCTGTGATGTAGGCAAGGTATAAAAAAAGAGAGAAGAGACAGAGAAGTGGAAATGTAGTATGAGGAGAGAAGGAGAGGTAGAGAGAGAATGGGGAAAAGAGTGGGGCGGAAAAAGGGCAGTTATGGAGCAATGCTAATAACCATGCCATTGGTTATTTTTTTTTAATCCTGCTTTCAGCTCTTAAGCTGTCCAGGAATCCAGCAAATAACCTCTTAATGCCACAGTGAAGACATGTAAAACATGTAAAAGTTAGTTTAGGCTGAAATGGAAATGGAAATAGATTGACCCTTAAGGTTTTGCTATTTAATATACCACCACCATTAGGATGTTTACAAGTATGGAAAAGAGCATATCATCCTTTAATTGCAATTGCTGTTTTTTTAAAAAAATTGAATATCCAGTGAGTGCTATAGCCTAGTGCACTCTAATCATAATAGCAGTTGCCTTAGTGCCGTCTTTCCTCTGTGAGTCAACTCCCTAGTGTGTGTGTGTGTGTGTGTGTGTGTGTTCTATGGAAGGCATTTTGTTTTTATATATTTAGTAGGAAAATTTTAAAAACCAAAGAGAAACCCTATTTATAATACACTCTAGTATCCTCAACATTAGTTAAAAAGTAAATGTTAAATACTAATACTTAATCCAAAAGAGGTAAATAATGGGGCCGATAACAGAAATCTGTAATAGCAGTGTATCTTGTCTACTGCTGAGTGAGCTTTAGACGAATACGTTTAAAAGGAAATAGACCCATATTTGATGTTTATAGAACAGATAGGCATCCTATTAATTGTGCTGTAATGAAGCTAGATCACATTCTTGGGGCATAAATAAGACAGTCATAGAGATTTTGTTCTAATACATTTTGTTGGGTAGTGTACTCTTCTTAGTCTATTAAAAAAAAACCTTTTACCCCTTTGTCTCCCAAATGTCTCATAAATATTGATTAGAAATAGTGGTAACATTTCAAATATTAGTTCTAAACAGTGATTTTTTTTTTTTTTTTCGTAGAGTTTGAGGGTACTTCAGAACATTTCTCAAGTTCTATGGAATCCTAAATGCTCTGGGCAATAAAAGATTTTTTCACCACTTATATTTGGAAAATGCTTTCCAATATAATGACCTGTTTGATGATTATAGGTAATATTTAATGAGTGCTTAATATGCATCAGATATTGGGCTGGCTTTCACGCATATTTCCTATAATCCTTACAAGTGCCCTCATAAGATACATTGTTTTTGGATGTGCTTTTGGATTAGTTAAAACTCTTGCTTAAGGTTACACAGCCAACAAAATGCATCATATACTTTGAGGAATGGTGTTCAAGAGCTCCAGTCGTTATCAGTCCTCTTCAAAATTTTGCATTTTTTTGTGCTCTAAATTAGCTACATCCACATTCATATTATGTCTGGTGCATGCTAGAATCCAGCTCAATCCAGTCTGTTTGAGAGCGTGAGAAGAGAGTTTGTAATAGCAAATGATGAGGCCCCTTCACCTGGGGTTGTGTTTCTTACTTTTCTTGTCTCTCCTACCAGTAATCATTTTTCATGTTCATTATATATACAACTCTAGCTGCAGGAAGAGTTTTATTTGCTCTCATAGAGAAGAGCACTTGAGTCCTAATTACCTGTATATCCTTCCCTTTCTTCCCATTAATAAGACTAATCATGCTCTAATACTACTATTATACCACCAGGGTGAAGGCAGAACCTCCATGTTTGGCTTTTCTTTTGTCCCTGTATGCATTTGCAGGTGAAGACTATGACGCAATTACTTTAAAGGGAATATTGCTCCTTTGGAAATATTTCAAAGCTGAGACGACCCACATTTTATTAAATTTGTAAGCCACAGTTAGATTTTATTATAGCAAGGAAGGCCAGACTTATGCAGAATTTTTTCGCAAGAGATCACTGCATGTTCTAGAGAAGACTGCTAGGTACTAAATTATTTTCTGAGTTAACTTGATTTTAGTATTTCCAAAGCCATCACTGCTCAGACTTTCCAGCCCCTCTACCCAATGATGGAAGGAAGGAGATAACTTCAATGGACTTTTTGTTAGGGTTACAAAGGTGCCCCTCTTTGCTGCTGGGGGGAAGAATAGAATAAGCCTTTCTTTGATTTTTTCATTATTAGGGATTCAGGAAGTTCTTGAAGGGGTGAATGAGGAAGAGAAATGTCTTAGTATTACATTTGTTTCTCTTCTTGTTACTATAATTTATCTCTTGTTCAGAATAAAATCTTTTTCTTTGGGATATCATCAAATGGAAGATGTTTTTAGGGAGAGGGATGACTTACTAAGGCATTTGCTACTACTGGGGCCTAGACTGTAAATGTCTGATGAAGCATCATACCTTTAAGACACTGCTTCTTTATTATCAAGTTTTCTTATTTTACAAAATGATCCTATACTAGTTGATGCAAGGTGAGCTGTGACAAAGCATCCTTTTAGCCTTTCCTACCTGGGAAGTGTTTGTTTCAGCCATGAGTAGTTAAACTAGTGCCACATTCTTTTCTTTCTTTCTTTTTTTTTTTTTTTAGTGGACAGTATAAGAGGGGTATGGATAGCAGTAGGGTGTGGCAGGATGCTAAAAATTCATTCAAAGAAAGTCAAATATTGAACAGATGAGAAAACAAATTCAACGCCCAAGCTCATGAAATGATTTCCTTGTGGTCAACAGTGTGCAGTGCAGTCACTTCTAAGTGTTCTCTTTTATAAAGACAGGTCTCCAGAGTGAGAGGATGAATGCCATCTCCTCTTTATGGAAAAACTTGTAAAGCAGAAGGTTTGTAGGCATGTCATATATGCCACTTTCGCTCTTGAAAAGGAAAACACCAAGGAAAATAAAACACACTTAAAAATTAATTTGTAACTCTTAAAACACTGCAAACTGTCCTGTGGAACTTTCCTCTGCAGCCTGAGATGACCTCAGGAAAGATTCCATACGTAATGTTTATTCCTAATAGCCATAGTGACTCAGAACTCATGTCATTCCAAGATAGTGTAAGACACAGGCGAGGTGGCTTTCAAACTTTTGACTGTGACTCACAGCAAGAAACATTTTGGAGTAAGACCCACTGCATAGATAGTGCCCACACACATCTGAAATGAAAATTTCGTGAAACAGTAATTACTCTTACTATGTTTAATGTGCACCTATTTCTTGTCTTTTTAAATTTTATTCAGTTTTATTTCACTTAAAAAGACAGCAAGAAACCTTGTCTTAAACTACTAAGTTGATTCTGCTACCCAATAGTGGGTCATAACCCATATTGAAATTAAAAAAGACAACACTAGTCTGCTTCAAGGGTTCACTGCGCAGGTGTTCCTACTGCCCTCATGGGACAGCTCTGGCACCTGACCATAGGTCATCTGGTGTATTCCTCAACAAAGCTGGTCTAGAACCTTTTATTTTTTCACAACTCCATGTAGCCTGACCATCCTTTATCTTTAAGTCAGTGATTTGGCAGGAAGAGGGAAGTTTACATTTGCACCTTCTCAGCCTGGGTCATAACACTGGAGCAGCTGTGGCCTGATTCTCATCAGCTGAATCTGAGCCCTGTAAGCAGGGTGTTTCCTAGAGCCATGGTTAATGCTACATCTGATTCTTTGTTATGGGCTAGAACAGAGCGTGGACTTTGCTGAGAATATGTATATGGGATGTGGGGAGGAGAGATGTGGGAAGGAGAGAAACAATAAAAGGAAGAATGAGAAATTCCTCTTGGGCACATGATGGTGACATTCACCTTAAAAAAAAACCTGCCAGTATTTTTTAAATTGGTGATTTGGGGGATTGGGGTGGGGATGGCTCCTTTATTTTATTTCTTGCTGCATTTGTTTTGTCTTCTGAATTATGGTACCTACACCAAATTAGTTTCAGTTGAAAAACAACAGCAAAACAGATTCATTCAGAAAAGTTACAAAGAATGGATAGAAAAAAAATTACCAACAGTCCAGTTTAGAATTTGACTTCTCTGATATATATAATACTGCAGCATGCCATGTAGAGTTACAGTAATGACTTCTTTTTATCCTTAACTTCACGTCCCAGTTCATATGCTTCAAATTTCAGTTTTGCAAAGTGTTAGGATCATGTTTGACATAGTATTGATGGTCAGAGTCAAAGAATGTGTTCTGAAAGGAAGGCTTTGGCCATGCATAGGAATCAAGCCTTTCTCAGGAAAGAGACAAGGCCAAAACACCATCGTTAGTCATCCTCTGTTTCACTATGTCTTTGCGTATATTCTCCTTTGCCTCTCTTTGCTTGTTGCCACCTGGTACTATGGAAACAATAACGGTACCCACCTTGTTGTGAGGAGTCATGAGACTACATGCCGAGTGCCCAGCACATAGTGAGCCCTAGAGCGTGAGGGGCCAGAATGTGGAGGTATTCATTGTTTTATCCCTAGTGTCTAAGACATTACCTAGTATGCAGTTGGTGCGCAATAAATATTTGACAAATGAATAAATAATGTTGGCTAGAATAATAATTATGGTAATAGAGAAAAGATAATATTATAAGAGACAGTGGGACTGATCTGGGCTGATCACAGGCACTCTTTCAAATAATTTATTATGAGTTTGGGAAAAGTGAACCAGTTATAAGACAAACTTATGTTCTTTTAGTCAATTTAAACAGAAGTACCACTTGACAACACTGGTAGGCATTGGTGATGTAAACATAAGCAAGAAGTGGTTCCTGCTTCAAGAAGTCATAGTCCAGTTGGATACAGCAAAGGTCACAGCATAGCATGAGGAGTATGGACAGGAAGGGCCTGCATCCCACATGGAGCTGGGTTTGGGGCTGGTGATGCAGGGAAGCTAAGTTTTGACGGATAAATAGCCATTAGACCATCAGAGGAGGGACTAAGAAGGACATTGCAGGCAGGGGAAGGGTGAAGCCCAGAGACGTGAGATCATGGGGGGTCACCATGTCATGAGACGGAATTAGGGTTGAGAGTTGAGCCGTGCAGGCATGGCAGAGCCTTATGCTAAGGTGTTTGTCTTCTATCCCGAAGGCAATGGAGAACTGTGGAGAGATTAAGTAGGTGCAGTTTTGTGTTTTGAAAGAGTGGTGTGTGGTGCAAGTGGATCATAGAGTGTGGCAAGATGAGAAGTAAAGGGATGGGAAAAACTAATCCTCCTGCAGTTTAGGGACAGGCAGGCACACATACTCCATTTTCAAAGGCATCCCAACTGTAGCAACTAAATGGTGGCAAACAAAACAAAAACAAAGCCTTAGTGCAAAAGTAGAACTGTTACAGGTGGCCCACAAATGATAATAACAGTGACAAAACAACAATATCTAATAATAATGCTATTGCTAGTTTTATTATGAAAGCAGAAGCCAGAGCTGCTGACTTTTCTAGCAACTTTTGCAGGACATTTAAATCCCTCTAGCTGGCCCTTTGTTCCTGTGTTGCCATGGAGTGTCAATAAGCCCAGCTCAGAATAACCCAGGCAGTGAAATGAGAGGTACAGCTTGCTCACTGGCATGTTGGCTGGCCAGGTTACACTGTTTTCATTGCTCCCATCTTGGGAGGAGCACTGGGCAGCTGGTTGCCCTGGCAGCTGTGAAGGTGTATGTCTCTTGGCTGCCCAGAGTTTGAAATGGAACCAAAACTTGCCTGCCTACTGAGCATGTGCAGCTCCTGACTGAACTGATAGCAACTGAAAATAGCCCACTGAGCACCTGTCCCTTGTACACCAGCCCCTGGCCGACTGCCATTTAGGACAATGTGGACTTACTCAGTAGACAGGTGAGGTGCTGAGCAGATTTTAATGGTCTTAGGAAGATCTTGGGAACTTTGGCCCTACTTAAAAGGAAGAAAAAAAAGCAGCAGGCTTCTGAGCAGTTCCATTTGGTGCTTCTGTGGTTAGTGGGTGGCCACACTGGCTATGTATGTGCCTGAAGATTTCATATTGTTCTCCTTACAGCAGTTCAGTGAACTAAGTAAGTTTTCTCGTGGAGAGAAAGGCTTTCCTAAAAGTCTCCTAGTGGTAGCCATCCATGGTTTATACAGCCTCAGCTTTAGAAAGTTTTGGAGTTAAACTATTTTGTTTCATTTTATACCTGCTCTTTAATCCCTAGTGATTGTTAGTCATTTCTACAAGGTGTCTCTTTGCTAGATTATTATTTCTCAGTATTCCAAATATTGGCACAAGTACAATCACAGAATAGAATCCCAGCATGTCAGGAGCTGTCTGTTCCCTTTTGGGATTTCTTCCATTTCCTAATGGACTTTAATCTCTTCGGTAAGCTTGCCATTGTTGGACAGACTTGGTGGCCAGTGTGGATGGAAGCAGGCTCTGGAAGGAAATGCTTCTGAAATGACTGGTGGCATTAAAGCTACTATTTAAAAGTGACCCTTTGTAGATACCTGGGTTATCTTTAGGCTGTCAGTGATCTGCAGCTACAGGAGCCAGAGGGAATCTGCGGAAACTCTTGCTTGTTGCTCTTGCCTGGATTTGTGTTTAGATATTCTTGCTCCCCAGCCAGTGGCCTCGTGACACATCTCAGATTTAGCTGGCTTTCTTCTGCCAAAGTCCAAAATTATTGTAGAAGCTGGGAATGGTTTGCCATGGCACAGATTGAAGGGGAGGACTGTGTGTTTGAAAAGCCAATTCTGCTTCACGGCACTCAAATGAGATGCTTTCTGTTTCTACCTGGAGTGTAGGCACCTGGAGCCTTTCTGTGGGCCCAGAGGTAAAAAAAGAACAAGCTCAAAATGACTCAAATTTAACTGTCTCATTGTGACTGTAAGATCTTTATTCTATGACTGATAAGCCAATCTTGTTCAATATGTTAAACCTGAGAATTAATGAATTATTTTGGACTATATTAATTAGACCGATAGGGGAAAGAAGATATATAAAGCAAAGATCAAGTTATAAAGGCTGGTATACAGAGGCACAGGCATGTCTTCCTGGGATTGAAGACATGGGATTCCTTTCTTCATTAACCTTTCATGGAGTTCTGGACTTGGTAGGGCCTTGGGAAGTGAATAGGGAAATTGGAGGATAGGGAAGTAGCATTATCAGAGGCTTGGACTCTGCCCCAAGTTTTTACCCTTTTGACTGTTATTTTAAAATCTCTTTGGCTTCATCTAGGATGGAAAGTAAATACAGCAGCCCCCTATTTATCCATGGGGAATACATTCCAAGACCCCTGGTGGATGCCTGAAACCACAGATAGTATTGAACCTCATATATACTATATCTTTTCCTATGTCTAGGATAAAGTTTAATTTATAAATTAGGCACAGGAAGAGATTAACAACAATAACTTAAAGTAAAATAGAACAATTATAACAATAGGCTGGCATCACCACTCTTGTGCTTTGGGGCAGTTATTAAGTAAAGGAAGTGTTCCTTGAATGCACCTGCAATGCCATGGCAGTGGATCTGGTAACCAAGACATCTGCTCAGTAACTAGCAGGATGGTAGCGTCTACAGTGTGGGTACGCTGGACAAAGGGATGATTCATGTCCTGGGCAGGATGGAGCTGGACAACGTGAGATTCCATCATGCTACTCAAACAGCACACAACTTAGAACTTAGGAAATGTTCATTTCTGGAATTTTTTGATTAATATTTTTGGACTGTGGTTGACAGTAGGTAACCGAAATAGTGGAAAGTGAAATGGTGGATAAGGGGGGATAAGTGGGGACTACTCTAGTCTGGAAGTTACTTTGTTCCCTCTGTGCTTTTCTCTGGGGTAGGGTAAGTTGTGGAGCTAGGGAAGGGGAGTTTAACTAATTCAGGACATTTTCACTTTTAGCTGTGGGTGCCACAGTGCCTGAAGGCTGCATTTCAAGACCTGTTGAACAAATTGGAGCCCTGCTTAACTTTTGAAGGGTTTGTCTCTGTGGTTTGAAAGCTTCCAGAAAGACTGTAGGGGTGTGGTGGAGGTTCGCTGATGGTAACCAGAGCTGAGATTGGCAACCTTGGAGGAGGCCCAGTCCATGAATCCCAGAGAGAGAGGTACAGTAGGATGCAAGAAGAGAAATTGAAGTGGAGAGTTAAGCACAAAAGCCACCCGCTGGCTCTTTCTCCACTGTTCTGTCTCATCTAGAGCCCATTGTTAAATGTTTCCCGTAAAACCAAAATTCTCAGTGTAGAGCCCAGGTAGGAAACCCTTACTGAAATGCCATACACTCTCTGGTTAGCCCGAGGAGGTGGGGAAAACAACGAAAAGTGATTCCTCGGAATCAACAGTTCTTCCTGTGGCGCGAACAGAGCTTCCAGCCTGAGACATTCAATCGATGGAACCACATTCCTGGCTCTCTCCTAAGACTAAACAAGGAATGACTTCTGAAATGTTTACAATTCGCTGGGACTGTCTTCCCTGTTCCTCCAGATTATTCTACTCTCTGTTACTCTCCCTATAACTAGAGCTCCACTTAGACATGGCCATTGGCACATACGCTGAGGAGACAGTATTTTTGGGTTTTTAAAGTATTCCTCAGTAGGCAGTTCCCAGTAGGCCTTGTAATCCTTTGTTTCTCTGAAGCAGACATTCAAGAAGTTTGAAGACAAAATGAAGAAAGGGGTCATTATTTTCTCCCATATTAAGGAGTTAAAACAACTCCTTAATATGCTGTATTTGTTAAAGCCAAGTCTTTGCAACATTCAGAGAATCATAAAAAGCGTGGAAAAGACAGACCAATATTGTCTTAGGTCATTACCCCACAGTGTTCTTTAATTTGTTAGTCACTTGAAAACAGGCTGAGTTTTTTGGCTTCTAAATAGAAGGTGTGGCTGCTGCAATAGGCTTAATTTACAGGGATTATTTCAGAGACAAGGAGTCAGCCCAGACACAAAATAAACAGATGGCACTTTTTTTTTTTTTTCTTCTCAGCTGCAGCAGTTCAAATGCAGGATGACTTAGGAATCCTTATCACCTTCAGCAGAACAAGAAGGGGAAAATGATGTAATTCGCTCTTCCCCACTCCCTATTGAAGGTGCCATTATTTCACTGATAGGGATAAAATATGGCAGCAAAGACCAGGGAAAAAATGACAGCAAAGAGCAGGGGCAGCTTTTTCTCTACTAGGCAGCCAAGTCCTGCACTGACCCCTCCAAGCTGACGAGTTGCAGGTATGTGTTGTGTTTTGATGATTCTAATCACTGTAGCCCAGAGTCCTCAAATCAGCCATCCAGAGAAGGACCACCCACAGAGCCCAGCTGTTCTATTAATGTATTAAATAGTTCTTCCTTTTTTTAGGAACATTTGTATTTTACCTGTTTCTTTTAACAAATTAACAAGCAAACAATAAACCTACCACATCACAAAAAGTACTAATTTTCTATATTCGTGAGCCCAAGTAGGTGAACAGATGTGACGGTATGGCAAGCTCTTCTAGGAAGAAATGGTTTGCTCAGGCATGCCGGCTTGGTGACTAAGCCCTGCCTTAAGATCTGTGCTGACATTTAAAGACTTTATGGGCTCTGAAAACCAGCATCAGGTCTCTCTCCACCTCTAAATCCTTTCTGTGAAGGGAAAATTCATTCTGAAGCAAATATTCATCAGGCTTGCACTCCTGCCAACCACTGACGCTGTTGTGGGGTATGTAATCAACGGTGAGCAAAGTATTAATAGATGCAACTCACCCTCATGGTGCTTACAGTCTATAGGAAAGGTGACATTCAACAGCCATGCAGACACAAGTATGGCTGTAGCTAAACAGGGGTTCCTACTTTAAATCTGGGTGTGTGAACAAAGGCTTCTCTGAGGAAGTAACATGTAAGGTGAAATCTGCACAGTAGATAGGCACTAACTAGGTGGAGAGGTGTTGACTGGAGGGAGATAAGCATTCAACGTGGAAGGAATTCCATACTTAAAAGGACCTGAGATCCCTAAGCAGGAAGGAGAAGCCTTTTAAGAACTTCCAATAACTGAAGAGGAGTCTGAAGAGCATGCAAGGATCAGGTCAGCCAGCAGTTGTAGGCCAGGTTAATGACTGGTCTCCACTTTGAGCGTGATGGAAGCCTGAGAGAGTCAGGCTTGTGTATCTGAATGAATGGGAATGCTATTTCCTGAGGCAGGGAACACTGGAGGAAGAATACATCTGGAGTTCAAAATCATGGAAGTTTTTGTTGTTGATACTCAATTTATATGCAATCTCATTTGAACGCCTCTATTTGCCCCCATAACTGCTGAAATACATTTTCTTCTTGGCTTTACAACAACTAAGTGTCAGTCTCTCGGATAAGGAAAAAAAATGATTTGAGTTCCCTAAATGAGTGTTTTATAATGAGAGATTATTTAGGCACTGGGTGTATTTTATCCCTGAGCATATAGCCTGTCCTCTTGTCAGAGAATCAAATGCCCTTCACTAGGCATTCCAGACGGACCTTTGTGTTTCTGTCTTAGGAGCAGGCTTGCTGGCAGTGATACCTAGCATTGCAAAATCCTTCTTAAAGCCTTTGTTTAATGCCAGAGATCTCAAATGCTTTCAATTCTGGAGAGGTGCCAAACTGCTCCCGGATTAGGAGACGATGGAAGGACTCCTATAATCTATAAACCTCATATAAGCTTGCCATTTCAAATGAATGAATTGTTTAGAGTGTTGGAAGGAGTCCAGGGATACTTGAGTTCCTTTTTTAGCTATACACATTTTGAGCTATTGGACTTTTATAATTACAGTCTAATTTCTGCATTATGATTTGTGCTACTTTGAGGTGAACTTGTAAAAAATTCAGCCTGTTCCTTTTGCTGCCCTCTAGGACAAATCATGGCCATGGGCCAGTTTGTTTACTTGTAGCATTTTCTTATTTGTCTTTTATGTCAAAGACATTAGTGGGAAATGTTGGTTTTTGTGCACCATTTAGAGTGATACTCAGTTTCAATGCCTTAAAGCATTGCAGAATGCATGACTGGGCAGGCGTGAATAGGTAAGTCCATAGTGTTGTGATTGCTAAAGTCCCACTTAAACATAAATGTGAATACTTTTACCATGAAGTACAAGATTATACCAAATTGTGGACAGTTTTTAAAAGTCCACGATGCTCTTTGGTCTGCCTCTCTCTCTGCCAGTCCAGCATTAGACTTGGAGGAGGTGTGCCCAGATGGTGAACTGAGGATCATACAGAGCAGGAAAAATCTTTTTAAAGAGCTGGCCATGGTGAACTCCTGGGATTCCCAGCCTGCACCGCTGGTTTGTGGAGCCAGCCCCGTATTCTCCCTGGTGGTTCCGAGGCAGTCTCTGTTTGTGGTCAGAACTCCCTGCTGTTCCCAGCCAGCCCAGGCTGCGAGTGTTTTCACACGGCTCTGGCTCTGGTGATACAAAGGGCACGCAGTGCCAGCCATAACACTGAGTAATGCCGGGAGGTGCCTTCTAGAACAAACAATGTGGGTGAGCTCTGCAGAGAGGGAATACCTCTGGCTTGACATTTAAATTACTGAATTATTCAAATGAATGTCAATTAGGTGGAGTAGACTTTCTGCCTTCTGCCAGGGCACTTCCTGGATATTCGCACAGGCAAGTGTAAAATACTTTACATCAGATACGGTGCTTCCTGTCAGTACTGTTGAAAATCAGTCACAGAATCTGATTATCTGTTCCTTGGTGTTCCTTGATGTGTACTGTATTTATATCACAGCCTGAAAGATTAGGAGTCCACACACCCATACCTGTGGCCCTGAAAGGGGTTTTGTGATCATTTTCAAACCCCACCCCCACTCCCACACCAAATAAAATATCACAGGCCCACACATGTTATGCTTATTCCTAAATTTGACAAGACTGAAAAAGTGAGTCATGGACATTTTGAGTCCTGCTGTCTTCCTTAGAATTGTGGATATTAAGATCCGAGAATGCTATTACTACCTTGCTTTTAACCTTCTTTGTTGACTTAGTAATTCTAGTTCAGAAAATACTTCCATCTACTCCACTCTGTCAGATGAAATTGCCAAAGTGGCATGTAGTGAATGTGAGTGTGTGCATGCATGTGTGTGCACCTGTGTGGTCATTCTGTCATTCTTATGAATTTAGGGTCTTCATTTATATTTGGGTATATATAAAAAATAAATACATGATGAAGGACTTTGCTAATTAGTTATATGGGAATATACAAAGTAAGAAGATTGAACAGTGGATGAGGAACAGAATAGGAAAGAGAAGTTAGTGAAGGTTTTGTACTTCCCAGTTAGCTAACTGTTAGACTCAGCTCAGGGTTCTTTCATATCAGAGATTGAGTTAATTATTACGTATCATTAACAGTTGTCTTTCCTTGCCTTTTTCCCCAGTTGTGAAGGGTAGGTTATGAAAACCCTGGTATTTCACATCTTACTGAAAAGAATCACCAACTTACAGGTAGTTAATCCCTGGTTGTCTACATACAACTACAGAAAGTATATAAAGAATTTAAGGAGAGTGCTTAATAAACAGACGAATCCGTTTGACTTAGTTTGTGACCCTGCAGGATTAAAGCCTAGGTACACCACAGAGTTAGGTATAATGAGTTAAATTTTACTGAAGGTGATATTTACTTGAGGCTGTCACGTCTGGCAAACTCTTTAGGTTATAGTCCAAACGTCTGTCAGGCTCCCTGCACAGCCTGTCAAAAACTAGAGACCTTGGAAAAGCAGTGCTCCTTCCTGCATCTGTGTACTTAGAATTCAGTTTGGGATGGAACTTTAAAAACAGCTTATTTTGAGAGCACATTAGAGAAATGATTGTTGTTGTTACTTTATTTTTTTAAAATTTGGCATTTTTAAATTACAAGCATGGGTGTCCTTAATCCTTTGGTGCCCTGGACTGTCCATTTAGGACCATTTAGGACCAATGATAAGTGGGCTCTCTCTAGTCTAGCGTTGCTGGTTTATTGTTATTCTTAGCAGCCCGTACATTCAGCGAGCTGAGTAAATCATACTCGTCAATTCATTATCAGTCCATGAACAACTCTCTCCTACTTTATTTTTATTTTGCTCCTTCATCCCAGCGCTAACCCCTTATCCCCAAACCAGTGTCAATAGGCATATACTCTTCAATGGGTTAGGTATATATCCTGGGGTATCTATGATCTTTTAAAAGTACTCGGGATGTTAAAATATATGTTTGTGTTTCAAATTTACATAAATTGCATTATTTCAGGTTTAAGCATAGTCTTTTCAATTCCCTGCCATAGATCACAAGCAAATTAGTCTGACACCATGAACTCTCCCCCTCACTCCACCCATCCACTTCCCTCCAAAGAGTCATCACCTGTTGGGCAGCATAGTTGGCAGCCCTCAGCCTGCTTTGTGCCATTCAAGAGTGGCAAGCATGTCTAGACTCCCTGGAAATATTATCTTTCAGCTCTCTTTTGGCAAGTGTAAACTTTTTGCTGGATTATGTCAACAGATATACATGTTTCTCATCCTCATAGAAATAGATTGGTGCTGGAATTTCCTTCGGATTTCTCCAGGCAAGGAACATAAAGACTATCTCTTTGCTCATTAAAACTTTTGCTCATTAAAAATGTTTGAGGGCTCTTGATTCTCAGGGGTGAGACTGGTGACATACATAGACTGTCAGCGGCTATTTTGGATTTTCTGCTTTCAGGCATGTCTTTGCTTTTGGATGAGCCCCTTGTGGTTTTCAAAGGAACTAGCAAGTCAATTATAAATAGAAGGCTGTGTCTGTGTGTCTGCATGCACTTACTCTGTGGGACGAAGCACCCACATTACAGTGGGCAGTGAACTATTTTTCCACTTCTTTGAAGAGGGAAGAAGAAAGATTAAGAATGCTTTTCTCTTTTTGAGATAACCCACATCTCTACACACACCCACACAAATCTGTGTAAATGAACTTGACATTTTCAAAGACCTTACCTTAAGGTCTCCTCTGGAAAGCACAGCCACCCGACCTGTTATTTTAAGAAAGAAGCATTTATCTCACAGACCCACTACTGAGGGTTCAGGGATTAGAAGGTGGCCTCTATGTGCCATAGACCTTTGGAGGGAGCTCTGAAAGCTGAATTTCCTAATATGAACAGTGCTTCGGCAAAAGTGGCCTCAGCTAACTAATCAGTGGCCTCTAGGACTTGGCTGTTTACATTTTATCCTCTCTTTCCTTCCCCACTAGTAGAAACTGTGGGACCAGCAAGTCTAAACTAATCATACTGACAAGAGAAGAGAGTAATGTGAAAATGCAGATGCAAATAAGTATTCTCAGAAAGAGACAAGCGGAGTGATTAGGTGTGCTTCCCTGATCATCGTTTCTGCCTCTTTCCATTGCACCTTGAACTCCCTAGGTGTGTGTTCTTCCAGTGGTCCCACCTGTCACCTTACTGTTCAAACATTATTTGGTTCTCTTTGTGTCCTTGTGCCCTCATTCTCCATATTTGGCACCATTTTTTTCTGCCAGCCAAAAATTCTTAAGCAGCTATTAATTCCCACTATAATCTATGTAAACTTCAGTGTTACCACTAGTGAAAAAGTTAGTCTAGGCATCTAGCTGGAAATATTGGTACCGTGGATTGTAATTATAGATTGTACAGCCTTGCAAACTCTTATTATATTACAGGTTGAACATCTCAAATCCCAAAACCTGATATTTGAACTGCTCTGGAATCCAAACCTTTTTGAGCGTTGACCCAATGCTCAATAGAAATGCTCATTGGAGCATTTTGAATTCTGGATTTTTGGATTTGAGATGCTCAGCCGGGATAAATACAACTATTCCCCAATCCAGAAAAATTTTTAAATTTGAAACGTTTCTGGTCCCAAACATTTCGAGTAAGGGATACTCAGTTTGTAGTATATTTCTGCCATGTAGCTGCAAGAATGTCAGCATTCCTTGTTTTACGAGTTGATGGGGATTTGTACAGAGCTAGCAAAAATTGGTATTAATAGGCTGGGCGCGGTGGCTCACGCTTGTAATCCCAGCACTTTGGGAGGCCGAGGCGGGCGGATCACGAGGTCAGGAGATCGAGACCACGGTGAAACCCCGTCTCTACTAAAAATACAAAAAATTAGCCGGGCGTGGTGGCGGGCGCCTATAGTCCCAGCTACTCGGAGAGGCTGAGGCAGGAGAATGGCATGAACCCGGGAGGCGTAGCTTGCAGTGAGCCGAGGTCGCGCTACCGCACTCCAGCCTGGGTGACAGAGCGAGACTCCGTCTCAAAAAAAAAAAAAAAAAAAAAAAAAAAAAAAAAAAAAAAATTGGTATTAATAGCTGCCATATATTTACGAGCTTTTTTTTGGGAATAGAATAAAGGTGATAAACATTATGTTCCAGTAAAACATTTTATTTTGATGCAATAATTGGGATCTGAGAGCCAATCAAGCTGAAGGTTATATGAACACCACAGGGGGAGAAGCCCATCTTCGGAAGTCTGTGGACAGATGATAGCCAGTCTTTGTCCTAATATGATCTAAAAGGGTGCACGGCTTATATAAATGAATGGCTATGTTGAGAGGCAATTCTTATTTGTTGGTTGGTTAGGTGACAAGGTGACAGAATGTGGACCTCATGGTTGATAGTGATGCTTAGCTTGACTTTCTGTTGATAGAGGTGTTTGGAATGGTCATTCCCTCAATGAAGGTGAAACTCATACGGTAATTCCTCTTTTTTTTTTTTCCTTTCCTTTCTCTCCTTTGCAGATGAGAAGCCCAAGGTCAACCCCAAACTCTACATGTGTGTGTGTGAAGGTCTTTCCTGCGGTAATGAGGACCACTGTGAAGGCCAGCAGTGCTTTTCCTCACTGAGCATCAACGATGGCTTCCACGTCTACCAGAAAGGCTGCTTCCAGGTTTATGAGCAGGGAAAGATGACCTGTAAGACCCCACCATCCCCTGGCCAAGCCGTGGAGTGCTGCCAAGGGGACTGGTGTAACAGGAACATCACGGCCCAGCTGCCCACTAAAGGTTCCCATGGACTTTTCTATTTCTAGATCAAGGGGTTTTGTTAGTGTTGTCCTGGGTCCGTGTGGGTTAAAGATCTAAGTAGCCATGAGGCATTCCACGTACATTTTGAATCAGAGGCGAAGAGCTACAAGGAAGGTATCCTTGGGTGAAGGAGAGAAAGGACCAGCCTTTTGGCATCTAAAAGAAGGATGGGCATTTTGGGGAATGTAAGCAAGGTGATGTCCATCTTTGGGACAGCTTGGCTGACCAGTTAGCTTTCTCTTGGTTGCTGTGACTCAGGTGAACAGCTCCCAATACCTTTTTATGTTACTGACCCATGATGTCGTTCATTGTTTCTGAAACAATTCTGCTAGTAAATACTCATCTCTGTGTCAGGTGTGTAGGGAGGAAAACAGAACGGACTGGTGACTGAATGGAATGCCTTTCCTGTTTTATGAGGAAGGAGACAAAAGAAGGCTCGCTGACCTCTTCTCCCATATCTGATGCCCAGTGACCCTATCACTGAAACTTGAAGCAGGATGAGATTTCACACAAACCCTGTAGTTTTTGTGGAATCTTCTCTCTACCATCAGTACAGATTGCATATGCTAAGGAAACCAGTCCACCTCTGAAACTGTTTCTCTATTAAATAAGCCCTAAATTGCAATCTTAAAGTCTCCGCAAACATTTCTGTAGACTCATTCTAAGCCAAATTTATTCTCTTACCATATAGTACATTTTTAATAGGTTTAGTTATTTGATTTTGCACTCAGAAAAAAGAAACAAACCAAAAAGTGGAGGAGAGGTAACGATGAGCATCCAAAACTAGAAATGTCAGCCAGCAAGGAAGGAGGCAGAAGAACAAAAAAGCTGATGCAAGATCATGTTCTAGTAATTTTGAAGTTATGGTGATGACTTTAAGGCATATGGAAAAAGTTAAATTCTGACAAGCAAATAGGATTGAATAATCAAAAGGGTTTTAAAAGAGATCAAGTATTTACATGGTTAAAACTGAAAGGGTCCTTGATGGAATACAATTTACTGTTACACTTTGTGAGTTAAATTTTCATTAATTGGGTGGGTAGACGTAAACAAATGTCTGAATTCATGCAAACATTATTATACCAACTGTGAAGTTTCTAATCTGCAGATCACTCTGCTAGACCTTGAGTTTTAATAGAAGATTTTTTTTTAATTTAAGGACATTCTAATCTGATTAGGGTGGCCACAGTATTTATAATTCAGTGTTGTGTTTTGTTAGTTTTACACTTTCTCATACAAATGACATATGCCATGGAGTATGATGTATGCCAAGCTGTTGATTAGTTGGGCTTGGAAAGTTAAACAAATATGTAAAGGAAGTTAGGCTTGTGATTGGATGGCTGAAGAGACCAGTAATATGGAAATGGGTAAGGCCTATGTAGGGAAGAACAGGGCCTGATGACATAATGTCATGAAGAGGTCTGAACCCAGGGAGTGAATCAGTGAATGAATGTCTGAATAAGTGAGTAAATGAAGAGAGGAATGGATGGGTTCCTAGGCAGAAATTGTGATGTAAAAAAATCAATGAGAAATCAGCAGTAGACACCCAGGATATATTAAAGACAGAGACCACAGATGGGTAATTTGGTTTTAGCTCAGGTAGCCCTTTCTCTTAAGGATAGTAGAGTGTCTGTAAGGGCTTGATGGTGAAACATACCAAATCCAAGTTAATAAGAGTAATATCAAAGATTTGTACAGTACTTTATGTTTTAAAAGCACTCTCACATTCGTGCATTAATACAATTGATTCTCAGTGGAATTTTTTCAAATTCTAGTTGTGTCTAATTGAATGATGGTTAAAATGTCTGGGCCATTGGCCAGGTATTAGGAAGTGTTTTAGTTTTAATACTTCGTGAGTTGTGAGACTATGTGGTCGGATCAGGAGCTACTTGTTAGGATATTGGTTATGCTACTAATAAGTAAGCAGTGATCCTTACAACTAATTCCCCTTTTCTCCCCCAACTCCAGGAAAATCCTTCCCTGGAACACAGAATTTCCACTTGGAGGTTGGCCTCATTATTCTCTCTGTAGTGTTCGCAGTATGTCTTTTAGCCTGCCTGCTGGGAGTTGCTCTCCGAAAATTTAAAAGGCGCAACCAAGAACGCCTCAATCCCCGAGACGTGGAGTATGGCACTATCGAAGGGCTCATCACCACCAATGTTGGAGACAGCACTTTAGCAGTAAGTCATGACCCCACAAGGAATCCCAAGCATAAGGAAGATGTCTGGAGACACATTCTTATTTTGAGCATGAAACGCTAACCAGTAATGAGTGACTGAACAGTGTACACACATGCTGTTGGTTACTTATGTCCTAGACAAGCACATGCTGGCACCTGTGTAGTCTTCCCATATCAGAACAGCCATTTTAGATAGACATTTAAATAAGGGATGGGATTTATTTTAGTAGTGTTGGTAGTTAGTTACTTTTCTCCGAGGAGTAAAGAAAAAGAGACAGAGAATGGTTGCCTACAATTTTGGAGGGTTGGAATTTGTGGTCTTCAGTTACTCTATTTTTAACCATAAAAGTGCTCTTTTAAAAAGGCACCCTTTGCTTAATATTAAATATTAATTTCCTTTCTAGATTATTTCAACACCCTGTAATTTAAGGCTTAAAAACTTGACATCCAAAAAAGCAGCTTTTAAATTTTGTATGCTCCTGTGGTGCCCCCTTGTGGAGTGCAGTCATTTGGTTAAACTGGTGTTGTCCAATAGAAACATGTGCATCACATATGTAATTTAAAATTTTCAATTAGCCACCTTAAAAACAAACAAACGAAAAAACCCAAAAAGTTTCTTAAAAGTAGATTAAATTTTAACAGATATCCAACCAAATACATACCATTTTTGTCATTTCAACGTATAATTGATTAAAAAATTATTAATGTAAATTTTATATTCTTTTTGCTTTTGAAGTAAGTTTTCAAAATCTTGTGTGTATTTTACACCTGTAGCATATATCAATTCACACCAGCCACAGTTTACTTGCTCATGGCAATGTGTGGCTAGTGATTAGCCCGTTGGACTGCACGGTGTTAGAAGCTATTGTATTTATACATTAAAAAATTATTCTTTTGCATATTTTTAAATGATAAAATCACATTAAAAAGTGACTATCTCCTTTTATTTACCTTTTAAAATTGCTTACCAAGTGTTCATTTTAAAGACGCTTTGAACTTTAAGTGGGGAAAGGGTATCACTTGCTCTAAATGGAACGTTATCATAAAGTGCAAAAGAAAAAATAATAACATTTTGCATGGATATTATGTTGAGTTTGATGCTTACTCTGAAAAATTTGAGATTTGTGGGTGTTGAGAGTGCAAGAGACATGCCAATACCAATTTGAGACTGTCTCCTTGTCACGATCCTATTAATTGAAAGACAATCAAAGTAATAACTTTCTAATGTGATTCAGTGTTACTTAATGCCATTGCCCATGTGTATTTGAAATCATTTTGCAGTTAAGTCTTGTTCTGCTAGACAACAAGCTTCAAAGCGTCTGATAGTTCTGCAGTTACACTTTACCTGCAGCTCCCCTTATGCTGGAGAAGACTTCCCCTCACCAGTAGCCATCTGGGTAGCACAGATGCTGCACCCGGACAATTGCAGGACCCACCTTTGGCGGGTTGTCACAAACATTTGGTAGTGCCTGATATGGGCTGGGAAACATCCCATTCTACTGCCTGCCCCATCACTGGGCCACTTTTTGGTATATAAAAGGGGGAAGTAACCTTCTGTAGCTTCCATTTACCTACTGTTTAAACTATGGTACAGTGGAACTGGGGAAAGAGAATGCAGTATAAGGACATTTCATTTCAAAAAGTAGAGAAATACAATTTTTTTTTTGTTAGATATATACTTAGAAGTCTATTTCAAGCTTTAAGGAAAATTAAATGAGTTTATTGAGTTAGTAGCAAGAAGATGTGAGGATGAATCCTGACAAAGCTTTAGCAAAGCAAGATTCTAAAATAGGTTAGTTAGAACTTCATTCCTCAGAGCTGCTAACATAACTAATTACCAAGGGCAATAATAGGAATATCTGGTATAAATTACTGTTTAAATGGCTTTTAGTATTTTGAGAGAGGAATGGAGCATATGCCAAAATAGACCTTTAAACTCAACCATGTCATGTGACAGTATATCATGATATAGTAACACAGTAAAGAACACTATTTAAAACAAGTTGTCATTATTGGTCTACATACTTGCTTATTTAAGCAATATGCTCATTTGTATATTTCAACAAAGCATACCCTTACTAAACAGCTCATCTACATTGAAAAACAAGCCTTGGTCATGCATGGTGGCTCATGCCTGTAGTCCTAGCACTTTGGGAGGCCAAGGGGGAAGATCACTTGAGACCAGAGGTTCGAGACCAGCCTGGGCAATATAGTGAGACTCTGTCTTGAATTAAAGAAAAGAAAAGAACAAAAAGAAGGCTTGACATCTGAGAGTTGAGATACATGTTTGTTACTCTTGGGTTGATTTTTTATTTTTCCTTCCTTAGGTCTATGAACAGGGTTTAGAAGCAGGATCATATATTATGAAAAAAATAACACATTAGTTTAATTTTCAGAATTATTCTTCTCAAAAAAGAATGAATGAATAAGGAGAAAAAAGAACCGCAAGAGAGAAAATGGTTAGGGAGATATGAAACTCTGCTTCATCTACACTCATTTTCTTGTTGATTATCCCTTTTGTGGTTTTTAAGGGTTCTAAATTTCTTCCGTTGGATGTTCAGCTTTTGGTAATTTTGCCGATCAACAGTACTTCACTGGTGCTCAGAGGAAGTGAAAGAAGATGAAATTCACACAAATCAATGTATTGCTTTAGTAGGCCAGCCAAAATGTTTGGGAAAGGATGAGCTTTGGGGAATATTAAGTCAATATTACTGCAACCCTACCTTTATCACCCATCGGCACAATATTGTTTATTACAGGTAATCTAGGCCTGATACCTGCTTCTTGGCTTTATGCTGAGAGTAAGAAGGAAAACCTTATCAATGAACTAACTGGGAATGTTTTTGCCAACACCTTCATTTGTAGGCATTAACTTGGGGCACTGGTTTTATGTTTTCAATGAAGGCTTTATTTGTTTTCTTCTCTGATTTGTGAGTGATCCACATTAAGAAATAACAAGTAGGTGTTGATACAGTTTTGCTCCTCACCTGCCTAAAAGGAAACTTCCATCCAGGCAGCCCATTGCTGCCTGAGCTTACCAATTTAATGATCCACATGGTCATTGGAGTCTTTTCATTACAAATCACATTAGAGTTGTTTGTTCCTTATTCCTAGTTTGTTTGTTCCTAATTAGAGTTCCTTAGTTGGTATGGCAACTAAAGTGAATCATTTGACAGATACTTAGTGAGAATAGCAGAATATGGTAAATTATACCCAGTTCTTGAAGTTGAAAGGACCCCCCCATCCTTTTCTGTTCCACCTGCTATTCTCTCTACTGCTTCCCTTGAGATCATCTCTGCTTCTTGGGCTTTCTGATTTACACCTTCAACTTTGACTGCTCAGCTTCTTTCATTATATATTTTATTTGGAAACTCTGCATATAAGAAAGGACTACTTATCCTTTGGGAAAACCTATCATATATTAGGTGAAGTGCTAGCTTCTAGTATTCTGAAGAAATAAAACCTGTCCTGGCCGGTGCGGTGGCTCATGCCTCTAATCCCAGTGCTTTGGGAGGCCAAGGCAGGCAGATCACCTGAGGTCAGGAGTTTGAGACCAGCCTGACCAACATGGAGAAACCCTGTCTCTACTAAAAATACAAAATTAGCTGGGCGTGGTGGCATGTGCCTGTAATCCCAGCTACTTGGGAGGCTGAGGCGGGAGAATCACTTGAACCCGGGAGGTGGAGGTTGCAGTGAACCCAGATCGCGCCATTGAACTCCAGCCTGGGCAACAAGAGTGAAACTCTGTCTCGAAAAAAATAAAAAATAAAAGCAATAAAACCAGTCCTTCTTCCTTCTTCCAGAGGAGCTTTCCATGTACACTTATAGGCCATGTGTCCCGGATTGCTGCCCTTCATGTGAGTTACAATGTCATGCATGCTAATACTCCAAAGTGGGAGCTATATTGCTCAATCGTTTCTTTTCCCCCTTGTCTTAAACCACAGGATTTATTGGATCATTCATGTACATCAGGAAGTGGCTCTGGTCTTCCTTTTCTGGTACAGAGAACAGTGGCTCGCCAGATTACACTGTTGGAGTGTGTCGGTAATTCTTTTTTTTCCTTTCTTTGTGGGTAATATGCAGTGTTAGTTGTGTTTTTGAACTAAAAGATGGAACTTGGAAAATCTGCTTTTTGTTACCCGTTGTTTCCTTATTAAACTTATGAGATGTGGTCTCTATTCTGTATGACTCATGTTGGAGCACCTGAACTTGTTTAAGCTCTTATCAATGGAGTCCATCACTAATGAGTACAGCGAATGCCGAGTCAAAAGCTTTCAGTTGTAAGTGGACCCTTTGGGATGATGAGAGAATGCCCCAAAAATGAACTGATATGGTTGCTCCTTACCATAGGTATTGGATACTCTGAAGTAAGTAGGCTTTTGGACAATAAACTTCTTTATTGCAATTCTTTAATTCCTCTCATTCTTTTCTTCTTTTTAATGGCAATAATTAATGAACATAATTAATGAAACCAAGTCTAGCAAAGCGATCTTTATAACTCCTTTATTTAAATATGAGCGATATGGCCGGGTGCGGTGGCTCACGCCTGTAATCCCAGCACTTTGGGAGGCCGAGGCGGGTGGATCACGAGGTCAGGAGATCGAGACCACGGTGAAACCCCGTCTCTACTAAAAATACAAAAAATTAGCCGGGCGTAGTGGCGGGCGCCTGTAGTCCCAGCTACTCCGGAGGCTGAGGCACGAGAATGGCGTGAACCCGGGAGGCGGAGCTTGCAGTGAGCCGAGATTGCGCCACTGCACTCCAGCCTGGGCGACAGAGCGAGACTCTGTCTCAAAAAAAAAAAAAATAAAAATAAAAAAAATAAATAAATATGAGTGATATACATTTCTCCGTGGCCTCTCACATTTTCCCCATACATGAACATATTTGTATGTAGACATAATCATGTATACATAATTTATGTCCCTTTTTTCAGTTTTAAGCTCATGAACATTTCATGTGTTTGTACACATCACAAATATTTTTGAAGATTATGTAGCAGTCCATGGAATGATAGTGTTAACTATAACCATACTGCTTGAAAAAGATTTTGCACACATTGCTTCTTTCGAGTTCTCAGAAAAAATTCCCAGGAATTGGGGGTTCCTGGGTCAAAATTTGTAAGTTTTTTTATAGCTTGTTTTGTATGCTGCTGATTGGCTCTCTAGGAAGATGGTACAAAGTGCCTATTTCCTGATTTTTGTTAGCTTTACTTTTATGTGGCAGGTATTTGCAAGTTCCATAATCATTTCCCTAAGTCTCTCTTTTAGACGGCTTGCAGGGATGGCTGCAGTAGCAATAATGGGTTGGCAAGCTCTCCAGACCCTCCTCCTAGTGCTCATGGTTTCCGAGGGCTGGATTTTGCAGCTCCTGCCGTTGCATCTTTTGCTTTTGGAAGGTGACCTATAAGCTGCCCCCACCACTTGGCTGCTGTTCTCCAGATTTTCTTCTTGTTTTCATGGGAAGAGGGACACCCCCAATCTGAGTGGCAGAAAGGGGGAAGGGCAGAGGTAGGAAGGGCAGTGGCTGCCGCCCTAAGGCACAGGAGGAGCTTGGTTGTCCTTTCTCTAGGTCTACAGCTATTGTCACTGTTTCCCACTTCTTGCTTCTCCTCCACGGCAGGTTGTGAATAGAGAAAATAAAGATGGAAAAGCCCCAAATGTGCTCATTAATTTCAACCAGAGTTGTCCTCTTGTACTAACTAGTATCTTTTTTGCTTATGAATAAGATTATCTGGATAGTGGTGGGAAGACATTGAGGAGGTAAATTTCCCTGTCTCATCTCCCCTCTCTGCTACTATTCCATGCAAGCTATCTCAAGATTAGTCTTCAGAGATTGGCTCCAGAGTCCAAATGGCAAAATAGTAATGCGCCTTTAAAATACGTAGTTTCTGGTTCTATAGATATTCCTCAGCATTTTTTTTGAAACAGTATAAATATAATTATTGCATTTTCTTGGGTTATGACTAAAGACTAATAAAAGCAATGCCTTTCATGAGCTTGTAGTTAGTGTGTTCATGTGGTACAACTTTTAGTAAAAATATATGTGATGAACTGCATGGATGGTATGTTATTTTTGGTTCAAAGACATGGGAAGTTGGGTTAGGGGAGTCATTTCTGGATGACGATCAGTGAAACTACAAATTTCAGGTGCCTTAAGGGAGCCTTTTTGTGGGGCTCCACGGCCAGGGCTTTTGGGCAGCTCTGCTTTTGTTTTAGGGGCTTCTGCATAATGATGAATTTGCAAAAAGCATTTAACAACTTAAAAGCATTTGAAAACCATTGAAAAATATTTCTATTTTAATTTACCTACCTCGACATTCATCTTCTGTTTTCTTTAAAACAACAACTAAAAAAAGGATGTGAGGTAATTTTATGTCCATAATTCCCTGGGATATTTTGCTCTCATCCCCAATGACAAAATGAGGACAAAGGGAAAATAAAGATACAAAACAGAATCAAAGGCAGGAAAAGATTAGCATATCATTTTTCTGGCAACCAGTATTTGTAGTATCTTAGCACTAGGCCTTATCTTGAGCTATAAATGCTGGGCAAATTGCTATGACTTTATTAAAAGGAATCCTGTACTAAATTATATTTGTGTGACCCTACAGTGGCCCACAATGAGCACTTCTTAACCACATTCAACATCCTTTTGGGTTAGTTGTTGGTATTTAATAGGGACATGATATTCTTGTCAGGTAATCCAGATTTAGTAGTTGTGATTATGATTCAGGTGTGTCTCCTGGAGAGAACTGCTTCTCTCTCCATGTTTGGGTTTTCAGTGGCTTAGTGTTCCAGCAAAGAACTGTATTCCTGTATATGCAGGTGGTGCTGCAGCTGCTTATTAGAAGCTATGTGATTCCAGCAGCCACTTGCCTGGGTAGAAAGCCCCACTGCCCTGCAAGTTATATCTCTTGCCTTGTTATCTAGGCTGATTATACCCCTTGTTGATCCTCATAGTCTTGTGGTAATTACCTCCTCCTCCAACCTCCCTGATCACCGCTACCTATAATTAAAGAGAAGAATAGAAGAGGGAGCACGTAGTTGACAAGCTGACAAGTGTGTTGCTGCTGCAAGAGGGGGCCATGCACCAAACAGATTAGATCACGAGTAGAGTTGCCACGTTTTCCAAAATGTATTCTCCAAGTAGCCTTTTCAGTGTAGCCCACTTGTAGCATCACAGGAGCTGTCTGACAAACAAATACCATGACCAGTATCAGAAGAAGTCAGATCTGTTCTAGGATTATGTAGTTAAGACTTTGCAAATCCTGTTTTTGAAATACATCTTCCGCCAAGAAATCTTTATGGATGGCAGTGGCTGCTTGTCGATCTTCTATGCAGCATTGTGTTTTGGTTTGTTTTTGTTTTTTAATCCTTAGAACACACATTTTAAACTTAATTGTTCTCCTTTGTGGAAAAAATGCATATCGAAGTTCACCAATTTGGACAGTGCCTGTGTTGATCCTGTGTGAGGGGAAGGAACCAAGGAAGGAATTCAGTTTACTGATGTACACTTTTTTGGCTTTCAGAACACAATTGAAATTTAATAATCTGTACCATTTCCTAAGTTTTACTTTCATGTGTTTTAAAAGTCATATGCATTTTATACCTTTCAACAGAGGAATTTAAATGTAAACTGAGTAATTAGCAGCTAATTATACAATGCAGATACAGAAGGCAGTTTGTTATCACAATATGGTAGATGAGAGGGGCAGCTTCCACCTTATTTTTGTATGTCTTTATAGGCCAAAAAAAAAAAAGCTAAAAAATAAAGGTTGTGATATTTATATTCCCAAGCTGAGTTTCTCCAGTAAGCAATGGAGGGATTAAGAGTTGCATGCACTAAATTAATTGTCTTATTCTTAATGATGGGCTGGCTGCCTCCAAAATGCCTACTGTTCTGTGTCACCTATGTTTTGTTTTCCATAGGGAAAGGCAGGTATGGTGAGGTGTGGAGGGGTAGCTGGCAAGGGGAGAATGTTGCTGTGAAGATCTTCTCCTCCCGTGATGAGAAGTCATGGTTCAGGGAAACGGAATTGTACAACACTGTGATGCTGAGGCATGAAAATATCTTAGGTAAGTACAAGGATAACCCCCTCGTTAATTGTATCTAGGGAGAAATAATTGTCTGCCTTTGCTCTCTCCGTTTTGGTGAATGTGAATTTGAGAGTGTCTCCTAAAAAGCAATATAGGGATCCTTAGCATTTATATGCTGTTTAATTTTCTCAAACACCAATTTCTTATTTAAATCTGCAAATAAGTTTAAGACTCTCTGGATGATGAAAAGGAAATCCACTAGTGCTAATTCTTATTCCTACATCTGCAGATCGTTATTTAAATAACAAAAATTTGCCCCATATTGTTCACTTCAAGGCTTATTGGTTGTTCTACTCACCCCACCCTTTTTGAATATTTATTACTTGAATCAAACTAAGAAAGATCTTTGGACTATTTCCTAGAGATTCACAGCTCCCAGGGATATCGTAATTAAATGCACATTCCTTCAAACTAGGCATCATTTTTAAAACCCAGATTTGCAGAGGGATTCAGGATACATTTTAATTTAGAAACTAAAGCTTAGCAACATTTGTGAAATATGTAAAGTGCCCGTTGAAATACTGCTATGGCAGTATAAAGGGTGAGCACACTCCTTAGGCCCATTGACTTCTGTATTTTTGAAAAGTTTCTCTAAGTGTGTTTATACTGATACATGTATGGTGAATGCTGCCTGGAGTGCTTCTTCAATAGTGGATATAAAGTTTATATAGAATTTAACTCTGTATAGGATAGTGTTGGCCACCTTATGGCTATTGGATTAGGTCTGGCTCATAGGAAGGCCATTGCCAAAATTTATTTCTATTTTAGCACTGCCAATTTAGTATTTAAATGAGTCAAGTTGTCTGCAAATAATGATTTGACAGTTGTCCAAAGCTTCAAAGCTTTGCTTCCGTGGTGTGGTGGTGATGTTCCATCTCAAAATTTTTTCAGTTTCTGTAGTTGATTTCTCACTTTTGCTTACCCATCGGGTCCTAGTCATCACTTAATCCTCCTCACCTCAGCTGTCAGCTTTCCCTTTCCAATTCATCTCTCCACTTGGAGTTATCTTCCACTGGGGAGCAGAGATCATTCTGTTCAGTGTCTTTGATGGCTCCCAAATTTCCTGCAACACTTGTGACTGGTATTCAAGACTCCCTGGTTTGGGGCTCCCAGGAATCACTTAACCATCCTTTACAAGTATGCCCCGTTCAGTTACTACTAATACTGACCATTCCTTGAGATCGCCACAAACATTTAGGTCTCACTGTCTTTCCTCAGGTTGCTCTTGATCACTCAGTATCCCTTTCACATCCTCCAACCATTCCTTCCTCTGTCAAAACCTCTTGGCCCCTTTTAGTTTTGCCCAGTGGAATTAACTGTGCTTTTCTGCATTCTCTCACTTGGTACCTCTGCTCTAACTCTTACCACACACTGCCTTGTGTTGCAGCTAAATGTCTATGTGTAACAAGAATAGCAACAGTAGTAACAACAAACATGAAATGGATCATTACTACACGGTAACCATGGGTGCATTATGTGCATTTTGTTATGGAATCTTCACCATGACCATAAGAGGATAGATACTCTCATTTTCCCAGTTTTAAATGTTGAGGTAACCAATATACAGAGAGGTTAAATAGTGGAGGTGGGAATTACACTAGGCAGCCTAACTCTTAACCACAGTTTTATACTCAAAACACAAACATTCTATAAAAGTACTCTAGAATCGTGAAGCAAATGTAGTTATATAATTCACGCTTAAGAGATAAACAGTTAAAAAAAAAAACCCTGCTTATTTAAAAGTAATTTTTTCCTGATGGTCTAGAGCATAATTAATGGGACAGATAAAATTCTTCCCTAAGACCTAAGGGGCTTAGTGAAGGTGAGATAATAAAAATGTATTCGTTTATTATTTATTTATTTAATCAGAAGCTCCTTTTTCTTGGGGGAGGAAATCAGTAGAGGCTACACAGATATATAACAGTAATATAATTTCTTTTGAGTGGTGCTGTTAGAGTTTGGAGTATTTTTTAAGGAAATCATTAAAGATTAGTATTATTTGGTTCAAACTGTTAAAGCAGAAACATTTTCTTTATTAAGAATAACTAATGTCCAAGAACACATTTTGATGCATATTGTGGCCAGCTAAGGGTTCCAAGAGAAGCAGCTTCAAGGGGAAAAAGCAGATTGGGGAGCAGAGAAGGAGGGGGAGACTCAGGGCTGGCCATAGGAATAGGCTTAGAGGAAGAGAGAGAAAGAAGTAGAGGGTGAAGGTGCTAAAATATTATTCAGTTTGCTTTGCGTATGTCCCATAGGTGAAAATGTGAAATTATTTTTTCTCTGAGTAGAAATCAGTTTGTTTGGGGACAGTATGGCATAGTCAGTAAGAGTCTGGGTTCTAGAATCAGACCTACAGGAACCTAATATCAATGATGTGATCTACTTACTTCGTGTGGTTTTTGGAGGATCGCGTATAAAGTTGCAGGCACGTAGTACTCAATAATTATTAGCTGCTTCTGTTGTGGTTGCCGATGATGATGATGACCAAATACGGGAACTTTCTTGGCTCACAGAGCCTTCCTATGCAAGGTATCAGGACAGCTAGCACCAAATTCAGAGTTGATAGCAACTTAAATAGCTGTGTGATCCTTGGCATCTCCCAGCACCAACTTTATTATCTGTAAAATGAGCATAATGATGTCTTTCTTACCAGCTTGTTGAGAAAAATCTCATGAGAAAATACATGTGAAAGTGACATAAATTTTATATAAAGTACTATGCAAGTATAAAGCATTTTAATGTATTTTCTCTTACATTTTCATAAGTCATTTAATTCTTCCTCAAGCCATATCCGTCTTAAAAAATTTTTTTTCTCACCTCTTTTTAAGTCCCAAACTTCACTGTCTACCAGCGTGGTTCATATATGTGAGAATAATCCTAGAAAGGCACCTCTGTAGCAGAAAAGGCAAGCACACGTCACAATTTATTTCATAAGATACGAAGTGCCCCTAACTTCCAGACAGTCTTCTGCATGCTCAAAAGTTCCCTCCAGATGTCTAGAAAAATCTCTTCCGGGCTGATCGCGATGTCTCATGCCTGTCAATCCCAGCACTTTGGGAGGCCAAGGCGGGTGGATCACCTGAAGGTCAGGAGTTTGAGACCAGCCTGGCCAACATGGGGAAACCTCATCTCTACTTAAAATATATAAAAAATTAGCCAGGCGTGATGGTGGGCCCCTGTAGTCCCGGCTACTCGGGAGGCTGAGGCAGGAGAATCGCTGGAACTCAGGAGGCGGAGGTCGCAGTGAGCCGAGATTGCACCATAGAACTCCAGCCTGGGCAACAAGAGTGAAACTTTGTCTCAAAAAAAAAAAGAAAGAAAAAGAAAAATCTTCTCCAACCTCTTCATCCACATTTGTCAGTCTCTCACTTTACTTCAAGACCAGTTGAGTTGCCACTTCCTAATGGAAGCCTATTGTAACATCTAGTCTGAATTACTATAATTTCTCGCTCTGGGCTCATGTTGCCCTTTGAAGATATAGTACTTTTCACATGTTATTGTGATGTTTTCGTTTTTACATCTGTCTTCTTTAGCCAGCAAACACTATCGTCTTGGTTTTTCTGTGTGTGACTGATAGAGAGCATCATAAATGCTCATATTTGGTTGGTTTCTTTTTTTATTTAGTGAATCAGTCAATCATTTAATGTAAACTCGCCCCCTTTATTTTATATCTGAGCAGACATAGGCTAGGGAGCCTAATTGAGTTGCCCAGTATTAGACAAGTAAATCACAGGCAGAGTCAGGACTAGAATACAGTACTCAGGTTTTAGATTTGATGTTCTTTTAGGATGGTTGATGAATGGTCTGTTCCTAAAATATCAAATGCTGAAGGGCTTGGCACTATCATTATGGGTGAGCACAAAGATATTATTGCTATCTGAATCTTAAGGAATGTAAAATATTTTTTAAAGTATTACTTATAATGAGATGAATATGAAATTTTCCTATTAGCAGTGCCCTTTTAAGGAATAAATGCTATTATTTTTCTCTGTCGATGCTTCTGTAAACCCCCTCTTAGGGCAATTGGTCAGTTTAATTACTTTTTGTTACAGATGACATTTACTGTGTAGGTCGCTGTTTCTAAATACTTTTAAGTTATAATGTGGAATCCTCATGTGTATTAATTTTGTTCTTGCTCTCTTCAGGTTTCATTGCTTCAGACATGACATCAAGACACTCCAGTACCCAGCTATGGTTAATTACACATTATCATGAAATGGGATCATTGTACGACTATCTTCAGCTTACTACTCTGGATACAGTTAGCTGCCTTCGAATAGTGCTGTCCATAGCTAGTGGTCTTGCACATTTGCACATAGAGATATTTGGGACCCAAGGGAAACCAGCCATTGCTCATCGAGATTTAAAGAGCAAAAATATTCTGGTTAAGAAGAATGGACAGTGTTGCATAGCAGATTTGGGTAAATTTCTAAAATTATTTTTTTATTAGGAGTTTTATTTTTGTTTCAATGGTTAGATGAGTTGCATCTCTCCCCCACAACATGTTATGCAAAATTTCAAACATGCAGAAAAGTTGAACGTTTACAATGAACACCTTTATACCCACCACATAGATTCTCACATTTACATTTTACTATCCTTAAGCATTATTACGTATTTATTCATCTATTCATCTCCCCATCCGTCAGTCCATCTCAACCTTTGATAGAGTTGAAAGTAAATTGCAGACAAAAGAATTCTTTCTTCTGTTGATTTCAGCATGTACACTAGTATATCATTGACAAGAATGCATTATTTGCTTTTTCTTTTTTCAGGTAAAATTTATATACTGTGAGATATACAAATCTTAAGAGTTTTGACGAATGTTGTAAAACCCAAATCCCTGTCGAGATACAGAGTTTCCCATTACTCTTGACAGTTACCTCAGGCTCCTTCAGTCAGTCCGTGCCACACCCCACCTCAGAAGTAACTAGTACTGTTGCATTCTGATTTCACAAACCTTCACATAAAGTAGATGCACAATAAATACTCTATAGAATTAGTTTGTCTTAAAAGTGGTCTCTAAAATCATTTTGTAACCAAGGCAAAAGAATCAAGTTAAGAAATAGGAAAATAATCCCTAAACTGATTCCTCTTTTCCCTGTTAGGATAGCTCATTCTTATGGTGTTAGAATAGTACTCAGTAGCTTTAGTTGCATTATAAATAAGAGTATTTTCATTTATAGCGGCATTTTATATAAAACCATGTTCTTCCTGGATTCCTAGAATATTGGCTGAATAATTGTGCTAATGAGAATTCAGGGCCCTCTACTTGATTAAACATGGTTTATATGATATTCATATTATTGCAATTATTGTTAGACTCATAAAGGTTTAGACAAGAATAGCTTTAATTATGTAAATAACAAAGTTTATTTTTGTTTGTTTTTAAACATAAGGGATTTGACATGTTAGGAAAATTTATTTCCTTTGAATCCCTGTAAAGTCTTTGCTTTTACATTGAGAAATTACTTTACAATGTTTCCCAAGTAGGAGAAGAAAGATTTTAGGATAAGCATTGAAAGAGCACGGCCCTAAAGTTTTTTGCAGGCATTTTTAGTTGTGGTGTAGAGGACTTTTATGGCTTATTCCATGGCTCTTAGAGCCAGGGCGATTTGGGTTTAAATTCTGGCTTTCTCAATTACCCTGTATTTTTGTGCAAGTCTATTTATCTATTTACCCGGCCCAAGTGCTGACACTGCTTTCACTCAGTGAGACAGGGACAGTGAGGGCGAAGGCGGGTGGGGTTGGGAGTTAGCCAAGAGGAACTCCAGGGCTTGACACTGTGCCCTGTACTTCTGCATTGTTAGAAACTTTCATAACAGTGTGATCGTGGCCGGGCGCGGTGGCTCACGCCTGTAATCCCAGCACTTTGGGAGGCTGAGGTGGAAGGATCACTTGAGGTCCGGAGTTCAAGATGAGCCTGGCAAATGTGGTGAAACCCCGTCCCTACTAAAAATACAAACAAAAGAAAAATAATAATAATAGCCGGGCTTGGTGGCCTGTGTCTGGAATCTCAGCTACTGGGGAGGCTGAGGCAGGAGAATTGCTTGAACCCAGGAAGCGGAGGTTGCAGTGAGCCGAGGTCGCACTATTGCACTCCAGCACTCCAGCGTGGGCGACAGAGCGAGACTCGGTCTAAAAAAAAAAAAAAAAAAAAAAAAAAAAAAAAAAAAAAAATAGTGTGATCATATATTACTCATGTAACTAAAAAATAAGTCCACCTCACAGGATTCTGGTAAGGCCCAGAAGTATTATAAATGTCTGGTAAATAATAAGGATTCAAGTTGTAGCTTCTGTTATAATCCAGTGGTCTGGGAAGGGTGGACAAATCGAGGTGGCTCTTGGTTTTGGTTTATGGGACTTGGTAGGGAAGGAGTTGAGGGGAACTTTGCAGTAAGTCCAGCTAATTAATTCTTCAACTACATTTCTTTTGGCTTATAACCTTCCAATTAGATATATGGGTTTATATAAAAATCTGTTAAGGAGTTATTATTCAGGATATGGTAAACAATGCAGTACAGGAAACAACTCTTTTAAGACCACAATTTGTATATAACTTTGCAGTATATACCTAGCAATTAAGGATCACGTATTAGAAATAGTGTTCTATGATTAATCCTGCAAAAAGGTCAGTATTATATTGATTAATTGATTGAGAGAGGATCTTATTCTGTTACCCAGGCTGATCATAGGTCACTGCAGCCGCGATGTACTGGGCTTAAGCGATCTTCCTGCCTCAGCGTTCCAAAATAGCTGGGACTACAGGTGTGTACCACCACACCTGGCTAACTTTTTTTTGTTCTTAGTAGAAATGAGGTCTCACTATGTTGCTCAGGCTGATCTTGAACACCTGAGCTCAAGTGACAATCCCATCTCGGCCTCCCAAAATGTTGAGATTACAGATGTGAGCCACTGTGCCTCGTCTGTTTTTCTAACTTTTTTATTATTAAAAAATTCAGATGTTATAATGATCACTTAAATCCCGAACACCTAGATTCAAAAACTGTTAAAACTTTGCCATGTTTGCTTTATCAATCTGTGACTGTGTGTATATTTTTGCCAATCCATTTGAAAATAAAGTGTTACAGGCATCACGACACTTTACCCCCTCAATACTTCAAAATTCATCCCTTGAAAATACTTAGAAATGCATCTTCTTCAAAATAAGTTTATCGTATCTACAGATTATTGATAATTCTCTAGTAGCATTTTATATTCATTTTCAGATATTTTCAGTTTTTTCAAAGAAGAACTCAGCCAAAGTTTACAAATTGCATCTGGTTGTTTTGTCATATTTAGTGTAAAAATTACTTATTACTAAGAACAAATCACCTATAAAATTTAGCATCTTAAAACAACACAGATTTGTTATCTCACACAGTCCCTTGAAGGTCAGGAATCTTGGAATGACTTAGCAGTGTGGTTCTGGCCCAGGGTCTCGTGGAGGTTGCAGTCATCTGAACACTCAACCAGAGCTGGAGTTTCCAACTCTATGACGACACCCTTACAGCCATGATTGGCAGCAGGTCTCAGCTCCTTGTAGGGGGACCTCTCCACAGGGCTGCTTGAGTGTCTTTATAACATGGTGCATGGTGAGCTGAGGGACAAACAGGAAGCCTTTTATAATTTTATAACATCTTTTATATCCTAACTGTGAAGATACCACTGTCACTTATGCGATATTCTATTCAATAGTCCAGCATACACTCAAGGGATGGGGAATTATGCCTCACCTGGAGATCCTAGCAATGGTGGCTTTAAAATATGTCCACAAGTTCTTTGAAGCTTCTCCCATCTTCAGAATATCTCCATGTTCTATTTAACTTGCACCTTTTAAATATTCTGATATTTTGACTGTTTGGTTCTGCAAATGGTGGAGGGGCATACAGTAGTCCCCTCTTTTCCATGGGAAATACGTTCCAAATATTCCCAGTGGATTCCTGAAACTCCGGATAGTACCAGATTCTATATATACTATGTTTTTCCCTATTACATACCTATTATAGTTTAATTTATAAATTAGGTACAGTAAAAGATGAACATTAATAACATAATAAAATGGAACAATGATAGCAGTATGCTATAATAAAATTTATGTGAATATGGTCTCTCAAAATAATTGTACTGTACTCACCTATTTTTGGACTGTAGTTGACTGCGGGTAACTGAAGGGTAAGGGGGGGACTATTGCATAGGATTTGGGAAATGTTCACAGTGTCCATAGAATCTTGGGGTTGATTATAAAAATAGGTGAAAGAGGAACCTGTCTGTTTTAGTCTAATGCAGTTGCCAGTATCTTTGCCAATTATTAAGGATGAAATAAGGTGTGCTAGCTCCCTGATGTTATATGAAATTGTCATCCCCCACATTCAAAGCCGTGGAGTGGAAGGTGAAGCATTCTCTGTAGATGGCTTGAGAGATCACCAAGGGATATTTGCATTGCAGTGGCTTACAGGGACTGCTTCCTCCAATTTGGCACTTTTCATTACAACAAATGTTATAGGAATCATTTTCAGTCAGTCTTCATATGCATCAATAACATAAAATCATCCACAAATAAAGCATGCATGTATCTGTCTCCCCACTGGCCAGTGAAGAAAGCCTGTCTCCCTAATTGACTGAGGAATTCTGGAATGAGTCATGGTTTAAGAAAGGATTTGACACTTTGGGAGGCCAAGGCAGGCGGATCACGAGGTCAGGAGATCGAGACCATCCTGGCAAACATGGTGAAACCCCGTCTCTACTAAAAATACAAGAAATTAGCCAGGCGAGGTGGCGGGCGCCTGTAGTCCCAGCTACACGGGAGGCTGAGGCAGGAGAATGGCTTGAACTCCGGGGGGCGGAGCCTGCAGTGAGCCGAGATCGCGCGCCACTGCTTCTCAAAAAAAAAAAAAAAAAAAAAAAAAAAGAAATAATTTGAAAGCCATTTAACCTGAGAGTTGTGCTTTCAACTGAGGTCCAGTTAAATGCTGTCTGTTTCCATGATTCTAGAGAAAGGCCTGTGGGTTTGGTCAGCATTATTGCTCAGATAAGCAGCTCTTCCTTTAGGAATAAGGCAGTGCTTATAGCAATCTGCCCTTTATGTAGTGATAAATTACTTTAAATGCTGTATCTCACACTGTTGGAAATTTGTGTTTGGAGACTAGTGAGAGCAGTGGTGGAGTTTGAGAGCTTAATTTGCTTCTTGTTAAGCCACTTAGAGGCTGTTTTCCTGTGGACTTCAAACACAAGCCACATTGGTTTAGTGCATTGGTCTACCATTTACCCAAAACTTTTTGTCTCTTTGAGGTTCATATATTAACCTGATAGCCTCAGAATGTTTCTGACATTTAGTCCCTTTTCTGCTCTCACCCCAGAAATAATCACAAAGGGCATTCTAGGGATCATTGTGAGTGTATCGCAACATTGACCCTGGATCCACAAGAGGACACTTTTGATTGGGGTTGGTTTAAAATCCTTCAGCAGCCTCTTATGAGAAAGGAAGTGGGTTGATTACATTGTTATCTTCTTCCTTTCAGGCCTGGCAGTCATGCATTCCCAGAGCACCAATCAGCTTGATGTGGGGAACAATCCCCGTGTGGGCACCAAACGCTACATGGCCCCCGAAGTTCTAGATGAAACCATCCAGGTGGATTGTTTCGATTCTTATAAGAGGGTCGATATTTGGGCCTTTGGACTTGTTTTGTGGGAAGTGGCCAGGCGGATGGTGAGCAATGGTAGGTATCTAATCTAATACAATATTGTCTTAATCCAAGTTTTCTTGATCCAGCTACCTTTAAAAGGGCCGAAGGGACTATTGAAATTCACATTGTTCTTTGAATCATACGTGTCAAGTTATAGGCGTTCATACTTGATTTATGGCTGGTAGATGGAGTGTAATGGCTTTTATGTTTGAAATATACCACAGTAAGTGATGGTTGGAAAACAGTATTTCTGGAAGAGAACAGCCATTCCTTGGTTTTTGTTTGGATTTGTTCCATATTTCTTTTCTTTTAAATTTTTAAAATTGATACGTAATACTTGCATTTATGGGCGCATGTGATATTTTGATAAATGTATGTAATATGTAGTGCTCAAATCAGGGCATTTAGGCTGTACATCACCCTGAACATTTATCTTTGTGTTGGGAACATTTCAAATAGTCTCTTCTAGCTATTTTGAAATATATAGTATATTATTGTCAACTATAGTCATGCTACTGTGCTATGGAACATTAGAACCTACTTTTTCCATCCAGCTCTATGTTTATACCCATTAACCAACGTCTTTTCATCCCACTGCCATCCTCACCCCTATTCCCCAACCTTCTCAGCTTCTGGTAACTATCATTCTACTCTCTACCACCATGAGATCAACTTTTTTAGCTCCCACATATGAGTGATAACTGGCTGTATTTATCTTTCTGTATCTGACTGATTTCATTTAACGTAATGTCCTCCAGTTCCATCCATGCTGCTGCAAATGACAGGATTTCATTCTTTTTTTATGGCTGAATACTATTCTATTAATGTATATTTACCACATGTTCTTTATCCATTCATCCATTGATAGCTCTTAGGTTGATTCCATATCTTGTATATTGAGAAGAGTGTTGGAATAAATATGGAAATGTAGCTATCCCTTTGATGTACTGATTTTCTTTGTTGTGGATAAATACCCAGTAGTGAGATTGCTGGATCTTATGGTAGCTGTATTTTTAGTTTTTTGAGAAATCTCTATACTGTTTTCTATAATGACCCTATTATTTTATATTCTCACCAACGGTGTATAAGAGTTCACTTTTCTCTGCATTCTCACCAGCATTTGTTATTTTTTGTCTTTTTGATAGTAGTCACTCTAATTGGGGTAAGATGATATCTCATTGTGGTTTTAATTTGCATTTCTCTGATGATTAGTGATGTTGAGAGTTTTTTCATATACCAGGTGGTCATTTATATGACTTCTTTTGAGAAATGTCTATTGAGATCCTTTGCTCATATTTTAATAAAATTATTTTTGTTGTTGTCATTGAGTCGTTTGAGTTCCTTGTATATTCTAGATATTAGCCTCCTGTCAGATGAATAGTTTGCAGATATTTTCTCCCATTCTACAGGTTGTCTTTTTGCTCTATTGATTGTTTCCTTTGTTGTATAGAAGCTTTTAAGTTTAATATAATCTCATTTGTCTATTTTTTTTTTGTTGCCTGTGCTTTAGAGGTCTTAGCCATAAAATCTTTGCCTAGACCAATGTCATCAAGTGCTTCCCTTGTGCTTTCTTCTAGTATTTTTATAGTTTAGGGTCTTACATTTAAGTCTTTAATTGTTTTTGAGTTGATTTTCTTTTTTTTTTTTCTGGTGTTTTTTTTTTTTTTTTGAGAGAGAGTCTCGCTGTGTCACCCAGGCTGGAGTGCAGTGGCGCCATCTCGGCTGACTGCAACCTCCACCTCTGGGGTTCAAGCTTCCTGTGTAGCTGGGATTACAGGCGTGTGCCACCACACCCAGCCAATTTTTTGTGTTTTTAGTGGAGACAGGGATTCACCATGTTGGCCAGGCTAGTCTCAAACTCCAGACCTCGTGATCCGCCCACCTCGGCCTCCAAGAGTGCTGGGATTACAGGCGTGAGCCACCACACCTGGCCGAGTTGATTTTCTTATATGGTAGGAGATAGGAGTCTGATTTCATTCTTCTGCATATGGCTATCCGGTTCTCCCAGCATCATTTACTGAAGAGGGTATCCTTTCCCCAAATTACGTTCTTGGTGCCTTTGTTGAAAATCATTTGGCTGTAAATATGTGGATTTATTTCTGGTTTCACTATTCTGTTCTGTTAGTTTATGTGTCTGTTTTTATACCAATACCATGCTGTTTTGGCTACTATAATTTCATGTAATATATTTTGAAGTCAGGTAGTGTGATGCCTCCAGCTTTGCTCTTTTTGCTCAGTATTGCTTTGGCTTATTTGGAGTCTTTTGTGTATTCATACAAATTTTAAGGATTGTTTTCTCTCTTTCTATGAAGAATGTCATTTGTATTTTGATAGAGTTTGCATTGAATCTAGACTGCTTTGGGTAGTATGATCATTTCAACAATATTTATTCTTCCAGTTCATGAGCATGGGATGTCTTTCTATTTGTTTGTGTCCTCTTCAACTTTTTTCATTAGTAGTTTTTCTTATAGAGGTTTTTTACCTCATTGGTTAAGTTAATTCTTAGATTTTTTTTTTTTTGGTAGCCATTGTAAATGGGATTGCCTTCTTGATTTCTTTTTCAGCCGGTTTCTTATTAGTATATAGAAACAGTACTGATTTTCGTGTGTTGATTTTTGTAACCTGTAACTTTACTGAACTTACCAGTTCTAAGATATTTTGGTGAGTTTTAGGTTTTTCTAGATAAAAGATTATGTCACCTGCAAAGAGGGACAATTTGACTTCCCTTTTTCCATACTGAATGTATTTTATTTATTTGTCTTGCTTGATTGCTGTGGCTAGGACTTCTAGTACTATTTTGAATAAGAATGGTGAAAGTAGGCATTCTTGTCTTGTTCCAGTTCTTAGAGAAAAGGCTTTCAGCTTTTCCCCATTCAGTATAAATTTACCTGTGAGTTTGTTGCATATGGCCCTTATTATGTTGAAGTATGTATATTCCTTCTATACCTGCTTTGTTGAGTTTATATCATGAAGGGATGTTGAATAGATGCAGAACTTTTTCTGCATCTATTGAGATGATGATAAGGTTTTTGTCTTTGATTCTGTTGATGTGATGTATCACATTAATTGATTTGCATATGTTGAACCTTCCTTGCATCCCAAGAATAAATCCCACTTGATCATGATGTGTTATCTTTTTGATGTGTTGTTGGATTCAGTTTGCTTGTGTTGTGTTTAAGATTTTTGCATCTATGTTCATTAGAGATATTGGCCTGTAGTTTTCTTTCTTTGTTGTGGTTTCCTTGTCTGGTTTGGCATCAGGGTAATTCTGGACTCAGAACGAATTAGGGCAATTCAGTCCTCTTCAGTTTTTTGGAATAGTTTAAGAAGAATTGCTGTTAGTTCTATTTAAGTTTGGAAGAATTCAGCAGTAAAGCCATTCAGTCCTGAGGTTTTCTTTGTGGGGATACTTTTTATTACTGACTCCATCTTGTTATTCATAGTCTGTTCAGTTTTTAAATTTTCTTTTGGTTCCATCTTGGTAGATTATATCCATTTCCTCTAGGTTTTCCAATTTGTTTTCTAATAATTTCTGATGATTTTTGTATTCTTGTGGTGTCAGCTGTAATCTTTTTTGTTTCTGATTTTATTTACTTGAGTCTTCTCTCCCTGTTTCTTGGTTAGCGTAGTTAACAGTTTATCAGTTTTGTTTACCTTTCCAACAAACTAACTTTTTATTTCATTAATCCTTTGTATGATTGCTTTTTGGTCTCTATTTTGTTTAGTTTTGCTATGACCTTTCTTATTCTATTTATTTTGGGTTTGATTTGTTCTTGCTTTTCTAGTCCTTGAGGCCCATCTTTAGATTCTTTATTTGGAATCTTTCAACTTTTCTGATGTAGGTATTTATTGCTACAGACTTCCCTGTTACCACTTCTTTTGTTGTATCCCTTTGGCTTTGGTATGTTATGTTTCCGTTTTTATTTGTTTCAAGAATTTTTTTATTTCCTTCTTAATTTCTTCATTGACCCAGTGGTTGTTCAGGAGCGTGTTTTTAAATTTCCATGTGTTTGTACAGTTTCCAGAGTTTCTCTTGTTATTGATTTCTAGTTTTATTCCATTTGTTGAGACTTGTTTTGTGGCCTAACATATGGTCTATTCATGTGCTGATGAGAATAATGTGTATTCTGTAGCTGTTGGATAAAATGTTCTGTAAATGCCTGTTAGGTCCATTTGGTCTAAAGTACATTTTTAAATCCAATGTTTCTTGGATTTTCTGTCTAGATGATCTGTTCAGTGCTAAGAGTAGGATGTTGAAGTCCCCAACTGTTATTGTGTTGGAGTCTATTTGTCTCTTTAGGTTTAATAATATTTGCTTTGTATAAAAATGCTCCAGTGTTGGGTGCATATATATCTAGAATCGTGATATTCTCTCTCCTTTTATCATTATACAGTTGACCTTGCACATCGCAGGTGTGAACTGCATGATTTTTTCAACCACACGTGAACAACAACAACAAAAATACAGTATTTGTGGGAAGCAAAACTGAGTATATAGAGGGCCTACTTTTTGTATCTGTGGGTTTCACAGGACCAACTGTGGTATTGAGTATGTATGTATTTTGATTTAGACTGGGGTCCTGGAACCAATCTTCTGTGTAAACTGAGGGACCACAGTGTACTGACCTTTTTTGGTCTCTTTTTACAGTTTTTGGCTTAATGTCTGTTTTATCTGATAGAAGTATAGCTACTTCTACTTGCTTTTGGTTTTCATTTGCATGGCATATCTTTTTTTATCCCTTCACTTTCAGTCTATATGTGCCTTTACAGGTGAGGTGGGTTTCTTGTAGACATCATGTAGTTGGGTCTTGTTTTTAATCTATTTAACCAGTCTATATTTTTTAACTGGAGGGATTTAATCTGTTTACATTCAAAATTATTATTTATAGGTGAGGACTTATTTCTGCCTTTTTGTTAATCGTGTTCTGGTTGTTTTGTATATCCTTCATTTCTTCTTCTTTTACTGTTTGTGTTTTTGTGTGTGTGTGTTTGTATATTTTCTCCTTAAATTTGAATTTTTTCTCTTTCTTATTTTTGTGTCTGCTCTACCAGTGTTTTATGCTTTCATGTCTTTTTGTGATGGCATATATCACCCAGATATAGTATTTCCTTATGTGTTTCTTGTAGGGCCAGTCTAGTGATGATAAATTCCCTCAGTTTTTGCTTATCTGGGAAATACCTTATTTTTCCTTCATTTAGAAAGGATAGCTTTGTGTTGAGTATAGTATTCGTGGCTGACAGTTTTGTTTTTTCTTTCAACATTTGAATATGTCATCCCATTCTCTCTTGGTCCATGAGATTTCCAGTGAGAAATCCACTGTTAGTCTGATGGAAGTCTTTTATATATGACTTGATGCTTTTCTCTTGCTGTTTTTAGAATTTTCTCTTTGTCATTGACTTTAAAAGTTTGACTATAATGTGCTTTGGACAATACCGTTTTGGGCTGAATCTTTTTGGGAATCTTTGAGCTTCCTATATGTGGATGTCTATACATCTCTTGAAAGATGTGGGAAATTTCAGCTTTTTTGGTGGGGGTAGGGATAAGTTTTCTATGCCTTTGCCCATTTATTTTCCTTCTGGAAAACCCAAAATTTGAATATTTGGTTGTATAATGATGTCCCATATATCATGTAGGCTTTGTTCATTCCTCTTTGGTCAAGTGTTTGTTTGTTTGTTTGACTGGTTATTTCAAAAGACATGTTTTCAAGTTCAGAAATCTTTCTTCTGATTGATTTAGTCTCTGGATTGCATTTTTAAATTTCCATTCAGGTTGCTGTGAGTGCCATTAATTCATTCTTTTTTATGGGTGAGTAGTATTCTATTATATATATATATATAAAATACATGTAGATAGATAGATAGATAGATAGATAGATAGATAGATAGATAGATAGATGAGTAGTATTCTATTATATATATATATATAAAATACATGTAGATAGATAGATAGATAGATAGATAGATAGATAGATAGATAGACAGACAGACAGACAGACAGACAGATAAGGTATCTCACAATTTCTTATCCACTTGTTGATTCATGGGCATTTGGGCTAGTTCCATATTTTTGCAATTGCAAACTGTGCTGCTGTAAATGTGTGTGGAAGTATCTTCTTCGTATAGTGACTTCTTTTCCTATGGGTACTCAGTAGTGGAATTGCTGAATCAAATTGTAATTCTACTTTTAGTTCTTTAAGGAATCTCCACAGTGTTTTCCATAGTGCTTGTACTAGTTTACATTCCCACTAGCAGTGTAGAAGTGTTTCCTTTGTGCCGCATCCACGCCAACATCTGTTATTTTTTGATTTTTTGATTATGGCCATTCTTGCATGAGTAAGTTGGTATCACATTGTGGTTTTGATTTGCATTTCCCTGATCATTAGAGAAGTTGAGTGTTTTTAAAATATGTTCGTTGACCATTTGTATATCTTCTTTTGAGAATTGTCTATTCATGTCCTTAGCCCACTTTTTGATGAAGTTGTTTTTTTCTTGCTAATTTGTTTGAGTTCCTTATAGATTCTGAATAATAGTCCTTTGTCAGATGTATAGATTGTGAAGATTTTCTCCCACTCTGTGGGGTGTCTGTTTACCCTGCTGACTGTTCCTTTTGCTGTGCAGAAGCTCTTTAGTTTAATTAAGTCCCACCTATTTATCTTCGTTTTTATTGCATTTGCTTTTGGGTTCTTGGTCATGAAGTCTTTTCCTAAGCCAATGTCTAAAGGGTTTTTCCAATGTTATCTTCTAGAATGTTTATGTTTCAGATCTTAGATTTAAGTCCTTGATCCATCTTAAGTTGATTTTTATATAAGGTGAAGGATGAGGATCCAGTTTCATTCTCCTACATGGGGCTTGCCAGTTATCCCAGCACCATTTGTTGAATAGGACATCCTTCCCCACTTTATGTTTTTGTTTGCTGTGTCAAAGATCAGTTGGCTGTTAGGTATTTGGGTTTATTTCTGGGTTCTCTATTCTGTTCCATTGGTCTGTGTGCCTATTTTTATACCAGTACCATGCTGTTTTGGTGACTATGGCCTTACAGTATAGTTTGAAGTCAGGTAATATATTATTTCCAGATATTTTCCTTTTGCTTAGTCTTGCTTTGGCTATGCAGGCTCTTTTTTTGGTTCCATATAAATTTTAGGATTGCTTTTTCTAGTTCTGTGAAGAATGATGGTGGTATTTTTATGGGAATTTCATTGAATTTGTAGATTGCTTTTGGCATTATGGTCACTTTCACAATATTGATTCTACCCATCCATGAGCATGGGATATGTTTCCATTCGTTTGTGTCATCTATGATTTCTTTCAGCAGTGTCTTATAGTTTTCCTTGTAGAGGTCTTCCGCTACCTTGGTTAGGTATATTCCTAAGTATCGTATCGTATCGTATCGTATCGTATCGATTATTTGAAGCTGTTGTAAAAGGGATTGAGTTCTTGATTTGATTCTCAGCTTGATTGCTGTTGGTGTATAGCAGAACTATTGATCTGTGTATGTTAATTTTGCACCCAGAAACTTTGGTAAGTTCCTTTATCAGTTATAGGAGCTTTTTGGAGGAGTCTTTAGGGTTTTCTAGGTATACAGTTATATCATCAGCAAACAGTGACAGTTAGACTTCCTCTTTACCAATTTGCACGCCCTTTATTTCTTTGTCTTGTCTGATTGCTCTGGCTAGGACTTCCAGTATTATGTTGAATAGAAGTGGTGAGAGTGGACATCCTTATCTTGTTACAATTCTCAGAGGGAATGCTTTCAACTTTTTCCCTGTTCAGTATAATGTTGGCTGTAGGTTTGTCATAGATGACTTTTATTACATTGAGGTATGTTCCTTGTATGCCAATTTTGCTAAGGGTTTTAATCATGAAGGGATGATGGATTTTATCAAATGCTTTTTCTGCATCTATTGAGATCATGTGATTTTTGTGTTTATTTCTGTTTATGTGGTGTATCACATTTATTGACTTGCATATGTTAAACCATCCCTGCATCCCTGGTATGAAACCCACTTGATCATGGTGGATTATTTTTTTGATATGGTGTGGGACTTGGTTAGCTAGTGTTTTGTTAAGGATGTTTGCATCTATGTTCATCAGAGATATTGGTCTGTACTTTTCTTTTTTTGTTATATTCTTTCCTGGTTTTGGTATTAGGGTGATACTGGCTTTATAGAATGATTTAGAGAAGATTCTTTCTCTATCTTGCAGAATATTGTCAGTAAGATTGGTACCAATTCTTCTTTGAATGTCTGATAGAATTCAGCTGTGAATTCATCTGGTCCTGGACTTTTTTTTCATTGGTAATTTTTTCAATTACCATTTCAATCTTGCTGCTTGTTATTGGTTGTTCAGGGTTTCTAATTCTTCCTGGTTTAAGCTAGGAGGGTTGTATATTTCCAGGAATTTATCTATCTCCTCTAGGTTTTCTAGTTTATGCACATTAAGGTATTATAGTAGCCTTGAATGATCTTTTGTATTTCTGTGGTGTTGGTTGTAGTATTTCCCATTTGGTTTCTAATTGAGCTTATTTGGATCTTCTCTCTTCTCTTCTTGGTTAATCTTGCTAATGGTCTATCACTTTTATTTATCTTTTCAGAGAACCAGCTTTTTGTTTGATTTATCCTTTGTATTTTTTGTTTCAATTTCATTTAGTTCTGCTCTGATCTTGGTTATTTCTTTCCTTCTGCTGGGTTTGAGTTTGGTTTGTTCTTGTTTCTCTGGTTCCTTGAGGTTCCTGTTTCTCTGGTTCCTTGAGGCCTTAGATTGCCTATTTGTGCTCTTTCAGATGTTTTGATGTATGCATTTTAAGGCTATGAACTTTCCTCTTAGCACTGCCTTTGCTGTATTCCAGAGGTTTTATTAGGTTGTGTCACTATTATCATTCAGTTCAAAGAAATGTTTAATTTACATCTTGATTTCATTGTTGACCCAGTGATCATTTTGGAGCAGGTGATTTAATTTCCATCTATTTGCATGGTTTTGAAGGTTCCTTTTGGAGTTGATTTCCAATTTTATTTCACTGTGGTCTGAGAGAATACTTGATGTAATTTCAGTTTTCTTTAGTTTATTGAGACTTGTTTTGTGACCTATCATATGGTCTATCTTGGAGAAAGTTCCCTGCGTTGATGAATAGAATGTATATTCTGTGGTTGTTGGGTGAGTGTTCTGTAAATACCTGTTAAGTCCGTTTGTTCTAGGGTATAGTTTAAATCCAGTGTTTCTTTCTTGTCTTTCTGTCTTGACCTGTCTAGTGCTGTTAGTGGAGTATTGAAGTCCCCCACTATTATTGTGTTGCGCTCTATCTCATTTCTTAGGTCTAGTAATAATTGTTTTATAAATTTACTAGCTCCAGTGTTAGGTGCCTATATATTTAGGATTGTGATATTTTCCTGCTGGACAAGGCTTTTTTTTTTTTTTTTTGAGATGGAGTCTCGCTCTGTCGCCCAGGCTGGAGTACAGTGATGCGATCTTGGCTCACTGCAACCTCCACCTCCCAGATTCAAGCGATTCTCCTGCCTCAGTCAGCTGAGTAGCTGGGATTAGAGGAGCCCACCACCATGTCCAGCTAATTTTTGTATTTTTAGGAGAGATGGGATTTCACCATTTTGGCCAGGCTGGTCTCAAACTCCTGACCTCGTGATCTGCCCGCCTCGGCCTCCCAAAGTGTTGGGATTACAGGCGTGAACCACCATGCCTGGCTGGCAAGGCCTTTTATCTTTATTTAGTGTTCCTCTTGTCTTTTTTAAATGATGTCGCTTTAAAGTTTGTTTTGTCTGATATAAGAATAGCTACCCCTGCTTGCTATTGGTGTCCATTTGCATGGAATATCTTTTCAACCCCTTTACCTTAAGTTTATTTGAGTCCTTATGTGTTAGGTGAGTCTCTTGAAGGCAGCAGATAGTTGCTTGGTGAATTCTTATCTATTCTGCAATTCTGTATCTTTTCAGTGGAGCATTTAGGCCATTTACATTCAACGTTAGTATTGAGATATGAGATGCTATTCCTATTCATCATGCTGTTGCCTGAATACCTTGGTTTTTTAAAAATGCATTTATGGTATTTTTTTTGTTTTATAGGTCCCGTGAGATTCATGCTTTAAAGAGGTTCTGTTTTGATGTGTTTCCAGGATTTGTTTCAAGATTTAGAGCTCCTTTTAGAAGTTCTTGTTAGTACTGGCTTGGTAGTAGCGAATTCTGTCAGCATTTGTTTATCTGAAAAAGACCGAATCTTTCCTTCATTTATCAATCTTAGTTTCAAGGGATACAAATCTTGGCTCATAATTGTTTTGTTTAAGGAGGCTGAAGATAGGGCCCCAATCCCTTCTAGCTTGTGGGGTCTCTGCTGAGAAATCTTCTGTCAATCTGATAGGTCTTGTATCATTTTTTGAATTTCCTTAAGTTGGACTTCACCTTTCTCTGGTGCCTCCTTGATTAGTTTAATAATCGACCTTCTGAATTCTTTTTCTGGCAATTCAGGGATTTCTTCTTCTTGGTTTGGATCCAGTGCTGGTGTGAGCTAGTGTGATTTTTGGAGGTTGTTAAGAACCTTGTTTTGTCATATTACTAGAATTGTTTTTCTGATTCCTTCTCATTTGGATAGGCTATGTCAGAGGGAAGGTCTGGGGCTCAAGGCTGCTGTTCAGATTCTTTTGTCCCACAGGGTGCTGTCTTTATGTAGTACTACTCTCCCCCTTTTCCTAGGGATGTGGCTTTCTGAGATCTGAACTGTAGTGATTATTATTTCTCTTCTGGATCTAGCCACCCACACAGGGCTACCAGTATCCAGGGTGGTATTGGGGGGTGTCTGCACAGAGTCCTGTGATGTGACCTGTCTTCAGGTCTCTCAACGATGGATACCGGCACCTGCTGTGGTGGATGCGGCAGGGGAGTGAAATGGACTCTGTGAGGGTCCTTAGTTGTAGTTGTTTGATGTGCAGGTTGGCCTCCTGCCAGGAGGTGGTGCTTTCAGGAGAGCATTAGCTGTGGTAGTATAGGGGAGGATCAGGTGGTGGGCAGGGCCATAGAACTCCCAAGAGAATATGACCTTTATCTTCAGCTACCAGGATGAGTAGAGAAAGACCATCAGGTAGGGGCAGGGTTAGGCATGTCTGAGCTCAGACTCTCCTTGGTTGGGGCTTGCTGTGGCTGCTGTGGGGAATGGGGTTGTGGTTCCCATGTCAATGGAGTTATGTTCCCAGCATTATGGCTGCCTCTGCTGTGTCATGCAGGTTGTCAGGGAAGTAGGGGAAAGCCAGCAGTTACAGGCCTTACCCAGTTCCCACCAACCCAAAAGGCCTGTCTCACTCCCACCATGCTCCCCACCCCCTCAACAGTACCAAGTTTGTTTCCAGGCAGTGGGCCAGCAGGGTTGAGAACTTGCTCCAGGCTACCAGCTTCCCGGCAGAGAAGGCAAGCAGGGCTTGCATGCCTTCCCACCTGTCACGTCTGGACACCGGATTCATGCCCTCCCCTGAGTTCGGGCAAGGTAACTTTGCATTTGGTTAGAATTTTTACAAAGTTCAGCTGGAGGTTTCCATCTCGCTGTGGTCTTTTCCCAGTTCCTCTGGCAGCGCTTCCCAAGGACCACTATAAGACAAGTCAGAAATGGCTTCCCTGGGGACCAAGAGAGCCCATAGGGCATTTGCCGCTGCTTCCTGTGCCCTTGTATTTCATTCAGCTGTCTAAATTGTCTCAGCTCCAGGTAAGGTCAAATCCTTCTTCCATAATCTGGACCTTCAGGTTCCCTAGTGAGGGTGTGTGTTTAGGGGTGGACAGTCAGTCCTCCTTTCCCACTTTCACAGTTTGGGCACTCAGAGTATTTGGGCTGTCTCCAGGTCCTGCAGGAGCAATCCACTTCCTTCAAAGGGTCCGTTGATTCTTTCAGCTTTCCTGGTATATTCCTGGAGTAGTTATTGGAGCAAAGGTTTATGGCGCAAGTCTCCACACGTTGCTCTGTCCATCTGAGTGGGAGCTGCAATTTAGTCATGCCTCCTATCTGCCATCTTTTCCTCAACCTCTGTTTGATTTTTGTTTTTAATGATACCTATTTCTTTGTTGAATTTACCACAGATCGTGAATTGTTTTTCCAATTTCTTTGTGTATTTTTAACCTGTGTTCTCGTATATCTAACTGAGTTTCTTTAATATTATTTTGAATTTGTTTTCAGGCATTTTACCTATTTTTTCTTCATTGGAATCTGTTGCTGGAGACTTACTGTGTTCCTTTACTGTGTCATGTTTCCTTGTTTTTTTTTTTCATATTCTTTGTGTCTTTATGTTGATATCAGCACATCTAGTATAACCTTTGTTTCTCCCAGTTTTATGGTTTGGTTTTTGTAGGGAAAGACTGTTTCCTATATTGGGTTGGTAGGGTGCTTTGGTTTTGATTCTGGGTAGGTTCACTAGTGTAGTATCCATATGATTACTTCAGCTGTAATTGGCATCAGTGGTGTCTGTGAGTCCTTTTTGGTTTAGGCTGAAATTAATGGAGGCTGTGGTGAGGGTTTTCTTGGGATGGGGATGCCAGGAAGACTGGTCCTTGGGCACAAGTGGTTGTGGCAGCAAGCCAGGCATGCTGGTCCTCTGCTCCTGGGTGGCATATGTGAGCACCGATGGAATTGAATCCAATGGACTCATCCTTGTGTCTCCAGTCATCTTGCTCAGGGGCCAGCGGTGGCAGCAGTGGTAGACAGGCTGGTCATCAGGCTTCTGGGTGGCATGTGTGGCATTGATGATGGCAGTAGTGGAATGGGCCAGCCATTGGGCCTCCAGGCAGCAAGCTTGTGTAACAGCCAACTGGGAAGGCCAGTCGCCAGGTCCCCAGGAGGCATGCGCAGGCTCCAGTGGTGACCATCAGGGCAGGTCACTCCCTAGGCTGTCAGGTGATGTGTGTGCAGGTGCTAGCAGGCTGGGCGGGCTCATCCTCAATCCCCCAGAAGGTATACACACACACCAGTGGTGGCAGCGGGCTGAGCAGATAATCCCTAGGCCCCCAGATGATGCACATGGGCCCTGACAGGGGCAGCACTGGGTGGGTGCCTTTTAAAGCACTGGGAGGCTGAGGCCTCCCATTGGTGCACATGGGTGCAGGCTGTGGTGGGTGGAGCAAGTTGATCCCTAGACCCTTCGAAGTTGTGCTTAGGCACTGTGAGTGGTGACTGTTGGTGGAGGAAGCCTTTCTTCAGACCTCCAGATGGCATGCTTGGGCCCTAGAGGTGAGTAGGGCAGGCCTGTTTTCAGAGCCCCGTGATTGTGCCTATGGACACCAGGGATAGTAGGTGGACTGGTCCGTATTTCATTCTTGTCTTTCTCCATCTTCCTATTTTACCTTTCTTCCCACCCTCCTTCCTTTTTTGCTCTTCTCACAAGGGAGTTTTAACTTCAGGAGAATGATCAAGTGAATCTAAGGGTGAATTCTGCTATTTTTAAGGTATTTTTTGACTTGTTAAGTTTGGATTGTTGAGAAAAGGCTCAGTTTTTGCACTCAGAAGTCACTTATTTATAATGAGCAGACTGTACCTACTGAACGAGTCAAATTTAAATACAAGAAGCCCTGGATAGATGGCCTATGTTGATCTGTTTATAAGTAGTTTTATTAAATGGTGATGCCTTAGCAGTTAAAGAAGCACTTGTCAATCATTTTTAACCTGTGTCCCCTACAGTGCACTCTCACCCTTGCCTTTCATGTACCCAAATCAGCCACAAATATACTGTTGAACTTTACTTTAAGTACATTGTATTCTGAAAGCACTAAGTATATACTCTTTCAAATTGGGCATGCCCCAACTACCCACAAAGTGGTTTTTATAGCAGAATCCCTTGAATTAACTAGATGAACCTCTTCATATCTTCACAACTGAAAATCTTATTTCACAGAGCATGTGTCTGAAACTATTCCAGGAAAACAGAAGAAAATGCCATATATTTAGATTAATGTTCATTTCCAAAAGATGCTTTACATTTTAGCCTCCTGTGACCCATTGGAGTCCTGGATTAGAAGAAATGATGCATGAAGTCTCTAATAGCTGTTTTCCATTCCACGTTCCACTGATGTTTTCTCCTAAGGATTGAGGTTTGTGGGCAATCATAATTTTCATGAATAGCACAGCCAGAGATGAGGACTTTCTGTGAGGTAGTGGAATTGGGGTAATTTATATAGTTTTAGTGTACAATAATTAAAATTGGCATGCCTTTAGGTGGCTTTTTTTCCTAATAGCAGAGTGGATCTGCTTTGAACAAACCATCTGAGGACATCAAAGTAGGTGTTCATATTAAACATACATGGATTGTAAATTGACAGTTCTTTTTAAAGTATTTTTTTTTTATGGAATCATGAACGTTTTCTTGGTAATTGTTTCTCAACCATTGGGAGCTGCTGCCTTGCAGTTTGTGCCCTTGATGCCCCTTGAGAATTGTTTGCAACAGAGAAATTGTTTTGCAGATTTATAAAGTTCTGAACTTTGCCTGAAATTGCACATCAGCTTCATTTCCTCACCCCCTCCCCAATCATTCTTGAACACCTTCGAACTGAAAATTTTAATTCTTATTAGTTTATCTTAACAAACAATTTAGAGAAGGATTGGTGTCCAAATAAACTGTGTGATGTGGAACTTGCCCCAAATGAAGAGGAAGTTGGCATTCCATAGCTAGACAGTAGCATTTCCAGCTGTGGGGGTGCCGGAGCTGAGCCAAGCAGGCCTGCTCAGCAGAGACTTGGGATTCAGGCTTTGTAAGAACTCGTGTTGCAAACCCGCTCTCTGTGTTGCAGGCATAAACCCAAGTGGCTTTTAAAGATCAGCTGTGATTAATAGTAGTCGGTTTGAAGTCAGAGTCATCAGTTTAAAATTTAGCTCAACAAATGGTGGCTTGCTTGGTAGTGCCTGTGTTTAACATTATTTTTGGGAAAAAAAAAAGGAAGGTAGAGGAAGGGAGAATGTTTTAATTGTTTTCTGATTTATTGATCTCTCTGTTGCATCATCACCAAGACTGTTAACTAGTTCCCAGAATGTTGTGGGTTGAGCTTCTGTGCTGTAATGTGGTTTGATTTTTTTTAGAGGGGAGATAAGGGTATCTCCTGTCTCATTTAAAATCAGCTACTGTTCTTTGGCAATGACTAATTTGATATTTTCTCTTTTTGTTCTCTCTTCCCTCTTCTATGAACATTCACGTGTGTACACACACAATGTACACCCCCCCACACACAAATCAGTTTATCTAAACTTAAACCTGAAAGTATTCAGTGCTGCTTGCAAACCTGTTTTACTACTGTTAATCTTTTAATTATTACTCTCCCAAAACAGGAAAAAAATGAGTAGGAGAAATTGTGCCTTCAAATTTCAACATTCACATCTTTTTCTACTTCTGTATGCACTCATTTTTAAAACTTAGCTGTAATCATATATAGATATAATTCTGTATCATCTTTTTTATTCGTATTTTTTTTAAATCTCACTTAATAGGCTGTTTTTATTTTAAATGGTCACATGACATCTTATTAGCTTAACCATTTCCATATTGTTAGATATCCTGTTTCCACCATTTGGGGCCTATTGTAGACATTTTTGTGCACATGATGATTTCGTTCAGGGAAATGATTCTTAATCTGAAAATAAGTAGACTTAATAGGTCAAAGAATATGGATGTTTTTATGGCTTGACACATATTGCCAAGTTGCTTTTCATAAAAGCTGTACTAATTTACAATATTCCCCATGCCCTAGGGTGTGATGTACCTATTTCATTTTCTTACCAGCTTTAGGAACTGTCATTAAAAGAATATATATTTTTGAAATTATTGCATATAAAATGTATCTCATTTAAATATATGAATATCTTCTGTGAGGAAGGTCATTATAATGATACATCCTTTGAGTTTCTGAATGCATTATAAAAATTGATGACCAGATAGTTCTCTTGGAGTAATATGATCCTCAAGTGAACCATGAGCATAAAAATATGTTGCATTTTATATTTTTTATTGGAATTTTACATTTATTTGCTACTAATAATAAACCTCATGCTGTTTCTTTACAGGAAATGAAAGTTAAGTCCATTTTTGCATCTGAACATTTCTCAATAGTGTCCTTTGGAATTTACTTTCGGTGTTTAATTTGACATTGAATTTGGAATTGGTAGGAAAGAAAACGGTTTTCTTACCTTCCCTGTGTGAATTTTCCGTATGAACTTAAGGCAGGGGTTCACTTGGATCAATAGTTTTTAAACTGGAATGTGCATCACAGTCACCTAGAGTACTTAAGACACAGATTCCTGGGGCCCAGCCCCAGCATTTCTGATTTAGTAGTTCTAGGGTAAGAAAATGTGATGCCGAGGCTCCCAGCTAAATACACACTAGGGTTTTTGAAAAAAGGCAGTGTATCCAGATTGAATAGACAAACACCAATTTGGTTGGACACATTAGCATGATGTGCTTCTGTCTTCCTTGCTGTGGTTCTCCTAGGGCCATTGCACTGCACACAGAAGAAGTCTGTGTGAAGAGTGCCCTCCAGAGCCGTGTGGGGTTTGTGCTGGGTCTGTGGGAGGCAATGAAGTAGAATCACTAACATTCCAGAGTCTGACGTCATACTCTCTGACTTGATGACTTACATCAGTTTCGTTATTTAAAAACAAAAAAATCTACTTTAAAGGGTTATGGTGATTAAATGAGATCGTATACGTAAAGCATCTCATGTGTGCCTGGCATATAGAAAGTGCTTTGGTATGGTTTCCTTTACATGGAAAATGGGTGATGAAGGCCGCCCAGGAGCTTGCAGATCACAGTGGACGTCTTCTGCCTCTTGTTTTGCTACCTCTTGGCCCTAGTACATTTGTTTCCCCTTTTCACTGCCCACAGGAAGGCTCTGTGGACATACTCTTGTTTCACTATTACTGGCTTTGATTATTTTATGATGGAATCCAGGGTTAAAATGTGTCAAAAACCATTTGTATCTTGTAGAAAAATCCTTGCTGACCAAGTTGTGCCTCTTATGGGGTGGGGACTAGGACATACTTGTTAGAATAAGCTTATATTTGGTGCACTTACTTTGAAAAAAGAACCTCTTCTAATGAATCTTTGAGCCAGCCAGGGAGCTGCTTGTGCTTCTGCTCTAAGTGCAATGGGGCTTGTGTATGGAAACCATGACAACTCCTATTTTTGTCAGCAACTCAATATCCAACATGTTTCATGATGTTAATTACCTACTTTTGTGTGTATTAAGGTTTGCATAAGAGGATAAATCATATTAGGGCCAATTTTTCGTATTCATTAATTTCAGTTTTTTTGTTTGTTTGTTTTAACATTTAGGACAATGACTGGGGGCAGGAATATGGAGGTGGGGTGGGAGGGAAGAATTATTTTCCCCCTGACTTCCTGGAATTTCATGTCCCTGATTTAGAGATTGAGAACAGAGGAGAGTAGTCGACTAACCTCATGACAAAATAAGTTGAAGGCTGCAAAACTTTATTGGCTGCTGTTTACTGACTGGTAGTCTCTTTTCCTTGACACACCTCTAAAAGCAGTCTTCCACCAAGACAAATATCTGTATCCTAAACCTTATAACAGCCACAACATTTGGTGAATGATACATTTTTCTGAAGAAGCCTTTCTTCATATCTACCAAATGTTTGGAACTCTTGTGGTGCTCCTCTCTTTCTCGGTTTTGGAGGTATGCAAGCTCTAAGGCTGTCTTGTTCATAGTTTAACCCAGGGAATAGCCATGCAGCGTCTCTAGGCTTTTTGCCCTTTCCTTTGACAACTTACAGTAATATTGACACGTTTTTAGTAGGGTCCAACTACACAGTAATCTATAAACCATTTACATTTGCTATGTTACATCGATGAGAATTCCAACAATAGAAATTAATTTTATAATTTTAACAGATTCCTGAGAATGCAGTTAGTTTGGACTTTGAGTAATGTACATGGTTCCATAAGCCCATGAATTATAATGGGCTAGAGGGGCAGGACACAGCTGTCACAGCATGTACTTTACCCAGCATGGGACAAGGCTGTCTTTCCAACTCCTGCTTTCAGGAACAAGTGCCTGCCATAAGTTACAGGAATGCCTGAGGTACTGATTCTCATAACCCTCTGGCAGTGCAGCCAGGCCAAGGGGCCAGAACTAGGGCTGTCATCCCCTCTGCCATGAACAGCCTCATCCATTTATTCACTAGTCATGTTTTATCTGTGCCGTGGCATGAGAAATATCCGGAAGCCCTCTTGTGAGGTGTGTTAGGTAAAGTAACACAAATATTGGATGTACCTTTTTGAATCATGTCTCAACAGGAAGAATGATGCCTTTCTGTGAACTCAGTGTTTCCCATTTCATTCATAGTACCCTCATCATTTTTTTCCATATCCAAATGCTACTTTGTGCCATCATTTACAGAATCTTTTCCTTCAAATTGGCTAACTCTTTTTGAAATTAATTTTGTTTTGAAAGGAAATTATTATCACTGCTGGAAATGGAAAACCAGTATCACATGGCATAAAATGGAAGATAACTATGAAAATAAATATGTAACTAATGAGATGAAAAAGTTAGTCCATGAACCACATCAAATTTTCTCACGTGCCACACCTGAAGGAAACACTGTATTCACTTATAGTGCTCTCAGATGCCAAATATGGGCCATTTTCTTTTTTTCCCTCTCTAAAATAGCTTTACTTCCAATGTTCTGTTCTCTGAAGGATTTCAGCGCTTCTGTAGGAGTTAATTGTTAAAAATAGCTCTCTGTATGGATATACATGCCAGAGACTCTGTCCTCATTACCTGGATATCTGATGTGACTACCCAATTTGGAGGATTATGAAGAGAGTTTGTAATGAGAAGCAAGCACACTGTGGCATGAGATGCAAGGAGAGAGAGAAATGTCTTTCATTATCCCATGGGTGGCTTGTTAGGGAGAATTCTAGAATATAAACAGAAAATTGGATTCTAGTTTAACTTTGCCATCAATTAGCTGTGAACTTGAAAAGTACTTTTTCCAATGTGTTCCTCAATTTCTTTTGAAGGAAAGGAAGGATGGAATTCTCATGGCTCTAACATCCCATCAGTTCCTCTTTACCTTACCTTTGGATAATTCAAAGCATAGCCAGGTCCACAGTTTCTTATCTGCAACTGAGAAGTCCCCAAAACTTTGAAACTTGAAAGCTTTTTCATAACTTATTTGACAGAACACTTGACCTGAACTCATGTGATAGTCAAACGTGACCTGAATGAACATGTGTCAGTATATAACCTTTATTTATTCCATCTAGTGTGACTGGTCATATATTTTGCTGAAGAAATATATTTGGTCATGGGGATACTCCTCAGACTTTGCTGGGGATGTTACATAAAATACAGGGTATGCTATTACCTTTATAAAATGTAAAAAGTTCCAAATTTGGCAAATGCATCTAACCTTGAGAGTTTTGAAAAAGGATTGTGGACATATATAATCAACATTTATTTGTGTATCTAGTGTCTGTAATACACTAGGTGTTGTGTTAGACTCTGGGGAAGCACTTGGGCAAAAAATCCCCAGATTATCCGATTTAAAGGTGCTCACATTCTTGTTGAAGATTCAAATTATTATAAATAAATAGATTAAGCCACTGTGGTTGAGGTATATAGGAAGGTGACTGAGTATGGGGGTGAGGGCACTGAACTTCGTCTAGGCCCCTGTGTTGTGGTAGCAGGATGGGACAGTCTTCTCAGAAGGTGAGAAGCATGAATTGAGTCATCGTGGGTTGAATAAGAACATAGTTGGACAAGCTTGGGAGGATGTGAGGTGCAGGTGGGAATGAGAAATAAAACTTGACCACGATGACAGTCGGTATGCCAGACAAAAGGTAGAGCTGAAGGATCCCATAAAGGTGCCCTATTGATGGAACTACAAGTAATTCTGGTGTGGCTGACGTCCAGGTATGTGAAGGACAGTGGTGGGGAATGGACTTTGGTGGGGAAGGAGTGGGCTCCCATGGACCGCACTGATGGGGAATACATGCAGAGGAGGGGCACGGTGAGCTCCTTTTTCAGCTTCCTTCTACAGATCTCATTGAGGGCAGTGGGATAGGGTGGAGGTTGGCAGGGGAGGACTGACGCAGAGAGACCTGCGGGTCCCACATGCATCTGTCAAGCAGAAAGAAGATGGGTGTCTAGTTCAGGACCTCAGGGGCAAGATCTTGAGGAAGGACTTGTTTCTGGACATTTGAGAGGCCACTGGCGTTTCATGATTTTCAAAGTGCATGTCTAGGACATATTTGATCTGCACGTTGGCTTTGTGGTGTGTGCTTTAAAGGTATTGGAAAACTAAGGCCTGGCAGCTAAGGGGTTTACTCAGAGCCATATAGCAAACTAATGGGAGGGATATTGGTTGATGAAGATAGGCTTACCCCAGAAAAGAGAAAACTTTCAACTAGACATATGCCCAGGAAAAAACTATTGTATAAATCAGACACCCCTGCCAAAAGTTGTGGGGGAGTAGGTTATGAATAATGTTTTTTATTTCTTTCTCGTGGCCCTTTGAGTCACGCTGGCCGCCTTACATGGGAGGCGAGGCCTGGCTCAGTCTGTTCCGTCCCTGGCCACCATTTAAGAGCGCCTCTTCCCCTGCCTTCGTTTGTTGTTTGGGCTGCTCATTTGGCACTTGAAGTGCTTTGTATTTTTAGTTACTTGCCTGAATTCATGCTGTGCTCTTTGCTGGCTCACGATTTGGCAGTAACTTCTTGGGTGCTGCCTCTAAAGGACTTAGAGTTCACTTTTTTGCCTGGCTACGCTGATTATCGCTTTCTGGCAGAAATGAGGCACTGTTGTAAATCAGTCATTTCCTACCTTGACAACATGCGTCACCTCGCAGCCTGTCCTCACCTCCTGTCCCCTTCTTCTCCCCCGGCTCTCCTGCCGCCACATGCACCCATTTCAGCCCAGAGAACTTCTCTCCATCTCTCCAACATCAGAGGATGGTTTGTCAGTTCCTGTCCTTGCCCCATAGCCTCCCTCTGCCTGGAATGCACCCACTCCATGGGGGTTTCTCTTCCCTGTCATCTTTTCTGCCTTGCAAACTCTTGATCTTTCTATTCTGCCCATGCCCCACTTCCCTCCTGGAAGGCTTACCTGTGCTTCCATGGCACCCAGTTTATATATGGGGACTTGTGATACCATGGAGGTGTTTTCTCCTCTGAGCACTGCCAAGTGCCACTGTCCCTCCCCACCCTCTTCTCTGTGCTCTTCCCTCTAAAGCTAGTCTGTAGTTTTTTTTCTTTCACCTTTCTCATTATTCTGCTCCTCATTACCAACGCTGCATCTTTTTCTTTTCTTCTTCTTCTTTTTTTGGAGACAGAGTCTCACTCTGTCACCAGGCTGTAGTGCAGTGGCGCTATCTCGGCTCACTGCAACCTACGCCTCCTGGGTTCAAGTGATTCTCCTGCCTCAGCCTCCCGAGTTGCCTGGACTACAGGCGCACGCCACCACACCAAGCTAATTTTTGTATTTTTAGTAGAGACGGGGTTTCACCATGTTACCAGGATGGTCTTGATCTCCTGACCTCGTGATCTGCCCACCTCAGCCTCCCAAAGTTCTGGGATTACAGGCGTGAGCCACCGTTTTTTCATCTTTTATCCCTCCTGCCAAGCACAGCTTCGGGCACACCCAGCTAATCAAAATGGCCGTTGAGTCAATTTAGGATCTCACAAGTGAAAGTAGAATGAGAATTTCTAACATAGTTTTGCCTTTCAAGATGCAAAGTAAATGGGTGAAAAAAGATTTTGAGGTTCTTTTTGACAAGATTTCCATTGTCTCAGGCAAAAAAAAAATTAGAGACTTGTCCTACTCTTCCACCAAATTTTGATTTCCTTGGAAAACAAGAGCATGTCTTTTGTTTTTATCACTCTCAGCATTTAATACGGCATCCTACCATAGCAGTAATGCACTTTCAGCTGATTTATTGCTTTCCTTGATCAGAGGGAGTTCGTAGTGACTGTTAGAGCTTAATCCCAGGTTTATTTTATTTTGGAGAAGCATGGCCAGCGTCAGGTGAAAACAATCAACAGTTGGCCAATGATTGAGGAAAAAGAGGCTTGACTAAACCCCAGGGATAATCAATTAAATGGTCTTTTAAAAATAGTTGACTCCTTTTATTAAAACATGAGGACATTTAATAAAATTGAAACATGGGAAACGGAAACACAGGGGCAAACTTCAGCTTTGCATAGTGAAATTCATTGTTTGGTATCACTAGATCTCATGTTTTAAAAATCCAGCCATGCTTTGTTTTCTTTTGCATTTATAGAAAACTTCAACTTTGTATTACTGTTCACATTCACATAACCCTTTCTAAGCTCAACACGTAAATTACTCCAAAACGATGGCTGTTATGCTAGATTTTTAAATATTAAGCCAGGCTATTAAATATATTCTCCTTCAGAAAAAATGAGAGATGGTGAAGGGCACGTGTCTTACCGTTTTCTGTAAATTCTTGTGACCCTAGAAAACACAAAAAAATATCTCTCTAGGTCCATGTTCAGCTGTATTTTAGATGGTGTCTGTTAGTCTGAAAATAATTAAAAGATTTTTGTTTGAATGTTTCCTGGGATCCTTACAGGAGAAGAAGGGCCTCTAAGATGAGGTGTTCCAAGATTTCTGAGAGTAGCAGTTTATACCCAATATGATGTTTATGATTTGCCAGGAAAGGTTTTAATCCACTGACTGATATGCATTTCAAATGCAGTTACACAATGTGGGTAAGTTATTTGGAATTAACTAGTTTTTTTTTTTTTTTTTTTTGGAGACAGAATCTCACTCTGTCACCCAGGCTGGAGTGCAGTGGTGCGATCTTGGCTCATTGCAACATCCACCTCCCGGGTTCAAGCAAATCTGGTGCCTCAGCCTCCTGAGTTAGCTGGAACTACAGGCATGCGCCAACACACCTGGCTGATTTTTGTATTTTTAGTAGAGACAGGGTCTTGCCGTGTTGCCCAGGCTTGTCTCGAACCCTGTCCTCAAGTGGTCCACCCACCACAGCCTCCCAAAGTGCTGAGATTACAGGCGTGAACGACCGCACTCAGCCTAGATTTTTAAAATATAATTTAGACTAGTTTCCATCTCAAATATAAACCTTTATTTAGCTAAATTTGTGAAGTTTTAAAAAGATCTGTAGCATTTCTTGAAAAGATGCTCCTTGTCATGTCTAATCTTTTGCATAAATGATTTGTATTTGTATGGAATTTGTAAGGATGGATTCCCACTGTTGAGTAATTTCTATGATAAATGAAAAGGGAATTGAAGCTTTTCAGGTGGCTTGTAGGAACTAGAACAACTGAATGACAACTTTCCTCACAGTCTCCTTCTGTCCCCTCCAACAACTTCTTAGGTATTTAGGAATAGAAGAAAGTCACCTGGAGGAAGAAAAGAGAGCAGTAAACCAAGTTATTACCTCATTGTTTGAACCCTTTGTTGAGGGAAAGGAAATAGTAGATGTCTTGGTTTTATTTCTATGAAGGGGAAGAGTCCATTTTCTAATTCCAAATAATGAAGTTAAAAATTTTTGTTTAAGGAGTTGATATAATTCTGCTGGAAAAGAAAAGGTTTCCAGGCCATTGGAAATCAGGCAGGGGCAGAAGCTGAAATTAGCTACTGTTCATATTTGCTTTTGGGTAGAGGAAGAGTTCACTATTTATCCTTCTTTTCCTCTGCCTTCCCACGTGGCTATCCTCTTTACATTTTATTTTGTGCCTTCAATATGATAGTAAATAATAGAGCCATCAGTCAGATAGCTGTGCCTGCAGTTAGAGGGTACTCAGTACATGTAGAATCAATGAATGAGGAAATGAGTATTTCCTATTATATTATTTGCAACACTTCTGATGGAAGAGATTAATTTATAACAATGTTTTCCTTAACAAAATACTTTTATAACAAAAAAAGGGGTATTTTGATGATGGTCTTGGTTTATTACTCCCTAGCTCCAGTTTGTGGACAACTTTTTATTTCCATTTATGGTTTGAAACCACTAGATTCATGTACTTTCCATAGGTAGCTTGGGTGTTTTTGATCACCACAGGAGTTTTTGTTCTGTGTCTCCAGTGCCCTGTTGGGCATTACAGAGCTGTTAATATACACTGTTGGAGAATTTTGCTAATAGTTATGATTACATGAGAAGTTTTCACATATTTCTTTCTAACAATTATCCTTCTTCCAATACCGTGCAGGGTGTATATTTATTGTCTTTTTCTCCACCTATTTTAGGACCTACCTCTAGCTTCCAGGACTGCCCTGAGGTATGAGGAAGGTGATTAGTATTTTCTTCTGTCACATTATAACCTGTGGCACCCATCAATGAAACCTTGGGGCAACCTGTACTCTCTTGCTAACCCAACACAATTCTTGTCCTTGTGTGCAGGTATAGTGGAGGATTACAAGCCACCATTCTACGATGTGGTTCCCAATGACCCAAGTTTTGAAGATATGAGGAAAGTAGTCTGTGTGGATCAACAAAGGCCAAACATACCCAACAGATGGTTCTCAGACCCGGTAAGAATGCCACTTTCTCAGTTTTAGAGCTCTTTTCCATTGTTTGCTATTTGTTTCCCTTTGAGTTTCAACTGGTATCGCATCTGAGTGATCTGTCCTGTGTATCTGTTGTTTTCTCTTCCTATTTTATGTAGAAGGGTTTAGATCTAGTAGAGTAGTTTGGAAAAATACTTCCATTCTTGAAGAAGCCATATCTGATAGGGGATGCTAGTGAATGACAATATTTGTAAGAATTTCTATGAATGTGCAGCTCCGGGAATCGGGAGACTCGTGACTACTGCTACTGGCCCTAAGACTGCAGTTTCATGTATAGACCAAGAGACTTTAAGTGAAGCTTTTAACCTCCTTTCCATCTCTGTGTGTCTGAAATCCCAAACACAACCTGCTGAATGCTGAAGATCCTGTACTGCTACTCATAAGTAGTAGCAGATATAAAACAATGAGAAATGACCCTATTTGGAAATTTCAGGATTATCTCTAGGTTAGTATTGCTGCTTTTAGCACCCATAAAATCATTAAGGGGTCCAATCTGGCCTATGTCGTTTACCTGATAAAGTAAATTGGTAGCATTAAGAGTCCAAAGGACAGAGTTCATGAAACTCTACGAGTGGCCTCTTTATCAGTGGTTAAAGCTTGAATATTTGTTTAAAGAAGATGACAGTAACATAACTCTAATTTCACAAGACCTGCGAGTCCTTCAGAACAGTAGACATGATATCAGCCCGACTTCCAGGGCCACTAAAAAGCCAGTTTGTCATTGTGGTGTTTGTTCTTCTCCTCAGACATTAACGTCTCTGGCCAAGCTAATGAAAGAATGCTGGTATCAAAATCCATCCGCAAGACTCACAGCACTGCGTATCAAAAAGACTTTGACCAAAATTGATAATTCCCTCGACAAATTGAAAACTGACTGTTGACATTTTCATAGTGTCAAGAAGGAAGATTTGACGTTGTTGTCATTGTCCAGCTGGGACCTAATGCTGGCCTGACTGGTTGTCAGAACAGAATCCATCTGTCTCCCTCCCGAAATGGCTGCCTTGACAAGGCAGACATTGTACCCAGCCATGTATTGGGGAGACATCAAAACCACCCTAACCTCGCTCGATGACTGTGAACTGGGCATTTCACGAACTGTTCACACTGCAGAGACTAATGTTGGACAGACACTGTTGCAAAGGTAGGGACTGGAGGAACACAGAGAAATCCTAAAAGAGATCTGGGCATTAAGACAGTGGCTTCGCATAGCTTTCACAAGTATCCTAGACACTCCCCACGGGAAACTCAAGGAGGTGGTGAATTTTTAATCAGCAATATTGCCTGTGCTTCTCTTCTTTATTGCACTAGGAATTCTTTGCATTCCTTACTTGCACTGTTACTCTTAATTTTAAAGACCCAACTTGCCAAAATGTTGGCTGCGTACTCCACTGGTCTGTCTTTGGATAATAGGAATTCAATTTGGCAAAACAAAATGTAATGTCAGACTTTTCTGCATTTTACACATGTGCTGATGTTTACAATGATGCCGAACATTAGGAATTGTTTATACACAACTTTGCAAATTATTTATTACTTGTGCACTTGGTAGTTTTTACAAAACTGCTTCGTGCATATGTTAAAGCTTATTTTTTATGTGGTCTTATGATTTTATTACCGAAATGTTTTTAACACTATACTCTAAAATGGACATTTTCTTTTATTATCAGTTAAATTCACATTTTAAGTGCTTCACATTTGTATGTGTGTAGACTGTAACTTTTTTTCAGTTCATATGCAGAACGTATTTAGCCATTACCCACATGACACCACCGAATATATTACTGATTTAGAAGCAAAGATTCAGTAGAATTTTAGTCCTGAACGCTACGGGGAAAATGCATTTTCTTCAGAGTTATCCATTATGTGCATTTAAACTCTGCCAGAAAAAAATAACTATTTTGTTTTAATCTACTTTTTGTATTTAGTAGTTATTTGTATAAATTAAATAAACTGTTTTCAAGTCAAACAGTGAAATTGTTTTTCAAAATATAAAAAAGATCTGTGTAACATTACACATTTTCTTATGGGAGCAATAGAAGCACAAAACTAATTTGTAAATTGAATTTGCTTTTTAAATCTACTCATGAACTTATGTAAGACATCATAAGGATGTCTTACAGCTTGAATTTGGTATAAGAAAATTCGTTTCTTCCTTTGGCTGTGATTTTTTTTTTTTTTTTCAGTCAGTTTCTCCAGCTGTAAGGTGAGGGTAACAGATCTCTCTGACCTGCCTTTCTCACAGGGGGGTGTTGTGAGTGTAAACGGGAAGGAGGATGTTAAAGCATTTTGTTGAGTGAAAGTTTCCACGTGAGTGTAAAGTGGTCTTATGCATCCCCCCTTGCTGCTTGGGAGAGTCCATTCTTGGTTTTTTCACTTCTTGTACACAAGATTAAAAAGGTAGAGTTAACAGTAGCCCAATAAGAGAAGAGGTGTGAACATGCTGGAATGTCTTCCAGAGGTAAGTTAATAACTTCATTAGGATGCATTTACTTGGAGGGTATATATTAGAATCACATTTTTTTAAATTAAAAATTAGAATTTTAATTTGTGTTACAGATAACATAAAATTTACTAATTTTTAAGTGTATGTTAAGTACATTCACCTTGTGCTACTATCACCATCATCCATCCACAGAACTCACGTGAAACTGAAACTATATCTGTCAAACAATAACTCCCCATTCCTCCCTCCTTGGTCCCTGGCAACCATTATTCTACTCTGTGTCTCTGTGAGTTTGATTACTCTAAGCACCTCATGGAATCATGTAGTATTTGTCCTTTTGTGAGACTGGTTTATTTTACTTAACATTATATCTTCAAGATTCATTCATTTTGTAGCATGTGTTTGAATTTCCTTCCTTTTTCAGGGTGAATAATACTCCACATTTGTATATACAAACTGTTTATCCATTCATCCACTGAGGGACACTTGAGTTGCTTCCATCTTTTGGCTTTTGTGAATAATGCCGCCATGAACGTGAGTGTGCAAATGTCTCTTTGAGTTCTTGCTTTTTGTTCTCTTGCATATATGCCCAGAAATGGAATGGCATTACAATGAACTTTTCTTAAAATATGACATACTCACATCAAAGTATACATATATAAAAGTGTACAACCTGATGAATTTTTATGAATTTATTACATCCATGGAAGCAGCACCCAGATGAGGAAGCAGAGCATGCCAGAAGTCTCCCTCTTGCTGCTACCTCACTCTCCAACCCCAAGAGTAACCACCTTCCTGACTTCTAAAAGCATTGATCATATTCATTTCTTACTGAAGACTTTATAAGTGGAATCATACCAGATGTGTGCATGCAGGAGTGCACTCTCTGGGTAATAGGGTCCAGTGTATGTTAGGCTTTAGTAGGTGTTACCAAACCATCTTCTTCACAAAGGGTTATTCAGTGTTTATTCCCATTAGCCGCCTATGAGAGTTCTGGTTCTGCATCTTCAACAGTACTTAGTATGTTCTTCCTTTTCATTTTAGTCTTTCTGTTGAGTATTATGCATATTTCAGCAAAACAAAGACACAAAGGGGAGAGAGTGAATAACTGATTCTATTTAAAGAGCTCTTACCATTCCCCTCAAGCGAGTCTTTTTGAAGAGACTTGGCCCTTCCATCCTGCTTCCTATTCTGTCAGCCTCACCCCAGCCTCCTTTCTTAACCGCGGCAGCAGCCACTTTTTGCAGTAGCAGTAGGTGAATCTAGTTTGCAGTTGTTCTAAAATTTGCAGAAGCACCTTTATGGTACCCTTACCTCAGAGATGCCGTTATCGACTGACCAGGGTTCACACCTCAGAGGGCTGCCCTTCCCTCAAACTCAGGGACACCAGTACCAGCTCAACAGGACCTCCTCCTCAGAGGCCCAAGGATCAGCTCTCTGGGTGCTCCCCTTTAAACATCAAAGTTCTGGTAGTTCCAACCACTTCCCTTTATTCCTTTAGCCTTGGTGTAGCTGTATATTAGTCTGTTCTCATGCTGCTATAAGGATATACCCGAGACTGGATAATTTATTAAGGGAAGAGGTTTAATTGACTCACAGTTCAGCATGGCTGAGGAGGCCTCAGGAAACTTACAATCATGGCAGAAGGGGAAGCAAACACATCCTTCTTCACGTGGCGGCAGGGAGAAGATCCATCAGATCTCATGAGAACCTACTGTCATGAGACTAGCGTGAGGGAAACCACTCCCATGATTCAATTATCTCCCACCAGTTTCCTCCCATGACACATGGGGATTACAATTGTTATGGAAACTACAATTCAAGATGAGATTTGCGTGGGGACACAACCAGACCAAGCTGCTGTCTCTAGCTGATTCCTCTGTGGTACTTTTTGTTTTTGAGAAGGGGTCTCACTTTTTTACCCAGGCTGGAGTGCAGTGGTGCAATCACAGCTCACTGCAGCTTCAAACTGGGATCAAGTGATCCTCCCATCTCAGCCTCCCAAGTAGCTGGCACTACAGGCATACACCTCTATGCCTGGCTATCTCCATGCCACTTTAATGTCTAATGTAACTAATAATTTGTTATTCCTAGTCAACTATTCTGTCTACTAAAAAAAAACTGATGTAGTATCCTTATGGGACTTGGACTGATGGAAGCATTATCCCATTCATTATCTCTTTTGTGATACTTGTTAAGGTAGGTAGAATGGATGTTATATCCCCAATTTACCACCAGAAAACGCCGCAGTGATGAAGTGTGATTGTTCAGCTAATTAGTGGCAGAACTAAAATCAGATTTTACTACATTTTTAGGCTAGAGCTCTCTCAGGTACCTGTGACTCCTTTACCTCTATCCCCACCCTTGCCTTTCAGTTTATATATTTTCCTAGAAGGACTAAGAAAATAAAGGGCATTTGGCCTGACATTTGTTGTTTTATTTCTTAATGTGTTTATATTTCACAGGAAGATCAAGTGACACAAGTCCTGGGCAAATCTCTTTTTTTTTTTCTAGAATATTTGCTCCCCAACAAGCAGGGATGAGCTTCCTGTTTCCTCTCACCCCATCCCAAAATAATTTCTTCACTGAAATTGGAATGCCCTGAAGGACTCTCTCAATCGCTATAGGTCTGTGTTATATGTGAGCACTTCTTTGGGTCCCAAGCTTTCTTTTCAAAGCATTCTGACTCTTATTCTCCCTCTGCCAGGGACCCAGGACACAGTAAACTTGTCCCTCGGTATACGCAGGGGATTGGTCCCAGGACACCAATTCATGCACACTCAAGTCCCACAGTTGGCCTTGCGGAACCCTTGCATAGGAAACGTTGGCCTTCCCTATATGCAGGTTTTACGTCCTGCGAATACTGTGTTTTTGATTGAATTTGTGAATATAAGTGGACCCGTGTAGTTAAACCCGTGCTGTTTAAGGGTCAACTGTATTTCAAAACCTAATGAATTCACATTTTCAAGGAGTGTCCTATTGTGCAAGACCTATGCTCTAGAGTGTGACCTGCTGCACTGTCATTTTGACAGTTTCCATTAGCCGAATCACCCTGAATAACTGTCACCTTCTCCACGCAACTCTCTCTTATTGGATGAGGTCACTAAAGTTGCTCGGAAACTCCTCAGCTTGGAATTTAGAGTGCATCCATGATTCGCTTATTTGACAAATTTTAGTGTCAAATACCAGAGAGGAGAGGCTTCTGTCCTGTCCTTCCTGTCACACTGGTGACCCTTTGCGTTTGGCTTTGTTAAATCCCTTTGTTTATTCTGCTGGTCTTACATATTTTTGTTGTCTCACCCATTAGATAGTTATCAATCATCATAATTACAGTGCTAATGTTTACTGAGCATTTACTACATGCTGGCTTATTTGCTTACTGTTGAACAGGTACTCCTCATAGAAATATTAGGAGGTTGGTATTATTTTTATTTTACATTTAGAGAAACTCAGGTTTGTGGAGGTTATAATGTCCATCACACAACCAAAAATACAGTTGAGTTGGGATTTGAGCCCAGGTAGACTATTCTAGCACCTGGACTCTTAATTAATATGCTATATGCTGCTGTTTGTTAAAAGAGATTACACATTTTTTTCTACTTTTTGTTTTTGCGTGAAAATGTTATCGACTTCTTTTCAATAGAATATGCATACTGAATTGCTGTGTTATGAGTTGGGAGAGGTTGGCTTTCTTTTTCCAGCAAATGATCTTTTCCTCTTATTTAGTTTCAGTGTTTTTATAAATGAATTCAGGATACCAATTTACATGCCAGATATGCAGTCAGTTGTTGAAAAAATTCCTAGAAAAAAGTATCCAGTTATACCAAAATATTTAACATGATTATCTTTGAGTGGTGTTGCTCTGTGTTATTTGTTCATTTTTTTTTGTAGTTTCCATCTTTCTAAGATGACAATGTATTTTGGAAGGTTGAAGTTATGGCAGTATCGTGCTGATTTGGGAAGTCAGGTGGTCTATAGCGTTCTAAAAGGTTTATAATAAAAACCAGCAATCCTGGGCTATTTTTTGCTTTCATTTTCCCCTTCTCTGGTAGCAACCGTTTTCTATTTTTTTTTTTTAATTATACTTTAAGTTCTGGGATACATGTGCAGAACATGCAGGTTTGTTACATAGGTATACATGTGCCATGGTGGTTTGCTGCACCCATCAACTCATCATCTACATTAGGTATTTCTCCTAATGCTATCCCTCCCCCAGCTCCCCATCCTGCAACAGGCCCTGGTGTGTGATGTTCCCCACCCTGTGTCCAGGTGTTCTCATTATTCAACTTCCAATTATGAGTGAGAACATGCGGTGCTTGGTTTTCTGTTCCTGTGTTAGTTTGCTGAGAGTGATGGTTTCCAGCTTCATCCAGGTCCCTGCAAAGGACATGAACTCCTCCTTTTTCATGGCTGCATAGTATTCCACGGTGTATATGTGCCACATTTTCTTTATCCAGTCTATCATTGATGGGCATTTGGGTTGGTTCCAAGTCTTTGCTGTTGTGAATAGTGCTGCAGTAAACATAGGTGTGCATGTGTCTTTATAGTAGAATGATTTATAATCCTTTTGGTATATACCCAGTAATGGGATCGCTGGGTCAAATGGTATTTCTGGTTCTAGATCCTTGAGGAATCGCCACACTGTCTTCCACAATGGTTGGACTAATTTACACTCCTACCAACAGTGAAAAAGCATTCTTGTTTCTCCGCATCCTCTCCAGCATCTGTTGTTTCCTAACTTTTTAATGATCGCCATTCTAACTGGCGTGAGATGGTATCTCATTGTGGTTTTGATTTGCATTTCTTTAATGACCAGTGATGATGAGCTTTTTTTCATGTTTGTTGGCTGCATGAATGTCTTCTTTTGAGAATTGTCTGTTCATATCGTTCGCCCACTTTTTTATGAGGTTGTTTTTTTTCTTGTAAATTTGTTTAAGTTCCTTGTGGATTCTGGATAATTAGCCCTTTGTCAGATGGATAGATTGCAAAAATTTTCTCCCATTCTATAGGTTGCCTGTTCACTCCGATGATAGTTTCCTTTGCTGTGCAGAAGCTCTTTAGTTTAATTAGATCCCATTTGTCAATTTTGGCTTTTGTTGCCATTGCTTTTGGTGTTTTAGGCATGAAGTCTTTGCCCATGCCTATGTCCTAAATGGTGTTGCCTAGGCTTTCTTCTAGGGTTTTTATGGTTTTAGGTCTTCTGTTTAAGTCTTTAATCCATCTTGAGTTAATTTTTGTATAAGGTGTAAGGAAGGGGTCCAGTTTCAGTTTTCTGCACATGGCTAGCCAGTTTTCCCAACACCATTTTTTAAATAGGGAATCCTTTCCCCATTGCTTGTTTTTGTCAGGTTTGTGAAAGTTCAGATGGTTGTAGATGTGTAGCATTATTTCTGAGGCATCTGTTCTGCTCCATTGGTCTATAAAGCTGTTTTGGTACCAGTACCATGCTGTTTTGGTAACTGTAGCCTTTTGTTATAGTTTGAAGTCAGGTACCATGATGCCTCCAGCTTTGTTCTTTTTGCTTAGGATTGTCCTGTCTATACAGGCTCTTTTTTGGTTCCATATGAAATTTAAAGTAGTTTTTTCTAATTTTGTCAAGAAAGTCAATGGTAGCTTGATGGGGATAGCATTGAATCTATAAGTTACTTTGGGCAGTATGACCATTTTCACAACATTGATTCTATCCATGAGCATGGAATGTTTTTCCATTTGTTTGTGTCCTCTCTTATTTCGTTGAGCTGTGGTTTATAGTTCTCCTTGAAGAGGTCTTTCACATCCCTTGTAAGTTGTATTCCTAGGTATTTTATTCTCGACCCCAGTGGCACCTGGAACATTTTCTGTTTTTTTAAATGATCTCTACTGGTCTCTGCTTTGATTTTCAAAATAGCATATTTACCCTTCTATTTATTGTTTTTTTGTGAGTTGTAAACATTAATGGAGCTCTTTTACCATCATTTCCTCACCCTCATCCTACACACACATATATATCCTCCCTCTTATAGACTTGTTGTATTTATTCTTAAATTCAACATATACTTATTGAGCACCTACTATGTGCTGGGCACAGCTCTGATTGCCAAGAAAAAAGCAGTGAGCAAAACAAGTAAAAATCTCTTCCTTCATATAGCTTTACAGAGTATAATTGTGAGTTAAGTCAATGTCTGCTGTTTATTTTATTGTCACCAAGTAAATATTAATTCACTAGTGATTACATTTCCTTTCCTATACAGGCATTTTGTCTTCCCTGCAGTCAACCATTTTCTTTTATTTGCAGTTGCTAAGTTTTTAGTGTACTAACATTAATTCCTGACCAAACACTTTCCAGACAGTTCCCCTGGTTTGTTTCTGTGTAGGAACCCTGGTTTCTGATATCTTCCTTATCATTTACTCTGTTGTTTTATTGAAGTGCATCTTCCAGTAAGATCATTTGTGACCTTTCAGATCTGAAAATGTCTTTATTCTACCTTCACAACTAATTAGTTCTGTATCCCCAGTGGGATATAGAATTCTAGGCTGGACTTTTCTCTTAAAATTTAGAAGATATTACTACATCACCCAGCTTTCCCTGTTGATGGTGAAGTCTTGTGTATCTGATTATCAGAACCTTAAAAGTGACATATCTTTTCTCAGCAGAATTTGTAGGATGTTTTTCTTTGAGAGAGCCCTAGTTCTCTCAATCTGGAACTCCTGTTATTTGGATGTTGGACCTTCTGGGCAGATCTTCTAATGTTTAGAAAATCTCTTCTCTCTTGTTTTCCAGATCTTTATCTTTTCAGTATAGCATAAAGATTAAGAACATTGACTCTACCAAACAATGGTGCAATTATAGTCCTAGTCCTGCTGCTTAGTAGCTGTCTAACTTTGGGCAAGTCACTTTACTTCTTTAAAATGGAGGGTAATTATAGAATAGTACCTATTTCATAGATTTGTTGTGAGGATTGCATGAGTTAGTATCTGTAAAGTGCTTGGAACAGTGCCTGGCACTTAGTAATTCTTATGACATTAAATAAAGTTTTACCTTGTGATATTATTATTGTATATTTAATAATATATATGTTATTTCCTAGTATGTGATTTCTCAATATTTTAATTTCCAAAAGTTGTGAAAGGACCTTCTTATTTTACTTTTATTATGTTTATTTTTATTATTTTTAGAGATGGGGGTCTTAGTCTGTGATCCAGGCTGGAGCATAGTAGTGTGATCACGGCTCACTACAGCCTCAACCACCCAGGCTCTAGTGATCCTCCTACCTCAGCCTGGCGTAACTGGGACTACTGGCATGCACCACCACACTGGGCTAATTTTTTTATTTTTTGTAGAGATGGGGTGTTGCCATCTTGTCCAGGCTGGTCTCAAACTCCTAGTCTCATGCAGTTCTCCTACCTTGGCCTCCCAAAGTGCTGGGATTACAGCTGTGAGCCACCATGCCCAGCTGTGAAAGGACTTTTTAAAAAAGATTCTTGTTCTTGTACAGGATGCTACATCTTCTTGTATCCCTCTGAGAATGTCACAGAATTTTTTAAAGTTGTCTTTAACTCCTTTTTTGTTTCCACTTCTTCAGGATTCTTCTTTTTTCCCCATTATCTGTTTATTTTAGTTTCTGTGTTCATCATGAGAGGAATTCCATAACTAGATGAAGATCCTTGACTGTTCATTCATATGTAAGGGTAAGACACTAGAAAGCTGATTGGAAAAAAGAGTTATGCTCAGGTTCATTATTAAAAATAGTCTGTATCTACCTATGTTTAAAAGTCATCTGGATAGTTTTTGTTTGTTTGTTTTCCCTCTTGGCTAACTTGTTTAATCTTATTTTGTAATCATGCTTTTACCTGATAATGTGACTCATGCGTAGCTCAAACTAAAATAGGAAAAGTGTCAGTTTTGCGATGTTCTTGTTCAGTTTTACTGGCATGACTAGTATTACATTTTACCTGCAGTTTCCTTCTATCAATCTTTTTAAGCCAGTTGTCATTCTGTGATGGCTAATTTGACCAGAGATAAATACATACTTCACAACTCCTCATAACTGAATTAAACTTCAGAGCAATTTGTTTTAATACATTGAAAGCAAACAATGCTTTGGGGAGGGTTACTCTGTTAGCTCTTCCACATTGGGGATCACCCTCTATTTTGTCTGATATATGACACAGTAAGGCTATCAGTGCCCACCCCTGAATTAATATTAGTAATGCTTAAAATCTTTTTTCTAGATATAATATATATTATTATATTATATTTTCTAGATATAATATATAATATAATTATATTATATTTTCTAGATATAATATATAATATATAAAATATTATTTATATTTATACATATATGTATTTAAATTTCTTCCCATCCCCCAGTGGATCATCTTGTACACCTCCGTGATGTATGGACCTCAGAGCCTGCATTTTAGGGACTCTTTCTCATTGTCACTAGGTCAACTAATTCAGATCCCAGGCAGTCGGGAGGGTGTAGTTAGAAACTTAGCTGCACATCAGGATTCTCTGGAACTAAGGACCTAAAAATATGGATTCTTTGATAATAATGCCAGATATGTAATTCTGGCTAGAGCCTGGGAGATTGTAATTTTTGACTCACCTTAGTGATTCAGAGAAAGCGGTTGCCATCCACATTCATTTTGGAACAAGTGGTAGGGAAAGAACATTAGGTGGAATGAGGAAATTCAAGTTCAAGTATTTCCTTGCCAGATTACTTACATGGATAAGGCACTTGACTTCTCTTCATGTCTCTATTCAGTCAAGTGAAAAGTTTGGGTGAGAAGTGATCTTAAGGTCTTTTGCAGTGCTAGCATTCCATTAGTCACCCACATGGCAAAAGTTGTTTTTTCTTTTTCCCTCGATGGGTTGAAAATTGTTTACTGGAATTAACATTTTCATTGCCCAGGATGTTTGTAACAGAAGGTGATCTCTATCCTTATAGAAATGTAAAAATTCAGGTCCAGAGAAAATAATCCCTGAGAGTTAACCAGTATGTCAGTCCATAGTCAGAAATTGAGCCTAAGTTGAATTTAGTGACATCAATCTTTTGTTGCTCAATGGTAGATTTTTAAAAATTGAGAGACATTGCATATATGGCAGTATAACAGTATAAATTGACAGTAATTGGTCAAGGCAGTGATTTTTGAGCAGGGCCCTGAGTAAACAAACTATATGGAAGAGCTCAACGGATTCTAGAAAGAAGGAAGAACAAATATAGAGCGCCAGAGGCGTGGGAGAGGAATGAAAATGTGAGGGCGACTATAATGAGGTTGAAAAGCAGACGAGGTGGAGTTAGAAAAAGCCAGCAAGGGTGGAGAGTTTATGCTTAATGACTAGAAGTAAACTAGAAAAATACAGGGAGAAATTGTATACCCAACTGGGTATTGATGCAGTATCTCTGAAATTCAGCTAGGGGCCTGATCAACTCCACAGAAACTATATTGAGGCTTCATCTGCAGAAAAAGGCCTATAAAATACAGAAATCTGACATACAGCCAATCTTTGAGTCTAAGTGACCCTTAACTGCTATACCTCCCAGTAGCAGATTTTTAAACCAAACAGTCAGGAAACCAAATATAACATAATCTCCACCACCAATCCATTTGTTTTGATTACTGTGATTGGCACAGAGCATCTGAAGAAAGAAAGTGTACTCTTCGATGACCATGATGACTCATAAAATCCTGTTCCCTCTTTTATCCTTTGTATCTTATATTTCTTACAGTATAGCAGTTGAATGAATTTTTCATTTGGTTCTTAGAAGAACTGCAACTGTACTTTGAAGAAGTGTGAAGGACTCTGAAGAACTGCGAAGGACTTCATGCCACTGTGGTTGGGTGGTCAAGGTCATGAGATACTCAGAGGATCTCTGCAAGCAACTGCCTGCAGGAAAGCAGCTGCCTTCTTGGGATCTGCTGATTCATTTTGACTTTTTTTTTTAGTTTTTCTCTAGCTTCACTTCCAGCTGTTGCAGACGCAAGAGATGAATGTCTGTTTGATCAAGAGGAAAGGAGTAAACTTTGTTCTCTCGTATTATTTCTCTGCATCAGTGAATGTGCTTGCTTCCTAAACCTTCATTAGCAAAGTATCTTCTTATGAAGAAATCTGTTCTGTCCTTGCCACTGGATCCATCTCTATAAAGACTCTAGCAAAAAGTTCTATAGGCACAATCTAATAATATGCAAAAATAAACGCATCTTAAGAAAACAGCCTAAATTTATTTTTGTGCTGCACTTTGGCCAGGAAAAGGGGGAAATGCCATTAGGTGTAATTTATTATTGACCACTCTCAAAAAGGGCAAAATTGGGGAAGGTGCTAAGAATTTAATAAAAATGTAAATGTGCACCCTGTATGTAGATCAACATGTAAAATTAGAAAAGACAAAGCACTAGATATAAAACATAGAACACCTAAATTGCCTCTATTGTAAGCATCCTTTTGGTTAGAAAATGGAAAAAAAAACATATGCTTTTTTTATGGTGGTAAAATATGTATATCATAATACATATCATTTTAACTCTTTGTAAGTGTATATTTCAGTGACAATAAGTACATTCTCTGTGTTGTGTAACCACTGCTATTATTTCCAGAATGTTTGTTTTCCAAAGAGGAACTACTCATTAAAAAATAATTCACCATTCCCCCTCCTCTTACCCCCGGAACCGTTATTCGACTTTGTTTCTATGAATTTGACTATACTAGGTACCGCATATAAGTGGAATTATATAATATCTGCCCTTTTGTGTCTGGCTTATTTCATTTAACAATGTTTCAGGGTTCATCTAGGTCATGGATATATTCCTTTTTTAAAAATTGTGGTAAAATATATGTAACATAAAAGTTGCTATCTTAATCATTTTTAATTGTACAGTTCAGTAGTGTTAAATATATTCACGTTGTTATGAAACCAATATCCAGAACTCCTTTTATCTTGAAAAACTGAAACTCGATACTCATTAAACAACAATTCTTCATTTCCTTCTACCCCCTAGTCCCTGGCAACCACCATTCTACTTTTACTGTTTTTATGAATTTAACTACTATAGGTATCTCATGTAAGTGGAATCATACAGCGTCTTTTTGTGACTGGCTTATTTCGGTTAGCAGTGTTAACATAAATTCATCCATGCTATAGCATATGTCAGAGTTTTCTTCCTTTTTGTGGCTAAGCAATATTCCATTGTATGTGTATACCATATTTTGTGTAGTCATTCTGTGGATAGATTTTTGCATTGTTTCTTCATTTGGGCTATTGTAAATAATGCTGACCCAAGACTTTGTTTATTTATTTATTTATTTATTTAGAGACAAAGTCTCACTATATTGCCCGGGCTGGAGTGCAGTGTCGTGATCTCAGATCACTGCAACCTCCACCTCCTAGGTTCAAGGGATTCTAGTGCCTCAACCTCCCAAGTAGCTGGGATTACAGATTTGTGCCACCATGCCCGGCTAATTTTTGTATTTTTAGTAGAGATGGGATGTCACCATGTTGGCCAGGCTGGTCTTGAACTCCTGACCTCAAGTGATCTTCCCACTTCGGCCTCTCAAAGTGCTGAGATTATAGGCATGAGCCACCGTGCCCAGCCCCTAGACTTTTTAGAGTATATCATACACATACACTATTTACCTCACTCTGCTTCCACATTTGTGTCCAAAGTTGCCTTTCGAATGGAGCATATTATAAATGTCACATGATATAAAAAAATTTAAGTTGTGATTTGCCAGATATGATCAAGTATGGCTTTGTCTTGGTTCAAAATAGAGAAAGATGTGCTAGGGTTAGGAGTTTGGACATTGTTTGAGCAGGAATATGGTAATAGTGGTCATTTATTGGGTACTTACCATATGGTAGGAACTGTGAGTGCACTTTAGGCTTTCTAATTTGATTCTTGTGAATTCCCGTCTGTCCTCTGTTACATAGGAAAGAACAAATTCAGAGAGGTTAGGAACTGGCTGAAGATTATGCTTTTACTAAATGGCTGAGCTGAGCCTTCACTACCTGGGTCAGTTTGAGTCCAAAGCCTGAGTGCTTAAAAAATGTACTTTCCTGTCTGTCAAACGATGGTTTCTTTACATTTGTCATTTTGTAATTTGCAGAACTCTGGATAGACTGGGAAAGTTTGAAGGGAGCTATGATAACAGAGGTTAGACCGAAAGAGGCAATTTCCTGCATCCAGAAGGCAAGGATTATTTCTATAATGTGATTCTGGCTGTTTCTGGGGGTTGGAGGGGACCCAAAGAAATCCTCAGGAATCCTCGTGGTTTTTGGTTTTTGTTTTGTTTTTCTATGAGAAAACCATGCATTTAATAATTCTAGATTTTCTATAGTTGGTTGGTTAACAAGAGGCTAAAAATTTTTGTTTGTAAAATAGATTTGGATGTGGATAATACAGACATAAGATTTTTGGAAAATGAATGACAAAGGATGATTTGATAACCCTAAAATAAGAAGCTGAGCAAGAGGAAAATATAATTTTCCTGGAAGAGTAACAAGGCATACCTGAAACCCTCCAGAAAGTGGGCAGCTTCTTAAAAGTCCGTTTAAATGTAAAAGCTGACTGCATAGTGACTCTTATGTCTTATTGGAACACAACCCTTATTTATAAAGTTAAGACTCCATGTTGAAATTTTTTCTGTTTTATTGAAAAGACAAGGGCATGTGGGTTTTATGCTACCTATCAGTCTTCCAGGCCTTTGTTCTTCTTCTTCTTTTTTTCTGAGATGGTGTGAGAAGTTGAGAGAAAAGAACGCATCCAGATAATTCCTAGTCACCCAGAGAGGCTGGATGGTAAGTTTTAATAGTTTAAATGCTAATTTTGAAATCTTATGTACTCACCCTTGTAGCTACCATATCCAGTGCTCTTTTTCCTTTGTGTAGATCCATACTTTCATCTTATGTCATTTTCCTTCCTCCTTTAACATTTCTTATAGTGTGCATCAGCTAATGAATTCTTCCAGCTTAGGTATGTCTCAAAGCTCCAGTATTGAAAAAAAAAAAGTTTTCACTGAGTATAGTGTTTTTGGTTAACAGTTTTTCTTTCAGTACTTTAAATATGTTGTTCCACTGTTTTTTCATTTGCATTGTTTCCTGTGAGAAATCTGTTGCCATTCTTATTTGTCTTCCTTTCTATGTAGCGTATCTTTTTGTCTCTCTTGTGACTGCTTTTAAGAGTGTGTTTCTTTCACTGTTTTTGGTAATTTGATTATGTTGTGCCTTGGTGTCAGTGTTTTGGAGTTTTTCTTCTTTCATTTTTCTTGTAGTTGGTGTTTGATATTTTGGGAACTGGGAGTATAAGTCTATCAAATTTGGAACATTTTTATTATTTCTTTAAACATCTTTGTTATTTTCCATCTTCTTTCTTTTGGGGACTTTCATTAGGGAGCACAGATATTAGGCTGCTTGAAGTTTTTCCACAGTTCACTGATAATCTGATCTTTTTTTAAAAAAAAAAAAGTCTCTTTTCCCTGTTTTATTTTGGATATTTTTTTATTGCTGTGTTTTCAAGTTCATTAATGTTTTCCTTCTGCTATGTCCAATTTTCCATTAATCTCACTTAATGTATTTTTCATCTCACATATTGGAGGAGTTTTTTTTTTATCTTTAAAAGCTCAAATTGAGTGTTTAAAAAAATATCTTCCATGTCTCCAATTAAAGTTTTGCCTATGTGGAATATAGTTATAATAACTTTTAATGATCTCATTATAGGCTATATTTTCTTGTTTCTTTACAATCTCGGTAACGTTTTATTGGATGCCAGACATTGTGAATATTACCTTACTGGGTGCCAGATATTTTTGTATTTCTATAAATATTCCTGAACTTTGTTCTAGAATAAAATTATTTGGGAAAGTTTGGTCCTTTTGATTCTTGCTTTTAAGATTTTTTAAGTATTCTTTTTTTATGATTTGTTAGGTAGGACTACAGCAGTGCTCAGCCTGGGAGTAGTTATTTTCCACTGCAAGAACTATTCTATGCAATTTGGCCAGTGCCCCATGAGTTTTTCAACCTTACCTGATAGAAACAAAACTATTCCTGGCCCTGTGTGAAGACTAAGGGCAGTAGCTTGTAATCCTTCCAAGTTGTTCCTTCTTCAGTTTTAGATAATTTCTTTTTCTTTTCTTTATTTTCTTTTTTGAGACGGAATTTCACTGTTGTTGCTCAGGCTGGAGTGCAATGGCATGATCTTGGCTTACTGCAACCTCTGCCTCCTGGGTACAAGCGATTCTCCTGCCTCAGCCTCCCAAGTAGCTGGGATTACAGGCGCCCACCACAACACCTGGCTATTTTGTATTTTTAGTAGAGATGGGGTTTCACCACATTGGCCAGGCTGGTCTCGAACTCCTGACCTCAAGTGATCCACCCACCTTGGCCTCCCAAAGTGCTGGGATTACAGGCATGAGCCACCAAGCCTGTTTTAGATAATTTCTTCACACACATACTGATTAGTGCCCAGGTGAATACTGTGCATACAATTATAGGCCTTTGCCTCCAGAAAGTCCCATTTGAAATCTTTATATTGTTTTGAGTGATATTAAGTGATTACTTTTTCAGATTTTGAGTTGACACCTTAGGGCAGTGGTTCCCAACGTGCGGTTGCTAGTCAATGGTATCAGTATCACCTGGGAATTTATTACAAATGCAAATTATTAGGTCACAATTCGGACCTACAGAATTGGAAACTCAGGGTGAGGAGATATAATGTAGAGCCAACAATATGTCTGTTAACAAACCCTCTGGATAAATCTGTTAAGTGCTAAAGTTTAAGAACCAGTGCTTTAGAATCACAGTTTGAGTAAGTGGGGGAAGGAGTCTTAGGAGACACTTTAAGTGCCCTTGAATCCTTGTAATCAGGCAGCTGTCAATCTCACCTGCACCCAGGTTGGCCCTAATCAGGCAGATGATTGAAGAAGACAGGAGTTACTTAAGCTGAAGAGAATATGGGGAATAGAAAACATCTTGGAAAGTTTTTTGGTTAGAAAAATTCTTTCCAAATCCCCTCCCAGCTCATAGCAGAGGGAGTTTGGGAGATACGAGAAAGTTCAGCACTAACAGTAACTAATTCTATTGTGCATGTAAAGTTTTCAAGGCAAATAAGCTAAGGGACTGCCCAGGGACCATGTCCCTAGCCTTTGAGATTTCTTAGTTCCTGGTGCCATGTCTGGTAAACAGGCTATTGGCTCCACAGGGGGAAGTTGGCAGCATCAATAGAGAGGAGAGGAGTCCGTGCCATAGGGCAGCGTGTATTGGACAAGAGTTGCAAAAATGTTGGGCAAAAGCATTTTTCCTGAGAAAAATGGCCATTTAACAGCAGTGGGCCAGGTTCCCAGACAGGCAGATTTGTCTGAAAGGACTCACTCTCGCCTCTTGATCTGTCTGCCTTGGCCACATGATGGCCCCTCCTCTCCTCTCTGTCATTCAAGGATGAGACAAGAAGAACAGAGAAAAGGAGACAAAAGTTACTACTCTTTTTATTTCTGTAAATAGTTTCTTTCTTCCCACAGGGTAAAATTATTCACTTTAAAATAATGGGGCTCTCTGGCCGGGCGCGGTGGCTCACGCCTCTAATCCTAGCACTTTGGGAGGCCGAGGTGGGCGGATCACGAGGTCAGGAGATCGAGACCATCCTGGCTAACACGGTGAAACCCCGTCTCTACTAAAAAATACAAAAAATTAGCCGGGCGTGGTGGCGGGCTCCTGTAGTCCCAGCTGCTCCGGAGGCTGAGGCAGGAGAACGGCGTGAACCCGGGAGGCGGAGCTTGCAGTGAGCCGAGATCGCGCCACTGCACTCCAGCCTGGGTAACAGAACGAGACTCCGTCTCAAAAAAAAAAATAAATAAATAAATAAATAATGGGGCTGGCCTTGGACAGACGCTAATTTGGGAAGGAAAGATTGGTAACCTGAGAAACACCTTGTATAATGCAAGAAAGTGATGTAATATATGTAAAAAGAAAAAGAAACTGATTTTGCTATTGGCTGGATGACATACGCATCCACAATTGATATAATTGCCCCAAAATTGAAGTATTTAGGAACTGAATAAATAGCTAACATATATCATTCCCCCATAGAGCTGTTTACTCCCCCAGCTGGTGCTCATTTACCCTCATTCTGGGCTCAGCCCAGCCGCTCCCAAGGCTATGGTGTCAGTGCAGTTTGAACTGTCCTCATTCGTTCATATACTTCATTTTTCTATAATCTTTTATGATGATCTACTAAGAGCCAAGCTTGTAGGAGGTACAGGAGACAAAAAAACAAGAAGTATCCTTGCTGCTTTCAAAGGAGACAGCCATGCAAAAATGCAAAGGACACTCTCCGTGTATCAGGAGTCCTGAGCCAGGGGCTCTTTATTGCTTTGGCAAGGTATGTACAGCCTCTTTTGCCTGGGTACAGTCACTGAACTCTGCGCATGTTCCCTGTAACCAAGTCTGCCTTCATCTCTTGTCCCCACATTTCCTCACCTCACCACCACCATAATCAAGTTCTTACCTTAGAGCCCTGTCTTAAAGGTTACTATAGTATGATCATTGTGATTGAATGACTAATATTAAGAAGACATTTGATATATGCCAACAGTCTCTCAGGGCTTACCATTAATTCATCCAATACCTCAACTCATTTAATTCTCACAACAACCTGATGAGAGACTATCTCCATTTGCAGATGAGGAAGTTGAGGTATAGAGAATTTAGATAATCCTCATTCCTGCCTTGCAGTGACAGTCTCCTCTGGTTGTTGGAGTTTGGGGACATGCAGATTTCCATGTCTAAGTGTATATTTCTTGCTTCTGGAAGCACTCAGTGTCTGCCTAGAAGAACACTAGTTGCAAACAAAAAACTGTACCTTAGCTAGGTCCTGGTGTGTATTTTATTACATCTGGGTTGTTTGTCTTTATTACACCTGGGTTCTTCTTCTAGAATGTGAGTCACTTGATAGCAAGAATCATTTGGGATGTACTTGATACCTAATAAATATTATTTTTTTCTCCCTTCATAGTAGATACTGAATGAAGGTGTCATAAATGCTGCTGGACCTTCCTATAGTACCAGCGTTACTTGGCAGCTTTGTCTGGTTCAGCGCTCTTACATTTAAATGAATCAGGTAGGCTAAGGGTAAGACAAGGGGAAGTGGTGGGGCCTAAGACACACTGGAGAGTATATGTCTAATTAATGGAGGTAGCTGCTGTTCACTTCCAGCTAATTGCTGCCATGCAAAAATGATGACCCCATGTCGCCAAATTTTCTAGTTGTTCAAGACAAGTCAGGAATCTGGATTATTATGTAAAATTTGCCTATTTTTAAAAACACTGTGCTGATCCCAGAAAATCCAAGGTCCAAATTTTTTTTTCTTTTCTTTTCTTTTCTTTCTTTCTTTCTTTTTTTTTTTTTTTTTGGAGACAGAGTCATTCTGTCACCCAGGCTGGAGTGCAATGGCACAGTCTTGGCTCACTGCAACCTCTGCCTCCCGGGTTCAAGCGGTTCTCCTGCCTCAGCCTCTCGAGTAGCTGGGACTACAGGCATGTGCCACCACGCCTGGCTAATTTTTGTATTTTTAGTAGAGACAGGGTTTCACTATGTTGGCCATGCTGGTCTCCAATTCCTGACCTCATGATCCACCTGCCTCGGCCTCCCAAAGTGCTGGGATTACAGGCGTGAGCCACCGCGCCCAGCCCTGAAGTCCAAATTTTCTATATGAATTCCACATGTTTTACTTTGTAAGAACAGTAAATCACAGTTTTGTTTTTTAGAAGATTTATTATATAAAGACACACAGACAAATTGAGCACTCAAAAACAGTAGTTTATGATGATATCCAGTAACAGACCAGATCAGATGAAGCAGTCATGAAGCCAGTAAATGGGATGCATTCAGATGAGTCAACTTACAGGCAAAGATTTCAAAAGGTGAGAGAGCGAGGTAGAGAAAGATGGAGACCAATGAGAACAGCTCTGGAATGATGGGGAAAATCTAGAAAATCTCCACACTGCCCAAACAGTGGCTGTTCATAGGATATAGCTAAGAAAGTGTGATGCTTTGTCATTGTGGTGTCAAAATGGCAGGGTGGCAACTTTGTCTGTTTTGGATTTAGAGGGAATGTCTTTGTTGAGTTGCTTCTTGGGGCATCTGCTGCTTTGTGGAAATGTTTTCTAGAAACTCCTTTTGCCTGCAATCACACCCGTAATCATGATTAATATTTACTACAAGCCCATAACAGTACACAAGGTTTGAAAGAATAATTTTTCACAAGGATGATTTTGAAAATATCATACATTCATATGAAATGTGTTAAGATTATTTTGGAGGATGGCACCATCTTCAGGAGAATGAGAAGCTTTTGCTGATTCTCTGTTTCTTCAACACCTGTTATGCACTAGGCATGGTCATAAGTAACTTCTCCTGAGGAACAACAGGTAAGAAGAAATAAAAGTTGTGCTGTCTGTATTTTCAGAAATGTACAATTGGCTTGGAAAGAAAACATAGCCAGTCACAGGGGAGCAAGCTCAAAGAAGTTGCAAAATGAGAAGGAGATGAGAGAAATCAGAGAAGGAAGCAAGCATTCTGACTTTTGACTGAGAGTCTCTGCCAGTTTTGCCTCACATATGAACACTTATTTACTTTGCACACTATTGCAATCTGTAATATTGCAAAACATAAAGTCAAATACTCTCCCCTTGTTTTAATACTCAACAAGACCTCAGCCTTATTAGCTTTTACCAACTATTATGAAAACTTAATATGGCCTCCAAGTAACATCATTCTCAGACCATATTCTCAATTGTGAATATTGTCCCTAGATTGGACCTAGGTTAAAACATTAGATGTTAGTATCAAAAAGGAGAATTATAACCAAATAAAAACAGGAAAAATCCCACATCTTAGAAATGAAGATGTTCATCTATATAAGCACATAGCTTTATAGTAAAATCTGTAGCTACCATACAGGAGATGAACTATAATGACTCTCTTTATAGCTCTACCTATCTATCTATATATTTGCTATAACATATATTAAGATAAATAACTGACCAACATGTAAATATATAAATGGGAATTTTAAATTCACTTTCACATCTAATTCACAAAAATACAAAATGAAAATTAATTTTATGCTTTACAAAGTTTATTGCCAATGGTATTTTTAAGACTGTAAACACCATTTGTAGTAAGCAGACTAATATCTTCCCTCAAAGATGTCCGCATTCTAAGTCCCAGAACTGTTACATGGCAATATGTTAGGTTACATGGCATGGTAAAGGGAAATAAGGGTCCAAATGGAATTAAGATTGCTAATCAGCTAAATTTATTTTATTTTTATTTATTTATTTTATATTTATTTATTTATTTATTTATTTATTTATTTATTTATTTATTTATTTTGAGACGGTGTCTCGCTGTTGCCCAGGCTGGAATGCAGTGGCACGATCTCAGCTCACCGCAACCTCCACCTCCTGGGTTCAAGTGATTCTCCTGACTCAGCCTCCCAAGTAGCTGGGATTACAGGCATGTGCCACCACGCCTGGCTAATTTTGTATTTTTAGTAGAGACGGGGTTTCTCAATGTTGGTCAGGCTGGTCTCGAACTCCCTACCTCAGGTGATCCGCCTGCCTCGGCCTCCCAAAGTGCTGGGATTACAGGCGTGAGCCACTGCACCTGGCCTAATCAGCTAAATTTAAAATAGGATTATCCTGGATTATTCACATGGACCCTCTGGATCACAAAGTTCACTAAAATTGGAAGGAGACAGAAGAGAGAGTCAGAGGGAGATCTGACTATGAAAGAAAGGCATAGGAGACGCAATGTTTCCAGCTTTGTAGATGGAGGAAGCGGGTCTCTAGAGGTTGTAATATGCAAGAAAACATCCTCTTCTAGAGCCTCCAGAAAGGACTGCAATGCTGCCAATACCTTGTTTTTTTTTTGCCCAACCTGCGCTGAGCTTCTGACCTACAGAATTGTAGGATAAGTTTGTGTTACTGTAAGTGAATAAATTTTTGATAGTTTGTTATGGCAGTGAGTAGAAAATTAATACATCTTAAAATTAGTCAATTTTGTCAAATTAGACTTGTTTTCAAGTGTTAATAAAATTCACCTAAAACACAGTAGATTTCTGCTTCTGACCCTGAGAAAGAATTTAATAATAAAGTTCGAAATTAGCCTTTTGCCATAAATAGAAAACTGGATGAAATATATGAAAGGCCAGTGTTAAACATCAGACAGGACTGTGACACTCTAAGGAAGGAAAACAAATGAATTAAGCCCTATAATCATACCCACTTTCTGCTGTAGAAAGCAGAACGTCAAATGAGGTAAGCCTTACAAATCAGGTAAGCCCCCATGCACCATATTTCTATAATGTAGAAATGGAGAACTCAAAATATGTTCACAATATTGCTGAGTTGAGGAGATTGGAGAAACCAAGGCAGCCAGAATTTGTGAGGCAGCAGTAATGGTGAAGAAGGAGCTATGCAGAGAAAGGGCACCAGAAGTGTTTATAGGGACGTGCTTGAACCTTTGGGTAAATAACAATTTGCACATGTTTAGGCTAAAACCCCAAGAGACTAGACAATAAAAACTGCTGAGGAATAAGTGGTCATAGGGGAGCTGTAAGCCCAATAATTCCCTAAGCTTTGTTCACAACAGCCAGCATGAAGAATCTTCATTGAATACATGAAACATTCCACAGTTATTTCAAAAGGGTTAAACCGTAGCAGGGCTAAATTAACCATAGAATAAAGGGTCTTGTGGGATTACTCTAAAGAATAAAAACAAGCATTCTAATTAGCAAACTGTTTCACAAATAAATATTCTCCAAGGCAGAGTTCAAAATTCTTTAAAGATCCACACTCAGCAATGTAAAATTTACAAAATCTAGCATAAAGTAAAAAATTACACATACAAAGAAACAGGAAAATGTGATCTGTTACCCAAAATTACCAAGAAAATATCAGAAATCTATATAGACCAATAAATGGCAGAGATGATGGAATTATGAGGCACGGATGCTATATCAGCTATTCTAAATATGTCTGATTTGTTTGTGAATTTAAAAGAGAATGTGAACACAATGAGAGAGAAGAAAGATATGGAAAGAACAAAATGAAACTTTTAAAGATGAAAACTACAATACATAAAATGAAAAATGTACACGCTAGGATAGCAGCAGATTAGACAGCAAAAATAAAAGTCAGCGGACTTGAAGATATAACAATAAAATAACATGAAATGAAGTCCAGAGAGGAAAACAATACTGGAGACCATGAAGAGAGCCTCAGTGATTTTGAAACAAGTAGTCTAACATACCTATCATTGATGTCCCAGAATGCAAGCAGGAGAAAGAAAATTATTTGAAGAAATAATGACTAAAAATTTTACAAATACAATGAATGCTATATACATACATATCTAAGAAGCTCAAAAACCCTAAGAAATCAAGTGAACACAAAACCTAATAAACACTAATAAAACCACACACCAACATGTGTCATAAGCAAATTGCTAAAATTCAGTGATAAGAGAACATATTAAAAGTGGCTAGAGGCCAGGCGCTGTGGCTTACGCCTGTAATCCCAGCACTTTGGGAGGCCAAGGCAGGCAGATCACCTGAGGCTGGGAGTTCGAGGCTAGCCTGACCAACATGGAGAAACTCCATCTCTACTAAAAATACAAAATTAGCTGGGCATGGTGGTGCATGCCTGTAATCCCAGCTACTCAGGAGGCTGAGTCAGGAGAATCGCTTGAACCTGGGAAGTGGAGGTTGTGGTGAACCAGGATGTGGTGAGATTGTGCCATTGCACTCCAGCCTGGGCAACAAGAGTGAAACTCTGTCACACACACAAAAAAGTGGCTAAAGAAAAAACAAACCAAAGCATTATGTGCAGGGGAACAAAGATTAGAATTAATGAAGGCTTCTTTTTTGAAACCATGCAAGCCAGAAGTCATTGGAATGACATTTTTAAAGTGGTGGATGAAAAACCATGTCAACCTAGAATTCTATACCCAGTGAAAATGTCCTTCACAAATGAAGTTAAAATAGGGCTTTTTCAGATAAACCAAAGCTGAAAGAATTAATTAGCAGCAGCTTACATTACAAAAAGCATTAAAGAGGTTCTTCAGGCCAAAGGAAATGAGACCCAATGGAAACTTGGATATACAAAGGAATGAAGAGCACTGGAAAAGGTAAATAAAATATATTGGTTAATATAAAAGACTGTCATTTAAAAATTTCTTTACAGGCAGTTGACTAAAGCAGAATACCACAATGTATAATTGAGTTTATCACATATGTAGAGATAAAATATATGACACAACAACAGGAGAAAAATGGAAATAAACTCTTGTGTATGTACATATACATGAAGGGATTAATATGATTTGAAAATACTCTATCATAAGTTAAAAATGCATGTTGTATACGCTAATCACTAAAAAACACAAAAAACACAACCTCCCAGAAATATAGCTTAAAAGCCAATAGCAGAACTAAAATGAAACTCCAAAACATTATCCAAAAGAGAGAAGAAAAAGAGGGAAAAAAAAGAATGAAACCCAAATAAAACAAATAGAAAAAAATAGCAAAATGGTAATTTTTAAATCAATAATTACATTAAAGGTAAATGATCTAAATCTAAATGGTTTAAGTGTTCCAATTAAAAAAGCAAGACTCAATCTTATGCTGCCTGTAAGAAACTCACTTTAAATATAAAGATACAGATCAGATAAAAGTAAAAGCATAGAAAAAGATATATCATCTGGGTTTTATTGAGAACAAAACTGGTACCATATTATTAATATTAAACAGTGGATTTAGGGCAAGGAGTATATCCAGAGATAAAGAAGGACTTTTCACAGAGGGTCAATTCATCAGAAGACATAAAAATATCATAAATGTGGATAGACCTAATAACAGAGGTTTAAAGAATTAAAAAGAGGAATAACAAATCTATAGTTATAATTGGACATTTCAATATTCTTAGTAATTGTGAGAACAAAGAGACTTACAGAATTTAAACAACTTTATCAACAAACTTGACCCAATTGCCATTATAGAACTCTCCAATCATTAATTATAGACCATACATTCTTTTCAAGTACACATGGAACATTCACCAAAAGAGACAATATTCTGGGCCATAAAAGAAGTCTTAATAGATTCAAAATAATTGAAATGATACAGCTTGTGTTCCTTGACCACCCATAGAGTTAAATCCAAAACAAAAAGAAAATTAGAATATTACTGATACAGTTTGGATATCTGTCCCCTGCAAATCTTATGTCAAAATGTAATGGGAGGTGGTGACTAGTGGTTGGTTTTGGGTCATGGAAGCAGATCCTTCATGAACGGCTTGGTGCCCTCCCTGCAGTAATGAGTCAGTTCTTGCTCTGTTAGTTCATGTGAGTTCTGATTCTTAAAAGAGCCTGGCACCTCCTCCTCTCTTGCTCACTTTCTTGCCATGTGACACAACTGCTCCTGCTTTGCCTTCCATCATGATTGTAAGCTTCCTAAGGCCCTCAACAGAAGCAGATGTTGCTGTCATGCCTTTTGTATAGTCTGCAAAACCATGAGTCATATAAACCTCTTTCCTTTATAAATTACCCAGCTTCAGGTATTCCTTTACAGCAACACAAATGACTAACACAATTACCAAAATTTGAATTGAACAACCAAGTAACCAATAAATCAAAGAAGAAATTACAAGAGAGAGTAGAAAATATTGTGAACGGGCTAGGCATGCTGGCTCACACCTGTAATCCTAGCACTTTGGGAGGCTGAGGCAGGTGGATCACTTGAGGTCAGGAATTCAAGACCAGCTTGGCCAACATGGTAAAAATCAAATTAGATCCAAAATAAAAAATAAAGGAAATAAATATAAGAGCAGAAATCAGTAAAATATAAAATGAACAAACAAAATGAAAATATCTGCTGTTTTGCAAAGCTCAATAAAATGTACAATATTTAAAAAATGTATGAAATTGATAGTTCACGACTATCGAGAAAAAAGTAAGGCACAAATTATCAGTATCAGGAATGCAAGAAGGAATATCATTAGTGATCCTACAGACATTCAAATGATAGTAAGGAAATATGAATACATTTACGCCAATAAATATGGTAACTAAAGTGAAATGAACAAATTCCTTGGAAGACACAAATGTGCCTGGCTTGTTTCATTTAAGATATGACCTGCAGTTCCCTCCATGTTGCTACAAAAGACTTGACTTCATTCTCTTTTAAGGCTAAATAGCATCCCATTGTGTATATATACCAACTTTTCTTTAACATTTGTACATTTACGGACACGGGTTGATTCATGTCTTTGCTGTTGTGGATAGTGCTACAATAAACATACAAGTGCAGGTAACTTTTTGATATATAGATTTCTTTTTCTTTGAGTAGAGACCTAGTGCTGGGATTGCTGCATTGAATGATAGCTATATTTTTAGTTCTTTGAAAAATCTCTATACTGTTTTCTATATAGGCTGTATTAATTTACCTTCCCACCAACAGTGTATACGAGTTCCCTTTTCTCTGCATCCTTACCAACATGTTATTTTTTTTTTGTCTTTTTAATGGTAGCCATTCTGATTAGGATGAAATGATATCTCATTGTGGTTTTGATTAGCATTTCTCTGATGATTAGTGATATTGAGCAGTGTTGAATATATCAGCCATTTTTGTCTTCTTTTGCAAAATGTCCATTCATCTCCTTTGCCCACATTTTAATGGGATTATTTGGGAGTTTTGTGGAGTTGTTTGAGTTCCTTCTATATTCTGGACGTTAGTCCCTGTCAGATGAATAGTTTGCAAATATTTTATCCTATTCAACAGGTTGTCTCTTCACTCTGTTGATTGTTTCTTTTGATATGCAAAGACTTTTTAGTTTAAGTCCCATTTGTTGATTTTGTTTTTGTTTCCCGTGTTTTTGTGGTCATAGTCATAAATTCTTTGCCTAGACCAATGTCCAGAAGAGTTTTTCCTAGGTTTTCTTCTAGTATTTTTATAGTTTTTATATCTAATGTTTAAGTCCTTAATCCATCTGAGATGACTTTTGTATTAATATATGGTGAGAACAGGCGCCCAGTTTCACTTTTCTGTGTACAACTATCTAATTTTTACAGCACCATTTATTGAAAAGGGTGTCCTTTCTCAAATGAATGTTCCTAGTACCTTTGTCAAAGATCAGTTGGCTGTAAACATGTGGCTTTGTTTCTGAGTTCTCTATCCTGTTTCATTGATCTATGTATCTTTTTTTTATTATTATACTTTAAGTTCTGGGATGCATGTGCAGAATGTGCAGGTTTGTTACATAGGTATACATGTGCCATGGTGGTTTACTGCACCCATCAACCCATTATCTACATTAGGTATTTCTTCTAATGCTATCCCTCCCCTATCTCCCCCCACCCCCCAACAGGCCCTGGTGTGTGATGTTCCACTCCCTGTGTCCATGAGTTCTCATTGTTCAACTCCCACTTATGAGTGAGAACATGCGGTGTTTGGTTTTCTGTTCCTGTGTTAGTTTGCTGAGAATGATGGTTTCCAGCTTCATCTATGTCCCTGCAAGGGACATGAACTCATCCTTTTTTATGGCTGCATAGTATTCCATGGTATATATGTGCCACATTTTCTTTATCCAGTTTATCATTGATGGGCATTCGGGTTGGTTCCAAGTCTTTGCTATTGTGAATAGTGCTGCAGTAAGCATACGTGTGCATGTGTCTTTATAGTAGAATGATTTATAATCCTTTGGATATATAACTAGTAATGGGATTGCTGGGTCAAATGGTATTTCTGGTTCTAGATCCTTGGGGAATTGCCACACAGTCTTCCACAATGGTTGAACTAATTTACACTCCCAACAACAGTATAAAAGCATTCCTATTTCTCCACATCCTCTCCAGCATCTGTCATTTCCTGACTTTTTAATGATTGCCATTCTAACTGGCGTGAGATGGTATCTCACTGTGGTTTTGATTTGCATTTCTCTAATGACCGGTGATGATGAGCTTTTTTTCATCTGTTTGTTGGCCACATAAATGTCTTCTTTCGAGAAGTGTCTGTTCATATCCTTTGCCCACTTTTTGATGGGGTTGTTTGTTTTTTTCTTGTAAATTTGTTTAAGTTCCTTGTAGATTCTGGCTATTAGCCCTTTGTCAGATGGATAGATTGCAAAAATTTTCTCCCATTCTGTAGGTTGCCTGTTCACTCTGATGATGGTTTCTTTTGCTGTGCAGAGCTTTTTAGTTTAATTAGATCCCATTTGTCAATTTTGGCTTTTGTTGCCACTGCTTTTGGTGTTTTAGTCATGAAGTCTTTGCTCATGCCTATGTCCTGAATGGTATTGCCTAGGTTTTCTTCTAGGGTTTTTATGGTTTTACGTCTTCCATTATAAGTCTTTAGTCCATCTTTTTGTATAAGGTGTAAGGAAGGGGTCCAGTTTCAGCTTTCTACATATGGCTAGCCAGTTTTCCCAACACCATTTATTAAATAGGGAATCCTTTCCCCATTGTTTGTTTTTGTCAGGTTTGTCAAAGATCAGATGGTTGTAGACATGTGGCATTATTTCTGAGGCCTCTGTTCTGTTGCATTGGTCTATATATCTGTTTTGGTACCAGTTCCATGCCGTTTTGGTTACTGTAGCCTTTTATTATAGTTTGTTTGTTCTTTTTGCTTAGGATTATCTTGGCTACACAGGCTCCTTTTTGGTTCCATATGAAATTTAAAGTAGTTTTTTTCTAATTCTGTGAAGAAAGTCAATGGTAGCTTGATGGGGATAGGATTGAATCTATAAATTACTTTGGGCGGTATGGCCATTTTCATGATACTGATTCTTCCTCTCCATGAGCATGGAATGTTTTTCCATTTGTTTGTGTCCTCTTTTATTTTGTTGAGTGGTGGTTTGTAGTTCTCCTTGAAGAAGTCCTTCACATCCCTTGTAAGTTGTATTCCTAGGTATTTTACTCTCCTTATCAATTGTGAATGGGAGTTCATTCATGATTTGGCTCTCTGTTTGTCTATTATTGGTGTATAGGAATGGTCGTAATTTTTACACATTGATTTGGTATCCTGAGACTTTGCTGAACTTGCTTATCAGCTTACAGAGATTTTGGGCTGAGACGATGGGGTTTTCTAAATATACAATCATGTCATCTGCAAACGGAAACAATTAGACTTCCTCTCTTCCTATTTGAATATGCTTTATTTCTTTCTCTTGCCTGATTGCATTGGCCAGAACTTCCAACACTATGTTGAATAGGAGTGGAGAGAGACAGCATCCTTGTCTTGTGCTAGTTTTCAAAGGGAATGCTTCCAGCTTTTGCCCATTCAGTATGATATTGGCTGTGGGTTTGCCATAAATAGCTCTTATTATTTGAGATATGTTCCATCTATACCCAGTTTATTGAGAGTTTTTAGCATGAAGAGTTGTTGCATTTTATTGAAAGCCTTTTCTGCATCTATTGAGATAATCATGTGGTTTTTGTCATTGGTTCTGTTTATGTGAAGGATAACGTTTATTGATTTGCATATATTGAACCAGCCTTGCATCCCAGGGATGAAGCCATCTTGATCATGTTGGATAAGCTTTTCGATGTGCTGCTGGATTCGGTTTGCCAGTATTTTATTGAGGATTTTTGCATTGATTTTCATCAGGGATATTGGTCTGAAATTTTCTTTTTTTGTTGTGTCTCTGCCAGGTTTTGGTATCAGGATGATGCTGGCCTCATAAAATGAGTTAGGGAGGAGCCCGCTTTTTCTGTTGTTTGGAATAGTTTCAGAAGGAATGGTACAGCTCCTCTTTGTACCTCTGGTAGAATTCAGCTGTGAATCTGTCTGGTCCTGGACTTTTTTTGGTTGGTAGGCCATTAATTACTGCCTCAATTTCAGAACTTGTTATTGGTCTATTCAGGGATTCGACTTCTTCCTGGTTTAGTCTTGGGAGGGTGTATGTGTCCAGGAATTTATCTGTTTCTTCTAGATCTCCTAGTTCATTTGCATAGAGGTGTTTATAGTATTCTCTGATGGTAGTTTGTATTTCTGTTGGATCAGTGGTGGTATCCCCTTTATCATTTTTTATTGTGTTTATTTGATTCTTCTCTCTTTTCTTCTTTATTAGTCTGGCTAGCAGTCTATCTATTTTGTTGATCTTTAAAAAAAAAAAGGTCCTGGATTCATTGATTTTTTTGAGGGGTTTTTCATGTCTCTGTCTCCATCAGTTCTGCTGTGATCTTAATTATTTGTTGTCTTCTGCTAACTTTTGAATTTGTTTGCTCTTGCTTCTCTATTTCTTTTAATTGTGATGTTAGGGTGTCGATATTTGACCTTTTCTGCTTTCTCCTGTGGGCACTTAGTGCTATAAATTTCCCTCTAAACACTGCTTTAGCTGTGTCCCAGAGATTCTGGTACATTGTGTCTTTGTTCTCATTGGTCTCAAAGAACTTATTTATTTCTCCCTTAATTTTGTTATTTACCCAGTAGTCATTCAGGAGCAGGTTGTTCAGTTTCCATGTAGTCGTGCAGTTTTGAGTGAGTTTCTTAATACTGAGTTTGATTGCACTGTGGTCTGAGATACTGTTTGTTAATGATTTCCATTCTTTTGCATTTCCTGAGGAGTGTTTTACTTCCAATTATATGGTCAATTTTAGAATAAGTGTGATGTGGTGCTGAGAAGACTGTATATACTGTTAATTTGATGTGGAGAATTCTGTAGATGTCTATTAGTTCTGCTTGGTCCAGAGCTGAGTTCAAGTCCTGAATATGCTTGTTAATTTTCTGTCTCATTGATCTGTCTAATATTGACAGTGGGGTGTTAAAATCTCCCACTATTATTGTTTGAGGGTCTAAGTCTCTTTGTAGGACTCTAAGAACTTGCCTTATGAATCTGGATGCTCCTGTATTGGGTGCATATATGTTTAGGATAGTTAGCTCTTCTTGTTGCATTGATCCTTTTACCATTATGCAATGCCCTTCTATGTCTTTGTTGATCTCCGTTGGTTTAAAGTCTGTTTTATCAGAGACTAGGATTGCAACCTCTGCTTTTTTTTTTTTTTTTTTTGGCTTACAATTTACTTGGTAAATATTCCTCCATCCCTTTATTTTGAGCCTTTGTGTGTCTTTGCATGTGAGATGGGCCTCCTGAATACAGCACACTGATGGGTCTTGACTCTTTATCCAATTTGCCAATCTGTGTCTTTTAATTGGGGCATTTAGCCTGTTTACATTTAAGGTTAATTTTTTTTGTGTGAATTCGATCATGTCATCATGATGCTAGCTGGTTATTTTGCCCATTAGTTGATGCAGTTTCTTCATAGTGTTGATGGTCTTTACAATTTGGTATGTTTTTGCAGTGGCTGGTACTGGTTTTTCCTTTCCATGTTTAGTGCTTCCTTCAGGAGCTCTTGTAAGGTAGGCCTGGTGGTGACAAAATCTCTCAGCATTTGCTTGTCTGTAAAGGATTTTATTTCTCCTTTGCTTATGAATCTTAGTTTGGCTGGATATGAAATTCTGGGTTGAAAATTCTTACTTTAAGAATGCTGAATATTAATATTGGCCCCCACCATCTTCCAGTTTCTAGGGTTTCTGCAGAGAGATCACTGTTAGTCTGATGGGCTTCCCTTTGTGGGTAACCCGACCTTTCTCTCTGGCTGCCCTTAACATTTTTTCCTTCATTTCAGCCTTGGTGAATCTGATGATTATGTGTCTTGGAGTTGCTCTTCTCAAGGAGTATCCTTATGGTGTTCTCTGTATTTCCTGAATTTGATTGTTGGCCTGTCTTGCTAGATTGGGGAAGTTCTCCTGGATAATATCCTGAAGAGTGTTTTCTAACGTGGTTCCATTCTCCCTGTCACTTTCAGGTACACCAGTCAAACGTAGGTTTGGTCTTTTCACATAGTCCCATATTTCTTGGAGGCTTTGTTTGTTCCTTTTTATTCTTTTTTCTCTAATCTTGTCTTCATGCTTTATTTCATTAAGTTGATCTTCAATCCCTGATATCCTTCCTTCCACTTGATCGATTCAGCTATTGATACTTGTGTATGCTTCACGAAGTTCTTGTGCTGTGTTTTTCAGCTCCATCAGGTCATTTATGTTCTTCTCTAAATTGGTTATTTTAGTTAGCAATTCCTCTAACCTTTTTTCAAGCTTCTTAGTTCCTTGCATTGGGTTAGAACATGCTCCTTTAGCTTGAAAGAGTTTGTTATTACCCACCTTCTGAAGCCTACTTCTGTCAATTTGTCTAACTAATTTTCCATCCAGTTTTATTCCCTTGCTGGTGAGGAATTGTAATCCTTTGCAGGAGAAGAGCCATTCTGGTTTTTGGGATTTTCAGCCTTTTTGCGCTGGTTTTTCCTCATCTTCATGGATTTATCTACCTTTGATCTTTGATGCTGGTGACCTTTGGATGGGGTTTCTGTGTGGGCATCCTTTTTGTTGATGTTGATGCCCCTCCTTTCTATTTGTTAGTTTTCCTTCTAACAGTCAGGACCCTCTGCTGCAGGTCTGCTGGTATTTGCTGGAGGTCCACTCCAGACCCTGTTTGCCTGGGTATCACCAATGGAAGCTGCAGAATACCAAAGATTGCTGCCTGTTCCTTCCTTTGGAAGCTTTGTCCCAGAGGGGCACCCACCAGATGCCAGCCAGAGCTCCCCTGTATGAGGTGCATGTCTACCCCTGGCAGGAGTTTTCTCCCAGTCAGGAGGCACAGGGGTGAGGGACCCACTTGAGGAGGCATTCTGTCCCTCAGCAGAGCTCGAGCTCTTTTCCGAGCCAGCAGTGAGGGATGTTTAAGTTTGCTGAAGCTGTGCCCACAGCCATCCCTTCTCCCAGGTGCTCTGTCCTAGGGAGATGCGAGTTTGATCTATAAGCCCTTGACTGGATCTGCTGCCTTTCCTTCAGAGATGCCCTGCTCAGAGCTGAGGAATCTAGAGAGGCAGTCTGTCTACAGCAACTTTGCTGAGCTGCAGTGGGCTCCCACCCAGTTTGAACTTCCCAGCGGCTTTGTTTACACTGTGAGGGGAAAACTGCCTACTCAAGCCTCAGTAATGGCAGACGACGGCCCTCCCCCCACCAAGCTTGAGCATCCCAGGTTGACTTCAGACTGCTGTGCTGACAGCGAGAATTTCAAGCCAGTGGATCTTAGCTTGCTGGACTCCATGGGGGTGGGATCCACTGAGCTAGATCACTGGGTTCCGTGGCTTCAACCCCCTTTCTGGGCTGTAAACAGTTCTGTCTCACTGGTGTTCCAGGCACCACTGGGGTATAAAAAGAAACTCCTGCAGCTAGCTCGGTGTCTGCCCAAATGGCCGCCCAGTTTTGTGCTTCAAACCCAGGGCCCTGGTGGCATAGGCATCGGAGGGAATCTCCTGGTCTGTGGGTTGCAAAGACCATGAGAAAAGCATAGTATCTGGGGCTGGAGTGCACCTTTCCTCAAGGCACAGTCCCTCAGGGATTCCCTTGGCTAGGGGAGGGAGTTCCCCAAATCCTCACACTTCCCAAGTGAGGCGATGCCCCACCCTGCTTTGGCTCGCCCTTTGTGGGCTGCACTCACTGTCTAACCAGTCCCAATGAGATGAGCCGGGTACCTCAGTTGGAAATGGAGAAATCACCCGCCTTCTGCATTGATCTTGTGGGAGCTGCAGACCGGATCTGTTCCTATTCAGCCATCTGGCCAGCCATCTTACTGTATGTATCTATTTTTTATATCAGTACCATGCTGTTTTGGTTACTATAGCCTTGTAGCATAATTTGAAGTCAGGTAATATGATACTTCCCCCTTCGTTCTTTCTGTACAGGATTGCTTTGGCTATTTCAGGCTCATTTTTGGGTCCATATGAATTTTATAGTAGTTTTTTCCAGTTCTGTGAAAAATGACGTTGGTTGTCTGATAGGAATAGCATTGAATTTGTAGATTGCTTTGGGAAGCATGGCCATTTTAACAGTATTAATTCTTCTGATCCATGAGCTTGGTTTGTTTTTCCATTTGTGTCATCTTCAATTTCTTTGATGAGTGTTTTGTAGTTTTCTTTGGAGAGATTTTTCAGCACCTTTGTTAAATTTATTTATAGCATTTTTTGGTAGCTATTGTAAATGGGATTGCTGCCTTGATTTATGTTATTGGTGTATAAGAATGCTATTGATTTTGGTGCATGGTTTTGTATCCCGAAACTTCACTGAATTCATTCAGCAAATCTAGGAGACTTTTGGTGGACTTTTGGTTTTCTGGGTATCAGATCGTATAATCACCAAACAGAAATAATTTGACTTCCACTTTTCCACTTTGGATGCCTTTTATTTTCTTCTCTTGCTAGATTTCTCTGGCTAGAGCTTCCAGTTTAATGTTGAGTAGGAGTGGTGGAAGTGGGCATCCTTGTGTTTTTCCAGTTCTTAGGGGGAATGCATTCAAACTTCCCCATTTAATATGATGTTAACTGTGGGTTTTTCATATATTGAGTTTATTATTTTGAGGTATATTCCTTCTATGCCTAGTTTGTTGAGAATTTTTATCATGAGGTGATGTTTAATTTTATCAACTACATTTTCTGCCTTTATTGAGATTATTATATGGTTTTTGTCCTTCATTCTGTTAATGTATTATATCACACTTATTGATTTGCTTATGTTGAACCATCCTTGAATCCCTGGAATAAATCCCACCAGACCATGTTGCATTATCTTTTTAATGTGCTGTTTGATTCACTTTGCTAGTATTTTGTTGAGGATTGTTGCATCTATATTAATCAGAGATATTGGTCTGTAGTTTTCTTTTTTTACTGTTTTGGAATTGGGTAATGCTGGCATCATAGTATGAGTTACGGAGAATCCCCTCCTTCTTAAGTTTTTGGGATAGTGTCAGGAGGATTTGTATTATCAGTTCTTTGTGTATTTGGTAGAATTCAGCTGTGAATCTATCCAGTCCTGGGCTTTTTTGTTGTTGTTGTTGTGAGACTTTTCATTACTGATTCAATCTCACTAATTTTATTGGTCTGTTCAGGTTTTCTATTTCATCCTGTTCAATCTTGGTAGGTTATATGTTTCTAGGGATGTATCTATTTCCTCAGGTCTTTCCAGTTTGCCAGTGTGTAGTTCGTAATATTCTCTGTAGTCTTTAAAGATCGTTTGTATTTCTGTGGTATCACGTGCAAAGTCCTTTTTCATTTCTGATTTTGTTTATTTGGTTTTTCTTTCTGCTTTTCTTAGTTATTCTAGCTAGCAGCTTATCAATTTTGTTTACCTTTTTAAAGAACCAACTTTGTGTGTATGTGTTTTTTTAAGTCTCACTTTATTTGGTTCTGCTTAATTTTTATTTTTTCTTCTGCTAATTTTGGGTTTGGTTTGCTCCTGCTTTTCTAGTTTCTTGAAATGCCTCCTTAGATTATTGGTTTGTAATCTCTTTACTTTCTTGATGTAGGCATTTATTACTATAAATATCCCTCCTAACACTACTTTTGTTATATCCCACAGGTTTAGATATGTTATGTTTACATTTATTTGTTTCAAGAATTCTTTTGATTTTCTTCATAATTTTTTTGTTAACCCAATGGTCATTCAGGAAATTCAGTCACCTCGTGTTGTTTAATTTCCATGTATTTCTGTATTTTCTAGAGTTCCTCTTGCTACTGATTTTTAGTTTTATTCCACTGTGGTATGAGAAAATACTTGGTATGATTTTGATTTTTAAAAATTTATTGATGCTTATTTTGTGGCCTAAGATGGTCTATCCGGAGAATGAATGTTCAGTGTGTTGATGAAAAGAATGTTCATTCTGTAGTTGTTGGATAAGTTATTCTGCAAATGTCTGTTAGGTGCATTTCATCTAACATCCAGTTTAAATCCAATGTTTCTTTGTTCCTTTTCTGTCTAGGTTACCTGTCTAATGCTGAAAGTAGGGTGTTGAAGTCCCTACTATTATTATATTGCAGTCTCTCTAGGTAGATCTAGTAATATTTGCTTATGAATCTGGATGTTGCAGTGTTGGGTACATATATATTTAGAATTGCTATATCCTCTTGCTGGATTGATCCATTTATCATTATATAATGACCTTCTTTGTCTTGGTTTTACTGTCCTTTGCTTAATGTCTGCTTTATCTGATATAAATATAGCTACTCTTGTTCACTTTTGATTTCTATTTGTGTGGAAAATCTTTTTCCATTGCTTTTCTATCGGTCTATATGTGTCTTTACTCATAAGGTGAGTTTCTTTAAGCATCATATATTCAGACCATGTCTTATTCATTCAGCCATTCTATATCTTTAAAAGGATAATTTAATGTTTATGTTTAACGTTATTATTGATATATGAGGCTTTGTTCCTTTCATATTGTTAACTTTACTCTGTTTTATATATTCTTTGTTCTTTTCTTTCTCTCTTATAGTTTGTTGTTTTGGCTTGGTGGATTTTTATAGTGTTTTAATTTGTGTTCTTTCTCTTACTCTTTGTTATGATTGCTTTAGCAATGAATTTTATACTTTTGTGTGTTTTCACAATGGTAAATATTATCTTTTGATTTCCAAGTTTAGGACTTCCTTGAGCATTTCTTGTAAGGCCAGTCTAATGGTAACAAGTATCCTCAGCATTTATTTGTTTGAGAATGACTTTATTTTTTCTTCATTTATAGAGGATAATTTTGCTAGATATACTATTCTTGGGTAGCAGTTTTTTTTTTTCTTTCAGCCCTTTGAATATATCATCCCATTCTCTTCTGGTCTGTAAGGTTTCTGCTTAGAAATCTGCTGTCAGTCTAATGGGGTTTTCTTTATAGGTGACTAGATGCTTTTGTCTTGCTGTTTTTAGGATTTGCTCTTTAACTTTGATTTTGGACAGTCTGATTATAATGTGCCATGGGGATGACTTTTCACATTGTATCTCTTTGGGCATCATTAAGCCTCCGGTGTTTGAATGTCTAAATCTCTTGCTGCACATGAGAAGTTTTCATCTATTATTTTGTTAAATAGGTTTTCTAATCCTTTCTTTGTTTCTTTGTCCTTAAGGAGACTGATAATTTGTAAATTCACTCACCTTATGTTGTCCCAAATGTCATGAAGACTTGGCTCATTCTTTTTTATTCTTTTTCTTTATTTTTATCTGACTAGATTATTTCAAAAGACTTGTTTTCAAGTTCCGAGATTCTTTCTTCTGCTTACCTAGTCATTCCTTAAGCTTTTAATTGTATTTTGTATTTTCTTCAATGAGTTCTTTATCTCCAGAATTTCTATTTGTCTCTTTTTAAAAATATCTGTCTCTTTGGTAAATTTCTCATTCTTATCCTGAATTGTTTTCCTGATTTATTTATATTGTTTCTCAGAGTTCTCTTGCATCTCCCCAAGGTTCTTTAAAACTAATATTTTAATTCTATATCTGGGATTTTAAAATTTTATTTTTGTTTAATATCTATTGCTGGAAGATTTTTGTGTTCCTTTGGAGGTGTTATATTTCCTTGCTTTTTTATGTTTCTTGTGTCCTTACTTTTATATATGAACATCTAGTGTAACAGTCACTTCTTCCTATTTTTCAATTTACTTTCACAGGGTAGGACTTTTTCCTGAAGTCGTATCTATGGTGTTGGTTGGGTAGAATATTTTGTCTTTCATTCTAGATGCATGTAATAACATAGTCTTTGATTTATTTGGCTGTAAATAGCATTAGTAGTGTCTGTGATTTCTTCAGTGGGCTAGGGTGCCATTATTAGTGGAGGCTGTGATGAAGTTGTGCTGGACACTGGGATGCCAGGTGTGCCAGCCTTCAGTCTTCAGTGGTGGCAGAGGTGGGCTGAGCATGCCTATCTTTGTGCCCCATGACAGTGCATGCTGACACCTGTGTCAACAGTTACCAGTGGATTTATTCTTGGGCCTCCATGTGGCTTGCTCAGGTTTCAGTAGTGGTAACAGTAGACCTAGTGGGCCAGCAGGTTCTTAGGCCCCTGGGGAGCCAGCATGACAAGAGAGTAGCATTGATGGGATGATTCTCTGGGTCCCAAGTTGCATGCATTAATGTTGGTGGTAGATAGGATAGGCTGAGGAAGCAAGTCTCCAGGCCCAAAGGTGGCACTTGGAGGTGGGAGCCAGCTAAGTGCTATTGACTAGGAATTTAGGCCATCCTCAGGTCCCTGGGAGGAGTGCTTAGGTGCCCAAGGTAGTGGATTGGGTTGAACAATCCCCAGGACCTGAGGCTACGTGCTATGTCTTGGAGTAGGTGGCAAAGCTGGCCTGAGCAAGCTTGCTCTCTGGCCCACCAATGGTGAGCATAGGTACCACCCATGATGGGTGGGGAGCCGGGCGATCCTCAGGCCCCAGAAGGAGTGCTCAGGTGAGATGCAATAGCAGCTGCACTTAGGCCTTGCCACTGAAGAGGGTGGAGCCATTATTGGTGGCCGTAGCCTGGACCAGCAGGTGGGGGATGTATGTCCCTTTCACACACTAGTCCTGGCAGGGCTTGCTCCCTACCTGCTGTGGTTGCAGGAGCTCACACTCAGCTCACAACCAGTTATCAGAGACAACTCATCTCCACTCACGTCCTCGTCTCAGATTCTCGCATTGTTTGCTTTTTGATACTGGCATTTGCCACACAAGCCCCACTCATTTCCCAGCTGTGGGATTACGCCCTGCTCCTTCCTCTGACCCAGGAGTGACACTTGAGTTTCAGTCCCGGGACCGCTGGGTCCCAGGACAGTATGCAGTTTGCCAGAGGCTAGTTTTGAAAATGACACCTTGCTGTAGCCACTTAGGTCTCAGAAATGCTGGAGTAACCCAGCATGCGCTCCCTCTCTGGAGCAGTTTCATTCCAGGGATTCCTGGCAGCTCTCTGTGTTAGATTCAGGGGTTGCATCCCTGCCACACTTGCTTTATGGCCCCAGCTGAAGCAGTGCTCTTGGCTTAGTCCCCTGGGACTCCCAGGACTGAAGTGCAAAAGGGATACATGTTGCCCACCTGCCAACCCAGGCTACGTCCACCAATGGGAGCTACACCCTCTTCAGTGGCAGTCCAGAAGCGACAACCTGAGTTTCTGTAATGCCCAAGTCCCAGTGCCTTTGGTTCCTCAGAGAGCATGTTGTTTGCCAGAAGATAGTTTTGAAAATGGCATGTTGCTGCAGCTGTTTAGGTCTCACGAAGGATGTGGGGCCGAGCATGAGCTCCCTCTCTGGAGGAATTCTGTCCTACAGACTCCTAGCAGCTTCCTATGTTAGTTTCAGCAGTTGGGAGAGTTGAGGGGTTCTCCTGTGTCCAGGATTGCACAATTGCAGGTGGGAATGCAGGCTGCTGGAATTCTACTACTAACTGCTTCCCCAGGGAGCTCCTGGCTCCCAGCTGATCTCAGCTAGTAAGACTGCCTCTCCTTCTCTTTCCATGCTTTGTGTCTCCTGTCACTTACCTGTTGAATTCCACCATTTTCTCTTGGGTAATGTGCTCAAAGTTTGACTATCTATATACTACTCTGGTTATTCTTGCTGAAGGAGACAGACATGAAATTCTTCTGCTTAGCCATCTTGAACCAGATTGCAGAATTCATTTTTTAATTTTAACTTTATTTTACTGTTTCTTTTAAGGTATGTTCTCTTTTATCTACTGATTAACTTAATTTCTTACTAGTGCAATTTTTCCTTCATACACTTAATACTTTTAGAATTGGATTATATATATATTATATATATAATATATATTATATATATTATATATTATATATTATATATATTAAATATTAAATATATATTATATATATTATAATATATAATATATTAAATATATATATATAAAACCATTGCTAAGAGCTAAAGCAGCATCCAAAACACCCTGGATGAAAGAATAAGCGTTTCAAGCCAGTGGAAATGGTAAAACAAAGTGTAATTAACTTTTATGTTAATGGATGCTAATGGGCACTTACAATGGTTAAAATCACTCTCCCATCATTTAACAAAACCCTACTGTGTGTAGAACACTGATAAGCAGACTTCAAAGAGACTTTATCACCCCATTAAGCATTTGTTAAATGGGATTTGAATCATTAGTAAGCAAAAGCCCCCAAAAAACACTACATGAGCTTTTCCACCTTGAGAGAAGTCTTAACTATTTAAGACTATCGCTCAGCTGGTGGTCACTGTAAGGGTCCTGTCTATCCTCCTATGAGCGTTCAAGACATTTATGAGGCAGGTAAATGAATATGGCTTTTTTGCTTGGCCAAAACCAGAAGGCTGCTTGAAATGTAGAATGAGATACTTAACCATGGTTTTTATTATACCTTCTAAACTGTTTGAGCCCATTAGCATGCATCCATGAGATTATAATATTAAATGATTTAAATAAATGAGTTGTGAATATAAAGTAATGTATTTGGGATTTGTCATCCAATGTCTTTCTCTCCTGACAACCTCAAAGCCCAGGAGGACCTAATGCCCAGCTCCATCAAGGAAGAGTGCTATGTATGAATTTGAAGAATCCTTAATTTTAAGAGGAATCAGAGGCCATTCAAACTTAGCTGACTTTGGGGAGAAGTTGGAGCTCATGATAGAATGAGGTTTGAGGGAAGATGACTGTCTCAGAGCCTGACCTGACACAATTAATTTAGAACTGGTGCTCTCATGTTAGAATTTCCTGGCAATGTCTCAAGACTTCATATATCAGGCTCTGTACCACTTAATGAGTCTCTGAAATAAAAGGCTCCAGGTAGTGGTCTGTAGGTTTATGTTTAGCAACTGGCTCAAAGACAAGAAAAGAAAAACTGATTTGTAGCATTTGCTCATTTCCATGGTGTGTAAATACTCCTACCAAAGCAGATTTCAAAATACCAAAGTGGAATGACTGCAAAATTGGAAAGAGATGCATACAATTGACTCTAACACAGCACTGGCTCTGAGTAACAGCCCTAGAAGGAAATGTTGATTGAAGGACCTTAACCAATCTGGGGAGTCATTAACAGCTCCCTAACAGAAAGTTGACAACTACTGTTAAATGTGGGCAGTAGCTCAATGTGGAGGATTCTAAATCAGGGTTAGAGAATGAAATCTAAAAATGGTACTGTGTACTATGAGGACTCCAGAAAGTTCAGTTTTTCTTAAAATTGTTTTTCTACCTTATAATTCCTTATGAGTTAGAAGCTGAGAAATCACTAAAGCATTTTTCTTTTTATTTTATACATTCAATGACTAATTTTTTAACAAATATTTTTCATTCAGCAACTAATTCCTACTCTATGCCAGGCCCTGAAGTAAGTGCTGAAATGTACAATAGACACGGTCTCTGCTCTCATAGAGCTTAGAATCTAGTAGAGAAGAAAAAACTTTTCATATTTATGATTAAAGATAAGTCCTAAAAAAGAAAGGAATATAATCTATGAAGCAAAGAGGAAGTGATATTTGAGAGACATCTGAATAAAGAAATAGGTATTAACCTCTATGGGGAGCTACAAGAAAAGAGGAGGGAAAGAGTTCTTGCTGTAGTGGATTCTACATGAAAAATGGTCAACAGAGCTGACTGAGTGCTGGGGGCACAGCTAAACCAGTAGGCATGGGTTTGGCCATGCAGGTCCTTATAGCATGTTAAGGGTTTTGTTTTTTCTAAGAGTAATGGACACCCACTGAAGGGTTTTAGGCAGTAAGACAATGAGATCAGTTTTAGCTGCAGTGTAGAAGAATGGATTGCTACATCATTCATTCATTTCTTCTTCAAATCATTATTAAGAACCTACTGGCTAAACACTGGAGCCAACCAAAATATGCGAGATATAGTCATCCCTTTGAAATGCTCACAGTCGAATCGGGGAGAAAGGCATTTCTATTAGTGTCCTATTGATGTTGTAACACATTCTCATGAATTTAGTGGCTTAAAACAATACACATTGTTTTCTTACAATTCTGGAGGTCGGAAGTCTGAAATGGATTTCGCTGGGCTAAAATCAAGGTGTTGGCAGGATCATGTTCCATCTGGAGGTTCTAGGGGAAAATTGTTTTTATATATATATTTTTTCTTTTCAAGCTTCTAGATGCCACCCACGTCCCTTGGCTTGTGTTCCTGCTTCACTTCAACCTCTGCTTCCATGATCACATCTTTACTTACCTTCCTGCCTTCTTTTTTCCCTTTTAAGGACCTTGTGATTCCCTTGGGTACGCCTGGATAATCCAGGGTAATCTCCTCTCAAGATCCTTGACTTAATCTGTAAAGTCTCTTTTGTTACATAAGATTACATGTTCATAGGCTTCAGAGACTAAGAGTGGACATTTTAGGGAAGTATTATTCTTTCTATCACAGCATACAATTAAATGATGGACATAAGGTTGAAGAGGAAGGTTGGAACCCACACAAGAACATTTGTCTAATTTGCCTTATTTTTTGGTAGTTACCTAGGAGTACGCTGTCATGATTCTGCAAAAGACAGTTTGCTTTTGTGTTTTAAATCTCACAACTTCTAGAATATTTTAAGTCTTAGATGAAAAAAATCTATATAGAATTTTAAGAATTACTGCAAGGGACAAGACTATTTGTTTTTGTGGTATGAGCAATAGTAAATTTTATCAGGGTTTTTGTCCATCTCTTACGTGTAAACTGAATGGAGCTTAGAGCAGTTCTTTTCAAATGTTAATGCACATACAACTCTGGTTAAAATGCACATTATGATTTATTAGATCAAGGGTGAAATCAGAAATTTCAGTTTTCTAATATGCTCTCAGGTGATGCGCTTCTCCTTCTCTGAGGACCACACTTTGAATAGCAATAACCTACATTTCTAATTGTCAAAAATTTTCCTAACATGTACAAAAGAACATATGGAGTGCATAACTTCAGGGAGAAAAAGAATCTTTAGCCTATAAAAAATGTAGTAAGGGGTATGTGTGTGTGTGTGTGTGTGTGTGTGTTGATGAATGAAATAGTTTATTAACTATTTATGCTATTTTATTCAGAGGAAAACCTTAATATCTGTGCATTTTCTTGGAAACAAGAATTAAGAAATGGAGAAAAGGTTCTGATTCTGGACTTACTTGATCTGAGCTAGAGAATTTGGGGGCTTTCATTACTCTAGGGACTATTAGAGGTAAATTTTTACATCATTTAAACTTCCCAATAGTTGAAGCTAGTGATGGATGGAGCCAGTGATGTGTCAGAGCTGGCAGGAACAAGTGATTGGGAAGTATTCAGCAATTTTGTGAGCTAACAGTTATTAAATTATTGGCAGCCTGACATTGTCCATGGTGGAAGTATTTACACCAAGCTTGTGAGGCCTATGGCCTACAGGTCTCATGTGGCCCAGGATGGCTTTGAATGCGGCCCAGCACAAATTCGTAAACTTTCTTAAAACATTATGATTTTTTTTTTTTTTTTTGAGATGGAGTCTAGCTCTGTTGCCAGGCTGGAATGCAGTGGCATGATCTTGGCTCACTGCAACATCCGCCTCCCGGGTTCAAGTAATTCTGCCTCAGCTTCCCAAGTAGCTGGGTCTACAGGAGCCCGCCACCATGCCCAGCTAATTTTTGTATATTTTTTTTATTAGAGATGGGGTTTCACCATGTAGGCCAGGATGGTCTCAATCTCCTGACCTCATGATCCACCCGCCTCAGCCTCCCAAAGTACTGGGATTACAGGTGTGAGCTACTGCACCTGGCCAACATTATGAATTTTTTTTTTTTTTTTTTTTTTGAGACAGAGTCTCGCTCTGTCACCCAGGCTGGAGTGCAGTGGCGCGATCTCGGCTCACTGCAAGCTCCGCCTCCCGGGTTCACGCCATTCTCCTGCCTCAGCCTCTCCGAGTAGCTGGGACTACAGGTGCTCGCCACTACGCCCGGCTAATTTTTGTATTGTTAGTAGAGACGGGGTTTCACTGTGATAGCCAGGATGGTCTCGATCTCTTGACCTCGTGATCCGCCCGCCTCGGCCTCCCAAAGTGCTGGGATTACAGGCGTGAGCCACCGCGCCCGGCCAACATTATGAATTTTTGTTTGTGATTTTTTAATAGCTGATCAGCTATTGTTAATGTTAGTGTATTTTATGTGCGGCCCGAGACAGTTCTTCTTCCCAGGGAAACCAAAAGATTGGACAGCCCGATTTACACCATGTAAGTTAATACATTCTACAAATCAGGCTTGCTCTCTTTCTATATTTTCTTTCCCCAAGGGAGCCATTTCAGCAGCACACCACTACCATAAACTCATTATTTTTAAAAATTTGTTCATTTCAGCAACTGCCAGATGAGTTCAGACTCAACCTTTCTCTCTAGCTGTATTGCCTTTGCATACTGTCCATGGCTTCCACCCTGTAAATGCGACTCCATGTGTGGAAGTGGCTTCACATGGCATCCTCTAAGCCCAAATTTCTCCAGTTTTCTAGAGCTGCATTGCTGCTTTTGGTTATAAGTGAGTTTCTCAGAAGTAATCTAATGTACTCTACAAAGAATCACACACTCTGCTAGAATTGTTAGTTTTTTTCTTGTGAGCTGCTCCAGGGGCATCTTGGAATAAGCCATTTATCTACAAATCATCCCATTTAGAAAAAAAAGTTGGGCCAGTTATGATATTTATTCTCTCTAATCTGAAAAGGGACAACTGAGAGGGAGCATGTAAAAATCAAACCTAGTGGAGAGTGGATGGGAAAAGAGGGCCTAAGGGTATAGCTGGAGCAAGTAAGAATATAGCACTAGGAATGTGGGACGTGTGTGTGTGTGTGTGTGTGTGTGTGCGTGTGTGTGCATATGCATACATGGGCATATGTGTAGGAGGAAGAGTGAACAGGGAAAAATAGATGGAGAATTGGATAGAGAGATAAAAGAATGGAAAATAAAGGTGATAGTTTACAAGAGGCCAATATTAGTTGGTTAAGCTTCAATGTTTTGTGTACTCATTATTAAACAATTACACTAGCAGTAGGCAGTTTAGCAAGTAATTTTACATAAATTATCTAATTTCATCCTCAATAAAACCTTATCATCTTCATAAGTTAGTTGATGTGGTAGTTGTATCCCGATGTTTACTGATAAAGACAGTGAAGTTCAGAAAGTTTGAGTATCTTTCCCCAGAATCACAGAGCTGGTCTGAGACCAAGCTTAGACCAAGAGTAGACAAACTACAGTTTGTAGACCAAATATGGCCCACAGTCTGTTTTTATAACTAAGCTTTTACTGGGACACAGCCCTGCCCAGTTGGATACTATTTTCTGTGGTTGCTTTTACCCTACAGCAACAGAGTGCATTAGTCATGGCAGAGAAGTCTCAACAGAAACTGCATGGCCTGCAAAGCCAAAAAATCTCAGCCACCTGGCCCTTCATAAAAAAAAAAATCTGCTGACACCACCTTTAGAGTCCAGATCCCACTGTACCAGCTGAGTCAGTCTGATGTCGATAGAGGATATGACCACAAACAGCATGACTTTAGCAGACTGGTTACATGCCTCTGGGGGTGAAAATAATACCAAAATAGAGCCACAGTAATGGCTTAGGATTCCTGTCATTAATCACTTCTGGGAATTAGGGCATGGAAGGTCTTATTTAATATATTATCTAAGGAAAAATGACAATTTAAATCTTCATCAGTTTGCAACATTCTACCAAATAAACCAAAGAAAGTATGTTCTAAATGAGTGGGCCATGAGATGAAAGTTTTGGTGGGAGAGTAGATGTCATATGGAGCAAAATAGTGTAAAGAGAAGACTCCAATAATCCTGTATTCAGTCCCATTTTTTTGTGATTACTAGCCTGTGGCCTCAAGAAAATGTATTCATTGAGCTATGTGTAAAATGACTATAATAGTTAGTACCTACCTTCTAGGATTATTGTGAACATTAGAAATTATTCATATGATGTGCTTCACACAAAATAAAAACACAGTATGTGGTGGGGGGAACAGTAGTGGTTGCTGCCAGTGGTGATTGTAGTAGTAGTGGTAGTAGTAGTAGTAGTAGTAGTAGTAGTAGTAGTAGTAGTAGTAGTGGTGAAGCATTACTGAGGGAGTACCTGAGTAACAGAGAACTCTGGGACTTTCTGGGGCCTCCCTAAGGGAAAAGGAAATACTCCAACCTCCAAAGCCTCACAGGTGATACACAAGCATTGGATGCAGTTATGATCGATCTCTCTCCAACTTCACCTTGGGTAAATAAGCGCATTTTATTAAAAATTTTCTGGTTATTTCTCAAATGGGCTATTTTATAAAAGAGAAAAATTTCAAAATTCTGTATGTTAAATCCCATTATATCGAGCAAGCAACATGGCTCATTGTTTTTCTTTCATTTATATTTTCCATCTCGATAAACAAAAACAAAACAAAACAAAATACCTGATTTTTCACTGTAGTGGAGAAATAGAACAGTGATGTACAATTTACAATCTGTGGGCGGTTTCATATACTGTGTTGAGCCCTGTCATGATTCTGTCAGCCACAGTTTCTTTCCTCCTCTGACACTGTTGACATAACAGCTGTTGAGAGACAGCTGTTATGGCTGAGGGGGATAAGGTAGGGTCAGGGATGAGGTGAGGAAATCTAGTTACGCAATGCTTTATAATAACTTTTAAGCAAAACGTTTTGACTTTTAGATGACATCAAAACCCTACTTCATTTGGGAATAGGCTTCTCAATTTGATGTGCTTTCCTTTGTTCTTCTACAATGTGGAAATTCAACAGTGATTTTTATGTGAAGTAGTCTGATTTTTAAAAAATGTTAGCAATTAATTTTTAAACCTACTTTAATAAAGTTTAATAATTTAAAATTGTTTCTTTGATGCCAAAAATACATGATGGGGAAGAAACAATCTCTTTAATAAATGGCGTTGGGGAAACTGGATATTCACATGCAAAAGAATGAAATTTGATGCTTACCTCACCCCTTATACACGAATAAGTTTAAAATGGATTACAGACAAAAATGTAATACTGGAAACTATAAAACTACTAGAAGAAAACACAGGGAAAAACCTCCATGACATTGTTCTGGGCAGTAATTTCTTGTATAAGATGCCAAAACACAAGCAACAAAAGCAAAAATAGACAAAGGGGGATTGCATTGAACTAGAAAGGTTCTGTACAGTAAAGAAAACAATGTACAGAGTAAAGAGACAACCCGCAGACTGGAAGAAAATATTTGGAAATCATATATCAAAGAAGGAACTAGTATCCAAAATATACAAGGAACTCAAACCACTCAATAGCATGAAAACAAATAACTCTTTAAAAATGGGCAAAGGACCTGAATAAACATTTCTCAAAAGAAGACATACAAATGGCCAACAGACATATGAAAACATACTCAACATCTTTAATTATAGGAGAAACACAAATTAAAACCACAAAGAGATATCACCTCACACATGTTAGACTGGCTATCATGAAAAAGATGAAAGATAAGTGTTAGAGAGGATGTGGAGAAAAGGGAACCCTTGTACATTGTTGGTAGTATTGTAAATTAGTACAGCTTGGAAAACAGTAGGGAGGTTTTCCAAAAAAACTTAAAAAATAGAACAACCATATGATTCAGCAATCTCACTTCTGGAAATACAAGCAGACTTCATTTTATTGCACTTTGCTTTATTGTACTTAGCAGATTTTGCGTTTTTACAAATTGAAGGTTTGTGGCAACCCTGTGTCGAACAAGTCTATTGGTGCCATTTTTCCAACAGCATGTGCATACTTCATGTCTCTGTCACATTTTGATAATACTTGCTTTTTTTCCTCAAGCTTTTTCTTTATTATTATATCTGTTATGGTGATCTGTAATCAATTATCTTTGATGTTACTATTAAGATTGTTTTTGGGTACCATGAACCATGCCCATATAAGACAGCAAACTTAATCGATAAATGCTGTGTGTATTTTCACCACTCCACCAACCCGCTGTTCTGTCATCTCTCTTTTTCTGTTCTGGCCTCCCTATTCCCTGAAACACAAAATATTAAAATTAAGTCAATTCATAATCCTACAGTGGCCTCTAAGTGCTCAAGTGAAAAGAAGAGTCCCTCATCTCTTACTTTAAATCAAAAGCTAGAAATGTTTAAAGTTAGTGAGGAAACCAAAGCCAAAAGCCAAAACAGGCCAAGAGCTAGGACTCTTGCACCAAACAGCCAAGCTGTGAATGTAAAGGAAAAGTTCTTGAAGAAAATTAAAAGCACTACTCCAGTGAACACACAGATGATAAGAAAGCAAAACAACCTTCTTGCTGATATGGAGAAAGTTTAAGTGGTCTGGGTAAATTAAACCAGCCTGAATGTTCCCTTAAGCCAAAGCCTAATCCAGAGTAAGGCCATCACTGTTTTTGATTCTATAAAGGCTGAGAGAGGTGAGATAGCTGCAGAAGAAAAGTTTGAAGCTGGTAGAGGTTGGTTCATGAAGTTTAAGGAAAGACACTGTATTCAGAACATAAAAGCACAAGGTGAAGCTGCAAGTGCTGATGTAGAATCTGCAGCAAGGTATCCAGATCTAGCTAAAATGATTGATGAAGGTGGCTTCACTGAACAATGTCTGTTCAGTGTAGATGAAATAGCCTTATACTGGAAGAAGATGCCACCTAGAACGTTCATAGCCAGAGAAGAAAAGTCAATGCCTGGCTTCAAATCTTCAAAGGACTGGCCAATTCTCTTATTAGGGAAGGATGTAGCTGGTGACTTTAAGTTGAAGCCAATGCTTATTTACCATTCTGAAAATCCTTGGGCCCTTAAGAATTATGCTAAATCTACTCTGTCTATGCTCTACAAATAGAACAACAAAGTGTGGGTGACAGTACATCTGTCTATAGCATGGTTTACTGAATATTTAAAGTTCACTGTTGAGACCTACTGCTCAGAAAAAAGATTTCTTTCCAAATATTACTACTGCTTGACAATGTACCTGGTCACCCAAGAGCTCTGATGGAGATGTGCAAGATTAACATTGTTTTAATGCCTGCTACACAACATCCATTCTACAGCCCATGGATTAAGAAGTAATTTAGATTTTCCAGTCTTATTACTTAAGAAGTATATTTCATAAGGTCTACAATCGCCATAGTGATTCCTCTGAAGCATCTAGGCAAAAAAACCCCACAAAAAAACAAAAAACAAAAAACAAAAACCAGACACGGTGGCTCATGCCTGTAATCCCAGCTCTTTGGGAGGCCGAGGCAGGTGGATCACCTGAAGTCAGGAGTTCAAGACCAGCCTGGCCAACATGGCGAGACCCTGTCTCTACTAAAAATACAAAAATTAGCTGAGCGTGGTGGGCCTGTAATCCCAGCTACTCGGGAGGCTGAGGCAGGAGAATCGCTTGAACCTGGGAGGTGGAGGTTGCGGTGAGATGAGATCGTGCCATTGTACTCCAGCCTGGGCAACAAGAGCAAAACTCCATCTGAAAAAAAAAAAAAAAAAACTAAAAAAAAAAACAAAACTGAAACCCTTCTGGAAGAGATTTATCATTCTAGATGCCATTAAGAACATTCATGATTCATGGGAGGAGGTCAAAATACCAACATGCACAGGAGTGTGGAAGAAGTTGATTCTAACCCTCATAGCATTGAGGGATTTAAGACTTCAGTGGAGGAAGACACTGCTGATGTGTTGGAAATAGCAAGAGAACTAGAATTAGAATTGGAGCCAGAAGATGTGACTGAATTGCTGCAATCTTTTTTCTTTTTTTGAGATGGAGTCTCACTCTGTCACCCAGGCTGGAGTGCAGTGCCGCAATCTCGGCTCCTTGCAACCTCCGTGTCCCGGGTTCAAGCAATTCTCCTGCTTCAGCCTCCTGATTATCTGGGATTACAGGCATGCACCCCCATGCCTGGCTAATTTTCGTATTTTTAGTAGAGATGGGGTTTCGCTGTGTTGGCCAGGCTGGTCTCAAACTCCTGACCTCAGGTGATCCTCCTGCCTCGGCCTCCCAAATTACTAGGATTACAGGCATGGGCCACTGTGCCTGGCCAATTGCTGCAATCTTGTGATAAAACTTGAACAGATGAGAGGAGTTGCACTTTTGGATGAGTTTAAAAAGTGGTTTCTTCAGATAGAACCCACTTCTGATGGAGGTACTGTGAACATTGTGTAAATGACAACAAAGGATTTAGAATATTCAATAAACTTAATTGATAAAGAAGTTGCAGGGTTTGAGAAGGTTGATTCCAACTTTGAAAGAAGTTCTACTGTAGGTAAAATGCTATTAGACAGCATCAGATGCTACAGAGAAATTATTTGTGAAAGGAACAGTCAATCAATTTGACAAACTTCTTTGTTGTCTGATTTTAAGAAATTGCCACAGCCACACCAACCTTCAGCAACCACCACCCTGATCAGTCAGCAGCCACGAACAATGAAGCAAGGCCATCTGCCAGGAAAAGATTATGACTCAGGTTGAAGGTTCAGATGATTGTTAGCATATTTTTTAGTGATAAAATATTCTTAAATTAAGGTATGTACATAGCTTTTTTTTTTTTTCCTTTTTTTGAGATGGAGTTTCACTCCTGTTGCCCAGGCTGGAGTGCAATGGCGCGATCTTGGCTCACTGCAACCTCTGCCTCCTGAGTTCAAGTGATTCTCCTGCCTCAGCCTTCTTTCCATTTTAAAGTACCAACTACTTCATTATTTACTAAATATATTTCTTACCTAAAATTTAAGGCACCATGTTACCCTGCTTCTTAAGCAATTTCCTGAAGTCACAGGTTTGATGTGTCTAGCTGTTTTTGAATACTCATTAGATAGCTAGAGAGATAGGTAGATAGATAAATATAGATATATATCATTCATAGATAGTAGTTTTTTTATATATATAAAATACATATAACTACTAAATGAAGCTGTTAAAATAGGAAAAATATTCATAAATCGTCCATTAATGGATGTCTTGTCTGGGCAACCTATATAGCCTCCTAAGAACTTCATATCCACTCTTGTCCATTGTCCAATGCATTCCCCCATATCACAGCCAGAGTGATATTTTGGACATACAAATATAATCATGTCACCCTTCTCTCCAACTTAAAATGCCTTAATGGCCTCTCCTTGTTCAGCAAATGGCAACTCCATTTAACCAGAGTTCAGGCCAAGACCTTGGATTCCTCCTTGACTCCTTCTTTTTCACTAACACCCTTCATCTGATTCATCTGTACATCATGCAGTGTCTGCCTTTGAAATGCATCCGGAATCTGACCACTTCTTGTCACTTCCATCACCACCCTCATCCAAGCCATCATCTTTTTTTTTTTTTTTTTTTTTTTTTTTAGCCTGGATTATTACAATGTATTACCAACCATTTTCTCCCCTTCCGCCCATACTCTCCTCCTGCCTATGTCCGCAGAACAGCCAGGATGATCCTTCTAAAACGTAAGTCAGATCGTCTTATTCTTATGCTCAAAGCGCTCCCATCACTTACCATTCCATTCAGAGTCAGAGTCAAAGTCTTTAGCCCCAGGGCTCTTCAACCCTCTCCCTTTAAGTTCTCTTCCCAGATCCTTACTCTTCCTCTTGCTGACTGGGCTCCAGGCACAGTGGCTTCTTTGCTATTACTTAAATATTCAAAGCATCTTTTTCATCTCAGACCCTTCGCCTGTGCTGCTTCCTCTACTTGGAGCACCCTTCCTATAGCTGAATGGCTCTCTCCTTCACTTCTCTCTCTGCTCAAAATGTATCTTAGTAAAGGAGCTTTTCCAGTCATTCTTTCTAAAATAACACTTCACACCACCACTCTCCGTTTCTTTTTCCCTACTTCATTTGTCCTCATGGTACCTTTCACCACCTGACACATTATAATTTTAATTTACTTCTTACTGCCTCCTACTAGAATGTTATCCCCATGAGGGCAGGGACTGTTTTGCTTATAGCTCAATCTTTGGTGCTTAGTACAATACCTGTTTCTTGGTGAGTGCTCAAAAAATGTGTTGAATGAATACATTATGTAAGAATGACTAAGTGAATGAATGAATGAACATGACCTACAAGGTCTTTTATGGTCTATCTTCAACACCCCTCTCCAGTTTCCTTTCTCGTTCTGCACTCTGATACCATTGTGTGCCTTACTTATCACTTGCCACAGCTCTAATTCTATATGTATTGATGGAATTATTTGATTGTCCACTCACAAAGGTAGGATGGTTTCTTTTCTATCAAGGCACTCAATGAATAGATGAATGCAGACCCAGATTCTAGTAATAGATCTGCAGCTAATTTTCTGCGTAACTCGTACAAGTCAGTTTTTCTCCCTGGCTGTCAATTTCCTTAACGGTAAAATGAGGGAAGCTTGTCTATATAAGGCCTATTTTAACTTTCCCTTTTATTCTTCTAATTTTCTTTTGAAGTAAAGGTAGCCATATTCAATACCTGTCTATGGTTTTGGAAAGAAAATCTAGGGGACTCAAAATGCATCTTACATGCTCAGTGAAGTAAACTCTTTTATTTGTTCTTGAACTCACTTCATTTTATAGGCAAAATATACTTTCTGAGTTCTTCATGTCTTTTTTCTCATTCTTTGACCCTTTTTCCTGGGAGGACACAGTTACTGTGAAGTCTGTTTAACAGAAAGGAAGGTAGGAAGAGTTATGGGAGAGCTACACTAGAGTTCTCTCTCAACCCCGGCTCTTCCCACAAATCATGCCGCCTTCTGAAAATGGGCTGATCCCTTTGTGGCTCGTCTGTTCCCTCATTTATCTCAACATAGGAATGTTAAGGACACTGTTCACTTTAAGAGGCTTCTTATGTGGTGAAAGCAGAAAATGTGCCCCTGCATTACGGAAACAAAGCCCAGAAAAACATTTTAGGGAAGGACGGTTTCCAATTCAATTATTCTATCTCCTGTACTCAGATCTTTAAGTTTTCTGCTCGATTTCTGAAAATTGCAGAACTACCTGGAAAAGACCTTATCCAATCCAAGCCCCAAAGTTTATGGATGAAGAAACTGAAACCCCAAGAAACAGGGTGAATTATCTAAGATTACAAAACTAGTTAAATGCAGAGCTGGGAATAAAATCCTGGTCTGATTCCTAGTCTACTGTGTTCTTAGGCACACTTAGGTTCCTAGGAAACTCGAGGGACCTAACATCAGTTATCTAAGTTGATGAGGTGGGCATGACTAAGTTAATGCAAATCAGCCCTCCCACCACTGAATTCAGTACTGAATTTCAAGGCCCCACTTCACAGCGTGGGGGTGTTCAATTATCTCTATTTTTAAGTATTCAAGAGTCAGATTGTGTTACAGACCAATCTGGGCTTAGTGGAGGCAGGGTATCGGTACCCAAAAACCTTTCATTTCAAATTCAAAGTAAATTCACTCTGTTTTCCCTCCAGGTGGCTCTTTGCTTTAGTTAGAGCATTTTCCTCACAACTTAAAGCCACTGTAGGAGGCTCCTATGTGCAAAGCAGTTGGTTCAAGCCCAAGTGGGTCAAAACGGATTGCTTGAAGAAAAAAGACTGTTTAATCAGAAGGCTCTTGTTTCAAATGGAAGAGCAACCTGAGGACTTTGGTGGGTGGCTATTTTTTTTTTTTTTGGAGGAGCTGTGGGACACCAGGTGGCATTCAATCAAGAATATCTAGAGTATGCCACTGAACAAAGGATAGGTGTCTTTATGAAGCTGGGAGAGCCATCGTGTTGGTGGGGGGGAGGGGCTAAGAGGGTGGGTCCTCCCGGAGCCAGACTATAAGATACTATCCCGATATTTCCAATTCCTAGCTGTGCGGCCTTAGGCTGGAAGCTAAATCTTTCTCTGCCTCAGTTTCCATAATGTCAAGTGGAGATTTAAAATTGGCATCTACCATGTGCCACAGCGCATGGGGAGGTGAGGACAGGAATGGTTGCAAATTGTTCTGTGAAAGGGCCATACACGCAAAGCAGCCCCCACATGCCAAATGAGATAGAAAAAAAAGAACAAGGCAGACAAATCCAGTTTGTCGGTAAAGGGTGTTTGATTAGGAAACTTAGAGATGGAAGCATGGTCTTGGGCAGCTGCAAGATAGGTAGATCTCTGTACCTGTTACCCCTAGACCCAGGGCTTATATATAATAGGGAAAGGGTATAAGTGCTCTATGCAAGGCAGTTAAAGGCAACCCTCCAGAACAGGTGAGAATGTTATATGTGTCATAACCTATAATTTGTGTGAAAACATCAAGGTTGGCATGTTCTTACACTGAGGAAAGTGAATAAAGTAGGAATCAGGAGGCATTCTCAGGACTGGGGCTAATCAGAAGTCACCATGGCAGATCAGCATCCAAGTTGGAGTCACATTTTTGGCCACACAAATTCATTTTCCCCAATCCTTTATCTGTTGGGAAAAGCTGAATATTTCCCCTCTTATGTCGTTTATTTTTTTCTATATATTTTGTGTTGTGGTAGACACAGAGATGGGCCATCCAAATCCTTCTTTAAACAAGGACTTGTCACCCCAGCTGTAAGAACATGCCCTTCAGTTGTCACCTCTGAGCTTCAAGGGGCCATCTCACCAAAGGTTATGCCCTTCCAGGGACATCCCATATTTAATGACTGATCACAGCTCTGATATTAAGAGGTGGCCATTTTGCTCCAACATAGGACACTCTGAGGGTCCATATACTTTTCAGTGACCCCCTTACATTGCCAGAGGCTTTCTTGGCCTGCATTGCAGTTTGACATGCCCCTCTGCCCAGTCCTGCTGCTTCAGCCCCACTCCCACAGAGGGTGATTCCTCATACATACTCTGCTTGCAAACTCCATATCTGCATCTGCATCTGGAGAACTCACCCTGTGAAAATTGACTTCCAAAGGCTATTATTAATTTAGAAAATGTTTGGAAGCCACTGACAAAATATAAAAATTTGGAAAGTTATTTGATCTCTCATCGTCTCAATAAAATGAGGGCAATTATCTCTAATTTGCAAGGTTGTTGTATTAGAAGTAGTAATGTGCCAAGCCTGTGACAGTGATCTCTGTAAGAGTTAATTTGAGACTCCCTCCACTTTGCCTCCTTGTTTTCTTCAATTTTCTTTTTCCTCTTCCCTTTCATAACTTGGTCAGAATTTTATTTTATTTCAGTTTCCTTTTCTCTTCCTTTCCTATGTCTCCATTTGTTACCTTCTTTCAGTTTTATTTTAGTGCTTTAATCAATGTTATTGAAGTACAATTTACATACAATAAATGCATACATTTTACTGTGCAGGCGACGACTTTTGAAAAATGTGTAAACATGTGGATCCACCACCACAATCAAAATATAGAACATTTCCATCACCACAAAAGGTAGTCTTGTACCTCTTCCCATTCATTCTCCAACTGCAAACATAGCATAGGTAACTATTGATCTGCTTGTTACCATAGATTAAATTTGTCTTTTAGAGTTTCATATGAATTTAATCCTACAGTAGGTACTCTTTTCTGCCTGGCTTTTTCTCTTAAAATAATGTTTCTGAGATTATTCAGGTTGTTGTGTGCACCAGCAGTTTGTTCTTTTTAATTGCTGCACAGTTTTCTATTGTATGAATGTATTATGATTTGTTTCTCCATTTACCAGGTGTTGGAAATTTGGTTGTTTCCAATTTGGGACCATTCTGAATAAATCAGCAATGAACATTTATGTACAAGTATTTCTGTGGTTATATGTCTTCATTTCTTCTGGGTAAATATGTAGGAGTAGAATTACTGAGTCATATGTTAAGCGTATGTTCAACTTTATAAGAAAATTCCAGTATTATGTTGCATACTTGGAGTCACATTTGTCGTTGTGACGATACATGTTGCAAGTATGCATGTTTCAGTTGCTCCACATACATATTCCCCCACTAACCTGGCATTGTCAATCTTTTTTTTTTTTTTTTTAATTCTAGCCATCCTAGTAGGTAAGAGGTGGAAGTATCTCACTGTAATTTTAATTTGCATTTTTCTGATGACTAATAATATTAAGCATCATTTTATGACTTAATGGCATTTTGTATATTTTTGTGAAGGTTTTGTTAAAATATTTGCTTATTTTAGTTGAGTTGTTTTCTTAGTTTTGAGTTGCGTAAGTTTGGTATATATTTTAGATACAAGTTGTTTCTGAGGTATATGTACTGTGAATATTTTCTCCTGATTTGTGTCTTGCCTTATTTTCTTTAGGTCATTTTTGAAGTAAAAGTTTTAAATTTTGATGAAGACAACCGATTTATTATTTTTGCTTTTATCACCCATGCTCTTTGTGTCCTGAGAAAACTTTGCCTACTGTAAGGTGGCAAAGACTTCCTCATTCCTCACTCAATTTTTTTTTTTTTTTGTCTAGAAGCGTTCAGTGTTTTAGGTTTCACATTTAGGCCCATAATCCATCTTGAGTTAATGATTTTGAAGGATATGAGGCATGAATCTCATTTTTCCGTAAAGATGCTTACTTCTAGTACCAGCTGTTGCAAACTCTTTCTTGTCTCGCATTGAATTACTTTGGCACCTTTGTCGAAGTCGTCTGACCTTATTTATGGAATCTATTTTTTGTTATCTGTATTCGGTTATCTGTATGTCTATCCTTATGCCAATAACAAGCTCTCTTGTTTCTAGTGGCTTAATCAAGTGTGAAAGCCCTCAAATCCTGTTTTTCTTTTTCTAGTACAGTATTTTGGCTACTCTAGGTCCATTGCACTTTCATATTAATTTTAAAATCTGCTTGCCAATTTCTACAAAAATGCCCACTGTGATTTTGATCAGAATTGCATTAAATCTATCTAGGGAGAATGGATATCTTAGAAATATTGAGTCCTCGTCTCCATGAACATGGTATAAATCTCTTTTTATAATCTAAGCCTTAATTTTTCTTAGTAATGTAATTTAGTCTTTAGTGTAGACATCTTGCATCTCTGTTTTTTTTTTTTTTTGAGACAGGGTCTGGCTCTGTCACCCAGGCCAGAGTGCCATGGTGAAATCTTGGCACATTTCCGCCTCTGCCTTCTGGGCTCAAGCAATTCTCCCACCTTAGCCTCTCAATAACTGGGACTACAGGCACATGCCACCATGCCTAGCTAATGTTTGCATTTTTTGTAGACAGGGCTTCATGATGTTGCCCAGGCAGGTCTCAAACTCCTGGGCTCAAGCAATGTGCCACTTCGGCCTCCCAAAGTGCTAGGATTGTAGGTACGAGCCACTGTGCCTAGGTTCTTGTATATCTCTTGATAAATTTACTTCTAAATATTTTGTTGTTTTAAGTATATTTTTAAATTTAATATCCCAATTGTTTATTGCTAGTATATAGAAATCCAATTTTTTTGTGGGTTAATATTGCCTCCTGAGACCTTGCTAAATTCATTTATTACTTGCAGGAGATTCTTACATATTAATAGATTTTTTTAGTTTGTGTACATATGTAATTATACCATCTGCAAATAAAGACAGTTTTACTTTTTTTTATAATCTCAATTTTTATTTTAGATTCAAGGGGATACATGTGCAGGTTTGTTACATAGGTATATTGTGTGATGCTGAAATTTGGGGTATGAAAGATCCAGTCTCCCAGATAATGAGCATAATAACCCACAGTAAGGTTTTCAACCTTTCCCCCTTCTCTCCCTTTTTACCCCCTCTCCTCCACATAGTAGTCCCAGGGTCTACTGTTGCCATCTTTATGTCCATGAGTTCCCAACGTTTGGCTCCCACTAAATAAGTGCAGTACTTACTTTTCTGCTCCTGCATTAATTTGCTTGGAATAATGGCCTCCAGCTGCATCCATGTTACTGCAAAGGACATGATTTTGTTCTTTCTTATAGCTGTGTAGTCTTCCATGGTGTATATGTTCCTCATTTTCTTTATCCAATCCACCATTGAGTGCACCTAAGTTGATTCCATGTCTTTGCTATTGTGAATAATGCTGTGATGAGTATATGAGTGTATGTGTCTCTTTGGTAGAGTGATTTATTTTCTTTTGGATATATACCCAGTAATGGGATTGCTGGGTTGAATGGTAGTTCTGTTTTAAGTTTTTTGAGAAATGTCCAAACTTCTTTCCACAGGGGTTGAACTAATTTACATTTGCACCAACAGTGTAAGTTTTTCCATTTTCTCCACAGCCTCACCAGCATCTGCTTTTTTTTTTTTTTTGACTTTTTAATCATAGCCATTCTGACTGGTATGAGATGGTATCTCACTATGGTTTTGATTTGAATTTTTCTGATGATTAGTGATGTTGAACATTTTTTCATGTTTGTTGGCCACTTGTATGTCTTCTTTTGAGAAGTGTCTGTTCATTTCTTTTGCACACTTTTTATTAGGTTATTTGTTTTTTGCTTGTTGAATTGTCTAAGTTCCTTATAGAGTCTGGATATTAAACTTTGTTGGATGCATAGTTTTCAAATATTTTCTGCCACTCTGTAGATTGTTTACTCTGTTGATGGTTTCTTATGCTGTGTAGAAACTCTTTAGTTTAATTAGATCCCCCTTGTCAATTTTTGTTTTATTGCAATTGCTTTTGAGGGCTTAGTCATAAATTATTTCTCAAGCCTGATGTCCAGAATGGTGTTTCCTAGGTTTTCCCCTGGGATTCTTATAGCTAGAGGCAAATATCCCTGGTGAACATAGAAAAATCCTCAGCAAAATGCTAGCAAACTGAATTCAGTAGCACATCAAAGAGTTAACTCTATGATCAAGTCAACTTTTTTCCTGGGATGCAAGGTTGGCTTAACATACGTGAATCAAATTTTGATTCACTATGTAAAAAGAATTAAAAACAAAACCCATGTGATCATCTCAATAGAAACAGAAAAATCCTTTGATAAAATCCATCATACCTTTATGATAAAAAACCCTTAAAAAACTAGGCATCAAAGGAACATACCTCAAAATAGTAAGAGCCATCTATGACAAACCCACAGCCAATATCATACTGAATGAGCAATAGCTGGAAGCATTCCCCTTGAGAACTGGAACAAGACAACGGTGTGCACTTTCACCAGTCTTACTCAAGATAGTACTGGAAGTCCTAGCCAGAACAATCAGGCGAGAGAAAGAAATAAAAGGCATCCAAAAAGGGAAAGAAGGCAAACTATCTCTTTTCACTGATGCTATGATTCTATGCCTAGAGAGCCCTAAAGACTCTGCCAAAAGAACCGTAACTGATAAATGGCTTCAGTAAAGTTTCAGGACACAAAATCAATGTACAAAAATCAGTAGCATTTCTGTGCACCAATAACATTCAAGCTGAGAGCCCAACCAAGAACACAATCCCATTTACAATTGCCACCCGCAAAAAAACCTAGGAATTACATTTAACCAAGGACGTAAAATGTATCTATAAAGAGAACTACAAAACACTGCTGAAAGAAATCGCAGATAACACAAACATTCCACACTCATGGAATGGAAGAATCAATATTGTTAAATGGCCACATTGCCCAAAGCAATCTACAGATGCGATGCTATTCCTGTCACAAACTACCAATGTTGTTTTTCACAGAACTAATGTAAACTATTCTAAAATTCATATGGTATAAATAAATAAATAAATAAATAAATAAATAAATAAATAAACAAACAAATAAAGAGCCTGAATAGCCAAAGCAATTCTAAGCATGAAGAACAAAGCCAGAGGCATCACATTACCAACTTCAAACTATTCTATAAGGATATTTTACCCAAATCAGCACGGTACTGGTACAAAAAGAGACATGTAGTTAAGACCAATGAAACATAATAAAGAATCCAGAAATAAAGTCACATACCTACAGCCATCTGATCTTCAACAAGTCAACATAAATTAGCAATGGGGAAAGGATTCCCTATTTAATTAATGGTGTTGGGATAACTGGCTAGCTATATGCAGAAAAATGAAACTGGGCCCCTACCTCTTACCTTATATAAAAATTAACTCAAGATGGATTAAGATTTAAATGTAAGACCTCTTACTTTTTAAGTCAGCTTTCCTTCCTTCCTTCCTTCCTTCCTTCCTTCCTTCCTTCCTTCCTCCCTCCCTCCCTCCCTCATTCCCTCCTTCCCTCCCTCCCTCCCTTCTTTCCTTCCTTCCTTCCTTTCTTTTTTTTTTTTTTTATCACTTCACTGGCTATGACCTCTAGTACAATAATTGAAGAAAATTGGGAGGAGTGGATATTCTTTCATGGTCCTGATATTAAAGGGAAAGCAGTCAGTGTCTCACCATTAAGTTAGCTGTAGGTTATTTGTAAATGTCTTTTATTAGGTTGAGGAAGTTCCTTCATATTTCTAGTTTACTGAGTTTTTGTCCTGAATGGGTGTAAGATTTGTCAAATATTTTTTTCTACATTTATCTGTATGATCGTATAATTTTTTCCCTTCGTTTTGTTAATGTAATGATTTCCATCAATTGACATTTAAGATGTTAAACTAACTTTACATTTACTTGGTCATGGTGCATTATCCCATTTATATATTGCTGGATTCAATTTGATAATACTTCAGTAAGAATATTTTTATTTACATTCATCAACAATTTCTTGGCAGTCTTGTTTTGGTATTAAGGTAATACTGGCTTCATAAAATGTTTTGGGAAGTTTTCTGTCTTCCTCTATGTTCTGAAAAAATTTGTGTAAAATGAGTATTTTTCCTGCCTTAAATATTTGATAGAATTTACCAGTGAAGCTCTCTGGGTTTGGAGGGTTCTATATGGGAAGGTTTAAAATTAGGAATTCAGTCTCTTAAACGGATATAGGGCTATTTAAGCTTTTTATTTCTTGAGTTGGTTTTGGTAATTTGTGCCTTTCAAGGATTTTTCCATTTTCTCTAGGTTGTCAAATCTATTGGCATAAATGTATTTATAATATTCTGTTACTATTCTTTTAATGTCTGCAGTCTATAGTAAAACCTCCTTTCATTTCTGATATTGCTAAGTTATGTACCCTCTCATTTATGCAGTTTACTTAGAGGTTTATCAATTAGATTGAAATTTTCAAAGTACCAGCTTTTGATGTCATCATATTTTCTTTGTTACTTATGTTTTTTATTTCATCAATTTGCATTCTCCATTATTCCTTCCTTCTACTTACTTTGAATTTAATTCGCTCTTCTTTTTATAGCATTTTAAGGGCTAAATTTAGGTAATTAATTTTGAGCTTTTTCCCTAAAATTATCATTTGATGATTGACAATTTCTTCTAAGAGAGTACCGACCAATAGACCTTTCTGTGATGGTTTACTGTTCAATAAGGTGGTCACTAGTCTCACATGGTTATTGAGCACTTGAAATCTGGCTAGTGTAACAGAGAACGTGCATTTTTATTTTATCAGTCTTGTATAATTAGAATTAAAATGTTAGTGGTTAAACATGGCTGGTGGCTACTGTATTAGACAGCACATCTCTAAGTACAACTACATTCCACAAACATTGATGTTTGTTTTCATTTTCATTCAGTTCGAAATATTTTCTAATTTCCCTTGAGATTTCTTCTTAAACTCATGGGTTACTTATAAATGTGTTGTATAATTTCCAAATATTTAGACATTTTTATTAATTGCGAATTTAATTCCATTTTCTTGAGAGAAAATATTCTGTATGATTTCAACTCTTTCAATGGTATTGACATTTATTGTATTGCATAGCATAGAGTCTACTTTGGTGAATTTCCCATGTGCATGGAAGAGGAATGTGTATTCTATGGTTTTGGTATAATATTCTATTCATGTCATTTGGTCCATTTGCTTTACAGTGTTGTTGAAGTACTCTACATATTTTACAATTTAATGAGAGAAAAGTTTTAAAACTTCTAGTTGTAGTTATGGGTTTTGCTGTTTGTCCTTTTCATTCTTTCAGTTTTTTTTTCAGATATTTTGAAGTTCTGTTGTCATGTGTATACACATTGAGAATTATTATATTTTCTTGAAGAACTGATTCCTTTATTGTTATGAAATAATCCTCTTTATCCATTATAATGATTCTTGTCTTGAAGTCTGCTTCGTCTGGTTTTAATTTAGCCACTCTAGCTTTCTTTTGATTATTAGTTGCAATATATGTCTTTGCTATGTATTTACTTTTAGTATATTGGTGTCTTCATATTTAAAGTGAGTTTGTTTAAGACAGCCTGTAGTTGAAACTTGCATTTTACCCAGTTCAATAATGTGCCTTTTAATTGAAGAGTTTAGACTATTTACATTTAGCATATTTATGTTTGAGTTTAAATCTAATAATTTGCAATTGTTTTCTATTTGTCCTATTTGTTCTTTGTTGATTTCTTCTTTTCCTTTTTTTTAGATTAATCATTTATACTTTTCACCTTATTTCTACTAGTGGCTTATTAACTATACTTCTGATTCATTTTTTTAAAGTGTTTGCTCTAAGATGTTCAATATGCATTTTAAACTTAGCAGTCTATCTTCAAATATTGAAAAACTTTATATATAATGTAAGGCATTTGTAACAATACAATTTATTTTCTCTTGCTCATCTCTTGTGGCTTCACTGTCATACATTTTACTTCTATACAATTGTAAACCTTCAAATACATCGTTTTCATTATTGTTTTAAACAGTCAACTATCTTTTAAAAAATTTTCAAACAAGAAATATATCTTTTATTTACCTATTTAACATTTCTGATACTCCTTATTTCTATATGTAGATTTAAGTTGTCATCTGATGCATATTTTTTCTTGTTCTGCTGGCAATGCATTCAGTCAGTTTTAGCTTATATGAAAATGCTTTTATTTTTTAAAGATATTTTCTTTGGGCATAGAAGTCTAAATTGAAAATTTCTCCCAGCACTTAAATATATTGTTACATTGTCTTCTGGCTTTCACAGTTTTTGATGAGAAACTTGCTGTAATTCTTATATTTGTTCCACTTTATATAATGACCTTTATTTTTCCATTTAGCTGGCTTAATATTTTCCTTTTTATCATTGGTGTATTAGTCTGTTTTCACACTGCTATAAAGAAATACCCCAAACTGGGTAATTTATAAAGGAAAGAGCTTTAATAGACTCACGGTTTTACATGGCTGGGGAGGCCTCAAGAAACTTACAATCATGGTGGAAGGCGAAGGGGAGGCAGGCACCTTCTTCACAAGGTGGCAGGAAAGAGAGAGAGAGCACGGAGAAACCATTGCTTATAAAATCATCAGATCTCATGAGAACCCACTCACTATCACGAGAACACCATGGGGGAAAGCAACCCCATGGTCCAATCACCTCCCATGAGGTCCCTCCCTCAACACATGGGGATTATGGGGATTACAATTAGGGATGAGATGTGGGTGGAGACACAGAACCAAACTATAACAACTGGTTTTTAACAACTTAATTATGATGTGCTGTGGTTTTCCTTATGCTTGCCCTGTTTGGGGATCATCATGCTTCTTCAGTCTTGGTTTAATTTGGAAAAATTTTGGCAATATAATTTTACATAATTCCCTTTGGTGGGATTCTAATTACACGTATACTATGTTTGACACCTTGATGTTTTTCCATATATCATTGAGAATCATCACCTCTTTCTCCTTTTTCTCCTCCTACTCTTTATTTTTCCTCTTCTTCTTCAAGTCTTCTTCCTCTCTTTGCTTCATTTTGGAGAGTTTATCCTGTATTGTGTTCAAATCCACTCTTTTTTTTTCTTTCAGTTTGTAATCTGCTTTTAGTCCTATGCAGTTATATTTTTATTTCAGATTTTTTTCATCTGTAGAATTTCTTTTTTATATATCTTCCATTTCCCTCTTCTTTGTATTTATTTTTTCCTTAATTCTAAAGCATAATAATCATAGCTGTTTTAAAGTTCCTGTCTACTAACCATGTCTCTGTAATTTCTAGATTTGTTACTATAGACCTACATTCCTCCTGTTTATATATTTCCTCTTTTTATACATTTGTAGTAATTTTTCATTAGATTCTGAACATTATAAATTTTATGTTCAGTGCTAGATTTTGTTGTCTTCCTTTAAAAAGTGTTTTTGGGCTTTGTTCTGGCAGTCATTTAGATTATTGACAGATCAATTTGATTAATCTTTCCAGATTTATTTTTTAAAACCTTTATTAGGGAATGTCTATAGCAGGTTTTAACTTTATGGCTAGCATTACTAAGGGTTGACCCTTCTGTGTTCTCTAATGAATGCCATCTCTATTCAACAAGGACGTTTCACTTTGGCTCATATGTGCCCAAAATAGTCCCAATCACATGTGAACCATAGGATTACTCTTCTTATAGCTCCCTGGAAACTGGTCTCCCTTCAGAAGTGCTTTTTGCACAGAATTTTGTAGAATTTTACCCAGTACAAGTGCAGATTAATATTTGGCCAAAGACTAAAGAGGACCCATATATTTCTGAAGCTTTTTCTCTTCTCTATTACACTTCCTTGCACACTCTTTCTTTATTATTAGTATTATTATACTTTAAGTTCTAGAGTACATGTGCGCAACGTGCAGGTTTGTCACATATGTATCCATGTGCCATGTTGATGTGCTGCACCCATTAACTCGTCATTTAACATTAGGTATATCTCCTAATGCTATCCCTCCCCCCTCCCCCCACCCCACAACAGGCCCCAGTGTATGATGTTCCCCTTCCTGCGTCCAAGTTTTCTCATTGTTCAGTTCCCACCTATGAGTGAGAACATGCAGTGTTTGGTTTTTTGTCCTTGCGATAGTTTACTGAGAATGATAGTTTCCAGCTTCATCCATGTCCCTACAAAGGACATGAACTCATCCTTTTTTAAGGCTGCATAGTACTTTCTAAGCCTCCTTGAATGCTGAACTCTGTCTCTTCAACTCAGTGAGAGTTTTGGAAGATCTTTGAGTTTCCTCTTTCTGCACTGAGTTTTGGAAATTACCTGTAGTTGGAACTTCTAGGTACTCACAGGGCTTACCTAATTTGTTTTCCATCTCTCAGACATCACAGTCCTTCTCTGCTGCCTACTGGTATGTTTCTGAAAACTTTTGTTCCATATATTTTGTTCAGTTTTCTAGTTGATTTTGGCCTAGCAGTAAGTCCAAACTTTGTTTCTTCCCAATGGCCAGAAGAATATGTCATAATTTTAATTTTTATCTGAAGTTATACATATAATTTAAAGAGTAAAATAGTTTTGCTTGCAAAGTTGTTATAAAGCAAAACAAAACTACACACTCCCTTGTGCTTAACCCTGTTGCTCACTCCCAAAGGCAATCGCTTTTAAACCTTTCTATTGATTAGTAGCTGGGACTACAGGTGTGTGCCACCACGGCCAGCTAATCTTTGTATTTTTTTGTAGAGATGGGGTTTTGCCACGTTACCCACGCTGGTGTCAAACTCCTGGGCTCCATCAGTCTGTCTGCCTTGGCCTGCCCAAAGTTCAGGGATTATAGGCATGAGCCACTGTGCCTGGCCAAGTCTTTAGCTTTTAAACATTTACTTCCTACCAGGGAACATAGAGTTGACTCTCTATCATGTTCTCCAAACTTATCCAATACATATACTTTTCCCATCCCCCATCCTTTCAATATTATTATATTGTTATTTTGGTTAGATAAATAGTTAGTATACATTATTATGGTATGTGAATATTTTTCCTAGCTGGACCTCATGGTATACTACAATATTTTTATTGCATACATTTTTTTTAGTTTTCCTAGAGTTGATAACTCTTGATTTTTTTTATTTGCTTAATTTTCTAGGACTAGAAAAGTTCATCTCCAAATCTCCTTTAGTTTTTTATTTCTGTTTTTATTTTGTTAAAACAGCTCAGATATTTTATCTCTATCATGCTACTGGAGAAGTTTCTAGAGCCTTTTGACCTTCTCTAACATGATCTTGTCCGCTGAGTCCTGGGTGTAACATTTTTCTTGACATCTTAGTGTACCGTCATCCTAAGGTTTACCTCTGCCTTTCTCTTGGGTTAGCCCTGTTCCCTATATCCCATATTTTCTTTTATGAGACGGAGTCTCACTCTGTTGCCCAGGCTAGAGTGCAGTGGCCCAATCTTGGCTCACTGCAACTTCCGTCTGCCAGGTTCAAGTGATTCTCCTGCCTCAGTCTCCTTAGTAGCTGGGATTACAGGCACGTGCATGCCTGGCTAATTTTTGTATGTTTAGTGGAGATAGGGTATGATCATGTTAGCTAAGCTGGTCTCGAACTGCTGGTCTCTAGTGATTCACCTGCCTTGCCCTCCCAAAATGCTGGGATTACAGGCATAAGCCACTGCGCCTGGCCACCTATATCCCATATTTTTTTTCTTTGGTTCACTATGTTTACATAGTGAGAAAGGGTACATAAGAAGGGTACATAAGAAGTCTTTTTGTTTTATTTCATTTTGTTTTTATTTGTTTGCTTTTTAAAAAGTTATATGCCTTAATTTTACCTGCCTATTTGATTAATAGTTTGGCTGGTTACATTTTATGAATACTTTCCATCTGATTGAAGATATTTTCTCTCCTTATTTTCTAAGTGTTTTTTCATAAGTGAGTTTTAACTTTCATCAAATGCCTTTTCTGTCTGTAGCAATAAATATAAAGGTTAGATTTTTTTCTTCAGAAATTGGAAAGCTTTTCTCCATTTCTTCTAGCTTTCCAGTGTTACTATTGTGATACTGGACTCCCTGTATGTGACCTATCTTTTTTTCTTTCCAGAAGCTTTTAAGATTTTTTTCTTTATCTCTAATGTTCTAAAATTTCTTGATGGTACATTTTGATATATTTTAACACTGGTTTTCCAGAGAGTAAACTTGAAGCAAAGGCTTATTTGCTATTACTTTATTGGGAATGCAAATCCAGACATTTAGAGTAAGGGACAAGGAGGGTGAAACAGAAAAGAAGTAGAGCCAATATGAAGATGAATGACTAATGCCCTGACATCATGGAACTACCCCTATAGGACAGAGTGCACCTGAGGATCACCTACCTGAGGTAAGAAAGGTGAAAGAAGTTCCTCCTTGAGCTGCCACTTCCCACTGGTCAAAGATTTGTCCCGAACTTCAGGGTGGGAACATGTGCAGTGTAAAATAGGGTTCTGGGGCATCCCACTCTTCAATGCCTTAGGGCAAGAGTCAAGAGGCCTGCAGTACTGGCATGAGGTGAGATATATGTGAAGCTTGGCAGAGCCTGGCAGATCTGGTTGTCATCACAGTGACTGAAATGAGAGACAACGGGGACCAAGAGGATCTGATGTGATACATAAGAGGTGTCTGATTCAGTGCGGGTCTTTTTTGCTTCCATCATACTGAGCTTTTGATGAGCCTTTTCAGTCTGGAAAATTATGTTGTTCAGTTTGGGAAAATTTTCTTGAATTATTTCTTTGATGGTTCCCTCCCTTCATTTTCTCTGTCTTTTCTTTCAGAAACACCTGTTAATCAGATTTTAGACCATCTGGACTCTTCCTGAAATCTTATGTTTTCTCCCTTATTTCCATACTAGGTCATATTGGCCTACTTTTTGGGAAGATTTTCTTAACTCTACCTTCTAGAGTTATTTGGACTTTTATAAATTTCTACTGCCATTTAAATTCCCAAAGGATTTTTTTATTGTCATTGTTTCTGAATATATATAATATATGTACACACATACACACACATTTTATTTTTGTTCAGTGGTTGCACTATTTGTCTTTGAATTCTCTAGATATCAATTACGGCTCATGTGTGATTTTCCAGATTTTCTTCTTCATAAAAATATATTGTTTCCTCTCTGTTATATCCTTTCTTATTAATTTAAACTTCTATCTTCTTATTAGAGTTGTTTTCCAAATGTTTGCTGCTTATATGTAAGAGTGGGACCCCAAAAAGCTGACTGAAAGCTCTATGTGCATGGCTAAGCCATTTAATTAAAAAGCTTTCAATGTCATCATCTTCAAAGCAGCTGGTCAGATCCTTAGAGAAAACTCTTAGAATCTTTGATCTAAAGGGTATATGCCAGGATGCCAATACTATGGAATCCAAGTGGGGCAAAGGTTGGGAGGGTCATAAAATTTACTATACAAACTTTTATGCATCCTCTTTTTTTTTTTTTTTTTCTGGTTAGGGCTTCCACTGTCAATTGTATCTGGAGTCTCCCAGCCAAAAACCTTCTATTTTACCTTCTCCGGAGAATGAGCTCTGCTTTTCTCCCAAGAGAGGGAAGGAATCTTGGAGACTGTTTCTTCAAAACACTTAGAACCAACCATTCTGATTTTAACCTTACCTTCATGCTTCCAGAGGTACCTAGCACCAGTAATTCCTGGGTCTTCAGGAGTTCTACAGTGTAAAATGAGCTGCTTCTCACTCCTCCTTACTGCCAGTTTAGGGTTTAGCTTCTTGGGTCTGCTAAGTCATCCATCTCTTTTTCAGTTTCCAAAAGTCTGTGGCTGGGATCTCTTCTGTTCTCTTTGTATCTTATCCCAAATCTTTTTCCAGGAATGTAAACATATATTGAAGATCTGCTTTTTCTTCTACTCTAAAAAATATAGATGTTGACCAGATTAAGTCTAGTGGCAATTCCACTGTTCCTTGTACCTTGGAAAATGTAGGGCCCCTCAGTGTATGTGTACTATAATAGCATTTGTGTCTCTTAATGCGTCAATTCTGACTTAAATGAGGGGTTACCAAAGACTGACAGTATAGTATATAAAAGTAAGCCTCATTCATGAACTCATGACCTTTGTTTTTTTGTTTTGTTTTGTTTCTTTGTTTTTGAGACGGAATCTTGCTCTGTTGTGCAGGCTGGAGTGCAATGGCGTGATCTCAGTTCACTGCAACCTCTGCCTCCCGGGTTCAAGCAACTCTCCTGCCTCAGCCTCCTGAGTAGGCAGGGATTACAGGTGCCCACCACCACACCTGGCTAATTTTTTGTATTTTTAGTAGAGACAGGGTTTCACCATGTTGGACAGGCCGGTCCCAAACTCCTGACCTCAGGTGATCTGCCTGCCTCAGCCTCCCAAAGTGCTGGGATTACAGGCATGAGCCACCGTGCCCGGCCTCATTCATGAACTTCGACTTCATCTAAATACAGTACAGTAGAAGTGCAAATCCTTCAGCTGATTTTATTATTTTCCCCACTGCACTCAGCTTCTAGGTGAGAGAAACAAATTCAAAAGTAACAACCGGGAATTTAGTTAAATTTAAAAATAAATATTCTGGTATGTGTTCTGGGGCTGAAGAGATGTGGGGCCACATTCTACACTTTCTAGATCTAAATGACAAAAAGGCATTGCAAATGATGACCTGATGGCACTAAAATATATTGTATCAAATAAACATTAAATTATGTTCTATCTTTACTTAGTAAAGTGGAAACTTAGACATTTCAGAAGAGATTTTAGCAGTGAGAGTAGACATGAAGGTATTTCAGGTTAGCTGTAAGACATTCACCAGAATGTTCTAATTCCCAAAGTTATTCTAGCTTTATGGCACAGAAGTAAGTAAATGAACAGTTGTGCAGAATATTTAACTAAGGAGTGTGCTTAGTTAGAAGAAGCTGAGTCTACAGAATTGTAGGCTTGAGCCTACATTCAACACAGCAAACTATTTTTCACCCAGAATCTGTTTTAGTGATTGCTTTGCAGTTGCTGCCTCTAATGAAACTTCAGAATCATAATAAATCATTGAAGCATTCTTCTATGGAAAACTAATACTTCACATGACAACTTTAAAAAATCCCCAGAAAACACTCTTGAGACAGATCCTTCACTCTGGGCTCTGGGGGACCCAAACAAATATGTCTTTTTCCTGGAGGGTCTCACAATTTTGTCAGGGAGAAAGATATTACGGTAGTCCACCCAGTTCACAGTTTGACTTCCCATGGTTTCAGTTACTGGCAGTCAACCACGGTTTGAAAATATTAAATGGAAAATTCCAGAAATAAACAATTCATAAGTTTTAAATTGTGTGCCCTTCTGAATAGTGTGGTGAAATCTCACACCTTCCCACTCCATCCCGCCCAGGATGTGAATCATCCCTTTGTCCAGCGTATCCACGCTGTACATGCTACCCGTTGGTTAGTCATCGACATCATCTGCTCCTGACATCCGACCATCAACATCGTCATGGCTCCATGACCCAGGATCACCTGAAGCAGATGATCCTCTTTCTAATGTAGCACCAGAAGGTAAATAATAGACTAACACTACATACATCACAACACCTACGTCATTCATTTCACTTTCTCTCATCATGTAGGTATTTTTATCATCTCACATCATTGCAAGAAGGGTAAGTACATTGTAATAAGATATTTAAGAGAGAGAGATCACATTCAAATAACTTTTATTACAGTATACTGTTATAATGTGTTTTATTATTGGTTGTTTTTACTCTCTTACTGTGCCTGATTTATAAATTAAACTTTATCATAATTATATATGTATAGGACAAAACATGATATATATAGAGTTTGGTACTATCCATGGTTCCAGGCATCCACTGGAGGGCTTGGAATCTAAGACCCCAGAGGCTAAGGAGGGACCACCTAATATACAAATATGAGTATAAAGTGGGAGGGTGCATGCTGTGTTAGTGATAGGAATGTTAATAGCATTGCTTTAGTTGTAATACAGAGGAGATAAGAAGAGCCACCTACCCGATTCCTCAGGGATCTAGAACTAGAAATACCATTTGACCCAGCCATCCCATTACTGGATATATACCCAAAGGATTATAAGTCATGCTTCTATAAAGACACATGCACATGTATGTTTATTGTGGCACTATTCACAATAGCAAAGACTTGGAACCAACCCAAATGTCCATTAATGATAGACTGGATTAAGAAAATGTGGCACATATTCACCATGGAATACTATGCAGCCATAAAAAATGATGAGTTCATGTCCTTTGTAGGGACATGGATAAAGCTGGAAACCATCATTCTCAGCAAACTATCGCAAGGACAAAAAACCAAACACTGCATGTTCTCACTCATAGGTGGGAATTGAACAATGAGAACACTTGGACACAGGAAGGGGAACATCACACACCGGGGCCTGTTGTGGGGTGGGGGGAGGGATAGCATTAGGAGATATACCTAATGTAAATGACGAGTTAATGGGTACAGCACACCAACATGGCACATGTGTACATATGTAACAAAACTACACATTGTGTACATGTACCCTAGAACTTAAAGTATAATAAAAAATATAAAAAATAATAATTTTGCAAGAGGGAAAAATAAACCTGTGCTTCAAAAATTAAAAAAAAAAAAAAAAAAGGAGAGCCACCTACCTACCTCAAGAGGCAGGTGGAGTCACCCAACTAAAGGAGAAATAAATAGAAGTCATTCTTGCTTTTGTTTCTTATCTCATCCTTAGGTCTTTGGTGGTAGCAACTCAAGTGAGTAGTTTAGATGCAGAAAGTTAGAATGGTGGCAGCTCCAATGAGTATATTTAATATACAGTTTGGGTTTCCCAAATTTCAAGATCATATTTCATATATAGAAAGCATATTTTATATACATGTACATATTAATCAGATTTCTTCTGTTGACCGAAACCCATCTTAAAACACTTTAAGCAAGAAAAAATTTTTTATTGACCTACGTGATTGACAAAGTCATTGGTAGAATGAGTCAGATATGAATGGATCTGGATGCTTAGATAATGTCAGCAAAAATTTATTTATCTCCTGGCTCTGCTTTCTTCTGTGTTGACTTGACTTTTAGTCAGACTTTGTCCATGTGATGGGAATTACGGTCAACTTGAGTCTGTGGCCCATACAGAGTTTTCATATTGAAAGATTAGAGAAGCTTCAGTCTTAGCACCCATATGTGTATAAAAAGTCTGGAGGGAACCCTGACTGCCTAGTTTGTGGACCAATAATGATAGCAAGAGGATGACTGATCAGGCCTTGATCACATGGGATAAATGAACAGCAGTTCCTTAGCGAAAAGGTGCACTAGGAATGGAGAGACAGTAAGTGTTATTACGGACTTGGGACAACTCAGTTTGGCTTAATTTATGCCAATAAACAATGAAATATATCTGTTTCTTGAGTTCAGGTTGTATATATAGTAAAAGTCACTGACTTTGACATAGGTGGAGGATTGGATTTGGGAATATTATGCATTTATATATAAACTATCCCATCTTCTAGGAATTTTCCATCATCAACAACTCTACTCATTAAACTGTGTTACTAATTGGAGACCCAGTTCCTGTTTTTTTTTTTTTTTTTTTTTTTTTTTTGAGATGGAGTCTCACTCTGTCACCCAGGCTGGAGTGCAGTGGTGCCATCTTGGCTCACTGCAAGCTCCGCCTCCTGGGTTCACGCCATTCTCCTGCCTCAGCCTCCCGAGTAGCTGGGACTACAGGCAGCCGCCACCATGCCCGACTAATTTTTGTGTTTTTAGTAGAGACGGGGTTTCACTGTGTTAGCCAGGATGATCTCGATCTCCTGACCTCGTGATCCACCTGCCTTGGCCTCCCAAAGTGCTGGAATTACAGGCGTGAGCCACTGCGCCTGGCCCAGTTCCTATTATTACCATTAGCAAATCTGGCATTGACAATCATAGTGTGCTAATGAAGGGACTGAAGACTATTTATGTTCAACAGGACTTACTGGATCTTTTAGAATTCTTTCTGGGTTTTCTCCTTTGTTAATGTTTCCTAGGGTTCTTCTGAGTATTCACACTTTCTATTTTTCCTGGAGATTCAGAAGCATAGAAAATTGTACTTACTGAAGTTCAACCTGGAAGACCTTAATTGATGAGTTTAAGAATAGAATCTTTGGAATGTCACATGAGGAGGAAAAAAAAAATACTCATGGGGAAAGGAGCAAGTGATTCAAAATCTAGCCAGAAGACCAAGGCCTTCAGACCTGCAAGAGCTTAAGGGGCAGAGAAAACTCCAAGTCTCTGGGGTGGAGTAGAACCTTGAGTGCTATGGCAACTTTACAGATTTAGCATTATTAGGTGATTCAGATATATATGAAAGAATGAGAGGGAGAGACACAATGACTGGAAAAACATGGCTTGGATGGTAAGCTGGCAGTATGGGCAGGTAGGTCTTGGGCATCAGAAATAGCACATAGGCTTCAACTGGTTATTTAGTAGAGACTGTCTTGAACAATGTGTCGAGGAGGATTCAGAAGCTTCAGGGAAAAGGGCTGAATGATTTCTAAAGGTCAGCCGGAGCCCCGAGCAAGGAAGCAGATGTATAGCCCCAGTAATTCTCACAGGGACATTTGGTAGACCGGTCTAAGGAAATATCTAGAACTCAAATCTACACACTAATGTATAGGTTGCTGCAAAGAACAGGAAATCAAAATTATAAAATGCTTTACTCTGTCAAGTAATGCAAAAATTAAAATAAGAAACACATTAATAGATTCCTGAAGATTGTTGGTTGTAGGGTAGAATTTGGGGGGATGGACAAAAACTCATAAAGGGGATTTTGTTAATGATTTCAAAAATTACTTGTTAATTTTTGGAAAACAATGTTTGCTTAGCCAAACAAACGCAAGGACTATTAGAGCAGACTGATAATTAGCAATCAGACATTGACTAATCTTAATGTGTATTTGTTAGTTTTGATTGCCATTTAATCAATTTAATGCTGCTATTTTATATACAAGATAGTACAGTTTCCCAAGCACCTTCAAAAGTGTTTTCCTTCATTAAGCAATCAAATATTTATTGAGAATCTACTACATTCCAGGTGTGCTAGGCTCTGGGATCCAAGGCTGGTTATGACACATTTTCTCTCCATTTGGAGTCAGCAATGTATTAAATATATGTTTCTTGAGTTCAGGTTGTATATATAGTAAGAGTCACTGACTTTGGCATAGGTGAAAAGGTGGAGGATTGAATTTGGGATATTACACATTTATATATAAGTTATCACACTGTTTGCCATTACTTTTAATAGCAAAACCACAATTACTTTTGCACCAACCTAATCATAACCATTCCTCCAGCCTCAGGATTTAGGGAATACTTCACAGAGGAAGTAACATTTGAGACAGGCCTTTAACAGTTGATTAAATGCTATTGGCTCCAAAATTCTCCCTCCCTACCCCCCTCCATTCACCTTCAGGCTTTAGTTTAATTACCAAATATTTATTGCATATTTTTAAAGTGCAAAGTGCTGGTGATGGACTCTGAGGATATGGAATAAAAAAAAGGCAAAGTCTTTATTGTTCTCAAGAAGATTAAAGTTGGCTGATTGGAAGACATGGATAAGTGAAACAAAAATAACAGTAGCGTGAAGAATGTTTTAAAATTTAGAGGAGGGCAAGACAGGAAATAGAAGAATCAATTCGAGACCTGTGGCAGCAATCCAGGGGCAAAATGACGAAGACTTGAAGGCAGTAGAAGCAAACTCAAGTTTCTCATCGAAAAGATAATGTTATAGTTCTTATGTAAATTTGGATTCCAAAAGAAATGACCATCTTTATTGAGAGGCTATATAGCATAGTGGTAAAAAGTACAGGTCTGGAGACAGTCTACCTAGATTTAATATAAATGTAGACAATGTATTGCATCTTAATTTTTTCATCTGTAATATAGTATAGAAAACAGTAATAGTACCTATATTCCAGGGTTATTGTGAAGATTAAATGAGTTAATCTAGGCCAAACTCTATATTCCTTGGTGCATGGCAAGATCTCAATAAATTCTTTCTAAAGACCAAAGACTAAATTGTATTAGCATCCCTATTCAGGCTCTATCTCACTATGTGTGATAAATTTCAGACCCTTGTAACTTTAGACATCCTAGTTGATCAAGTGTGAGACTTGAGTGTAAGAAGGTATCACAGACTGTGAGGTTTGCTTATTTTGTCAATATATGAAATCCATTTAAATGCTTGCTTTATTCACCAGAAGCAATCTGCCCCTCCCTCCATTTTTCTTACTTTTTGAAAAAAAATTGAGGTATAATTAACATATAGCAAAAAGCATAGCTCTTAAGTGTGCATCTTGATGACTTTTTTCACATAGCATATATCCATGTAACCATCACCTAGATCAAGATACAGAACATTTTCATCACTCCAGAAAGTTCTAAATCCATCCTTAGCTGGTGCTTTACAATACCACTTTGGGCCATCAAGGAGCTTGCCTGGTTTTCTTCTCAGGACTGCCATATCTGCATTCACCTCTCAGAGCCTAATTTTTACAAAGGAATAGCTCTCTCAAGGTCAGGACTGAGAATGTTGAATGTTAGAATAGTCTCCTAAAATATGACTATGTTAAAATCAATCCAACCACTTTCAAAGCCAGGCCCCACACCCCTTTACTGGTATTGCCACAGCATCTGAAATTTGAACTTTGGTACAGGCTGTAACATATAACAAGAGAACATTGGACTGGGTGCGGTGGCTCGTGCCTGTAAATCCCAGCACTTTGGGCAACCGAGGCAGGCGGATCATGAGATCAGGAGTTCAAGACCAGCCTGGCCAACGTGGTGAAACCCTGTCTCTACTAAAAATACAAAAATTAGCTGGGCGTGGTGGTGGGCGCCTGTAATCCCAGCTACTTGGGAGGCTGAGGCACGAGAATCATCTGAACCTGGGAGATGGAGGTTGCAGTGAGCTGAGATCGTGCCATTGCACTCCAGCCTGGGTGACAGGGTGAGTCTCTGTCTCAAAAAAAAAAAGAAACATCAAGTTCAGCTTCTCTGAGGAGATGGTCTGTGATCAACTAAGTTAGATATCATGCTATATCTTCCCTCTTGGGATTCCTCTTGCATGTTAGTATATTAAAAGTACGGAAAAATGCTGTGCTCAAAAACCTGTTAGTCGAATGTTACCCAAAGGAACTCAAGCTTGAAATCCTTTCTTATGTTTCCAAGTTAACAGTTGGGATAGCCACAAACTGGCTGTCTTCCTTTCCCAACTTTCCCAATTTGGTAAAATTACTTTCTTAATTCTCCAGGTCCAAATCTTGAACCTTTATTTTATTCCCTATTTAAAGTCTCCTACAAAAATACTACTGATTCTTCAAAATCCTTCAAAATGTTTTATGTCCTCACCCATTCTATTTCTCATCAAAGCTTTAAAATACTTGAAGAAAATGACTGCAATCAATTATATCTCCTTTGAACCTTAGAGAGGTGCTTACTTGTGAAAAAGTTCAAGATTGTCGTCAATGCTCCTCAACTCCTTCCATATCTTCATTGATACTGCTCTTACTGTATTAATTGTAAAGGCTTAGCTAGTATAATAGAGACTCCCAGAACATAGTGGGCTAAATAAAATATTAGTTGATTCCCTCTCATATAATGGTCTTCGTAGTTGGTCTAAGTTGTTTAAGCAGCTCTGCTCCGTAAGGACATTCAGGGATCCACATTTCTTCTAATTATAGCTTTACCAGCCCTTGGTCATTGTCATATCAAGCCCATGTGAAAAAGCAAAGTCAAAAATCAAGAAAATAGTTTGTCTTCAGGTTAAAAATAAGCTGGGGGTGGCGCATGTCACAGAAGTTGGCCCAAACTTGGTCATATGGTCTCATCTAGCTGTGACCACATCTTGGCTATGTGCACAGGAAGGAGAGTAAAATGGATCTTAGGACAATTAATATTCTGCCTTGCTATGTTATACTTCACTCTGGCCAAAAATATTTTATTCTCTCATTCATTCATTCATTCTTTCTTTCAGTGAGTCATTTATTCATTATTGCATTTGTTCAGTCAATATATGTTTAAGCACCTGCTCTGTCTTATTCTGATTGTTTTCTTAAAAGAGTTCTTACAAAGTTGAACAAATAGTGCATATTTTAAGACCCCTAAATAATCTGGGGGAGAGATTTTGGAATGAGGGGCTGTTTAATCTTTATATCAGTGAGGTCATTTCTGTGGGAATGCTCACCCTGCCAAATCAAACGAGCCTACTCTAGTGGTTGAAAGACTATTTGGAATGAAACTTGCTGATTCGGTGTATTGAAGTACTTTTGGATGCATCTCTCTTTCATTCTGAAATGTGAGTAATTAGGGAAGAAAAAGGTGGGCCAAATTCTTTAGCAGCAATATCACAGTTGTTGTTTCCATTTCATGTTCTAGTGTTCCATACCTAGTAAATTGCTATTTTAATTGCCTCCAGAATCTGTCTGTCATCTGTTGCCTAGTCTATTGGAACTCTGTCAATGGTTGCACGTGATTTAATGTAAAGAATTTGTCAAGGCACACACCCAAATGTTTACATGTCAAATATATAGTCTTACTCTGTCCATTCTTTTTTTTTTTTTTTTGAGGCAGAGTCTGTACTGTTGCTGAGGCTGGAGTGCAGTGTCACTGTCTCGGCTCATGGCAACTTCTGCCTCCCGGGTTCAAGCGATTCTCCTGCTTCAGCCTCCCAAGTAGCTGGGATTACAGGCGCACACCACCACTCCTGGCTAATTTTTGTGTTTTTTGTAGAGACAGGGTTTCACCATGTCGGTCAGGCTAGTCTCGATCTCCTGACATCCATCAGGTGATCCACCTGCCTAGGCCTCCCAAAGTGCTGGGGTTACAGGATTGAGCCACTGCACCCGGCCTTATTCTGCCCATTCTTGGTGAGAGCTCCTTCATGCATAAAGAACGAAAACCTCAAATTCTACTCTTTATTTTCTCATTTCTTTTTACATTAATCACAAATAATTTATTCTTCCGTTAGAGTTGATACAGTTTTAAATAGCAACAAAGTAAACAGTGGTGGAAAATTGGCACAGAACCTACAAGCATTTCAATAACAATAAGGCTGTCCATGCTTTATCTGTTCAAACTTGATGTCCATTTTCTACTGACCAAGTTGAAAAAAAACCTATTCTGACCTTGAAACACATGAACACGGCCTCTCTCTCATACACACACAGAGACACACTGAAATTCCTCCTTTTGATTACAGTATGTTGAGAACAGTATGTTCTGCTTATTCAAATTTATGGTACCCCTTCTGTTTTGTTTCCAGTTAGAAGCGGGAAAAACCAATTCAATTATAAAGAATACAGCTTATTCCCTGGGCATAGGCAACTGTGATGAAAATAGCAACTTACCTTTGGGCTAGATGTTTTCAGATTATGCTGAAATAACCATGGTTAGAAATTTTTCAATGCATGTTTTCCTGTCCCACGCAATCTCCATGAATTTAGCTAAAATAATCAGGCACAGTATAGTCTCGAATAATGATTAAAATATGCCATGCTAATAAGCAAGGTTATCTAGAATGCAACCTCTGTGCTTTTAAAACAGATAGAATAAACCTCATCAATAAGCATTTTCCTAAACATCTCTGTGTTATATTAACGAACATAAAAAAGGGAAAAACATAAAAGTGTACCTTTATAAATGACATTATTTCCAGATGAGAAAGCTGAAACAAAGCTTTGTAAAGTCTCCTGAACGATTCTGTTTAATAACCAATTATCCCTCAATGTTACAAAATAAAATTACTGGATCAATGTTGACTCTTCTTTGATACCATTTATAAAATGCTTTGATATTACTTACTAAGTTCCCTGGTAACTTAAACAAGGTAAAATTAACACTTTCAGTTATTGCTATTTTAGAAGAGGATTGCCACTTTCTTTTATATGAAACTGTTTTACGAAAGGCTCCTCAGATCCAACATAAAGTAATTCTTATTGCCTCACATATTAAAACAGCATTATAAATGATCTTTATAAAAAGGTTAAATCCACAAAACTTGAAGGCTTTAAAAAAATGTTTTTTTTACTCAAAACTGTATCACAATGCCCTTGATTGCCCAATAGATAAAAAGGATTTGAATTTCCTCTATGAGAACAGAGCAGTGGACATATGGACCACGTATTATTCCCAGCAGTGGACCCAGTCATGATCATATTAAAACTTTTGCTAACTGAGGCAGCGATCTAAAACAAATGCTCTTACAGAAATGAGACAAAGGGCGTGGTCTCTGAGACTACTGGGACAAGATCAGGAGCTAGTCTCCTTTCCCTTAGTCTGGACTGGGTATCCCCTCTTAAATGTTTCCAAAGCAACACAAATTTAATTCTGTCACAGAACTTGCCACGCTGTGCTGTGTCCTCTGTTTCCTTGCCATCTTCCTCAATGAGCTGGAAGCCCATTGGCAGCAGGGACTGTTTCTTGTTCACAGCTGCACCTCAGTACCAAACATAGTGCCTGGTAGGTAATAGACTCCTTAAGTATTTGTTGAATTAATAAAGGATGGATTTTTTAAAAGTGAGTTGTGTATAGCATTTTCTCTCTACTATTCTACCTAATATGCTTTGATTAACCTTGTCCTTGTTGCCGTTATAAAATAATGATCGATCAGAGGAGCCTTTGGATTCATGGTGTGCCAATCTCTTGTTTTAGTCATAGCACCTGGTATCGAGATCTCCGAAAACTTTCAGTTGAACAGAAAAAAAAAAGAACAACATATTTAGAAGACAAGGACTTACTGCTTCTGAGAGTGTTACTCTCAGTGTTTCCTTTAAGTGTTACTGTGTTACTTATGTGTTCCTTTAAGTGTTTCCTATAAGTGTTACTGAGAAAGAAACACCTCAAACAACAAAATTACTTATTTGGTGTATCAGATGCCCTAAGCAGGGACTCACAGACATGTTTTTGCCATTTCTAGCGTGTGAGTTTGACAAGTTAAATAACCTTTCAATGCCTTAATTTCCCTAGTTGTGAAATGAAGATAAAACTCTCTTTTAGGTTGGTAAGAATGGCCAGGAGAGTTTTGTGTGAAGCTCATCAAATGGTGACGTAGGCCTGCTCTGTGCTACACCATGTCAATACTTGGTGCAAACTAAGCACCTAATAAATAGTATTAGCTTGGATTATGTTTTAAAATATGAGTCATTACACACAACTCTCATGTTTTATTGGTTTGGACAATAATGGTAAATTGCCCAGTCTTGGTGAAATGTGGCACTGATTCTGTCAAATCTTGACGAGAAAGGAACAAGAGAACGGGGGACTAGAAGTGAAACAGAAAGTAAAAGAGGGTAAGAGGGATCTAAGTAGATAACTAGCATCACAAAATTATTTATTAGTGTTTCCCCATTGCAGAAATGTAGGTTCCAAAATGTTAGCAGATTTGCGAAAGACAAACAAAGCATCTAACTTAGAAATGAGAAACTACACGGTAATAGTCTTCCTGGCCTGAGTACTGCTGTGGTGGGCCCTGTTGAGGAGATCTATAGGGAGAAATCTACCTGTTAGCAGTTTTAATTTGATCATGACTGGGTCCACTGCTGTGAATAATACGTGGTCTGGATATTTGTTGGCATAAGAGATACAATAAAAAGCCTACTATGTGCCAGCCTACATAAATGCCTGCTGTAGAATATACACTTAATAATAACTATTAATAAAGGAGTTCACTCTACCAAGGACATTCATCTGAGAGGCAGTAAAAATGTAATACAGTGCCTCCAAAAGTAAGGAAAGTTAACATTTTTGCATGCCTTTATCTGGGGCTTGTGAAATTCATATCTGCTCAGTCTTAAGGTACTTTCTCTTCTCATACTGCACATTCTCCATGGGCAATTTGTGGTTACAAAGGTGATTACCATCTACAAGCCAATGACAATCCAATCATTTCTCCAGCCTGACCTTTTCTCATGTGCTTCAGATCCATATATGTAGCTAATTGCCTATGAGTATTTCCACCTGGATATTCCATAACCTCTCAAACTTAGTATGTATAAAACTATATTCATAATTATTCCATTTTATCTACAACAACCACCGTGCTTCCTAATGTTATTGGAACGGCACCACTATGAATCCATTTGCTCAAGGTGGAGACCTAGAATTTATCCTTACTCCTCCTTTCCTCCTTCCACTTGCTACCTCACCCAGCCAGCCAGCCAGCCAGCCTAATGTTACTGAGTTCTCAGATCTAAGCCTGAAGCAGCTCTCGACTCTATCTACTTCTTTCATCTTTGTTGTCACTACCCTATTTGAGGCAACCATCCTCTCGCACTTGGATATTGCAGTAGTTGCCTAATGATCTTCCTCCCTCCAGCTTTGCTACAACTGCAGACACAATGATCATTTTGAGGCACGAATCTCGGCATGTCACCCCTCACTCTGAATACTCAACAGCTTCCCATTGCGCTTTGTTCATAGACCTATCTCCTTTATATGGTTTTTAAGTCTCAATTTATGCCTGTTATTTCAGCACAATTATTAACAGTTATCACAACAGTCCTGGACTGGTCAATAGATTATATGCTTACCCTACTTATAAGGCGTTTTATCATCTGGGTTTTATGTACCTTTTTAGCCTATCTCTCACCATTCCCTAGCTGAACTCTGCTCCAGTATCACCAAATTCCTTTCAGTTCTTCTGTCACACACTCCTTTTTTTCTTTTTTTTTTTTTTAGTTTTACTTTAAAGTCCTGGGATACATGTGCAGAATGTGCAGGTTTGTTGCACAGTTATACATGTGCCGTGGTGGTTTGCTGCACCTATCAACCCTGTCATTTAGGTTTTAAGCCCTACATGCATTAGATATTTGTTCTAATGCTCTCCCTACCCTTGCCCCCTTCCCCACAACAGGCCCCAGTGTGTGATATTCCCCTCCCTGTGTCCATGTGTTCTCATTCAACTCCCACTTATGAGTGAGAACGTATGGTGTCTGGTTTTCTGTTCCTGTGTTAGTTTGTTGAGAATGATGGCTTCCAGCTTCATCCATGTCCCTGCAAATGACATGATCTCATTCTTTTTTATGGCTGCATAATATTCCATGGTGTATATGTGCCATATTTTCTTTATCCAGTCTATCATTGATGGGCATTTGCATTGGTTCCAAGTCTTTCCTATTCTAAACTGTGCTGCAATAGACATAAGTGTGAATGTGTCTTTATAGTAGAATGATTTATAATCCTTTGGGTATATACCTAGTAATGGGACTGCTGGATAAAATGGTATTTCTAGTTCTAGATCCTTGAGGAATCAACACACTGTCTTTCACAATGGTTGAACTAATTTACACTCCCACAACAGTGTAAAATCGTTCCTATTTCTCCACAGCCTCGCCAGCATCTGTCGTTTCCTGACTTTCTCTTTTTTGAGATGGAGTCTCACTCTGCCGCCCAGGCTGGAGTGCAGTGATGCGATCTTGGCTCACTGCAAGCTGCACCTCCCAGGTTCACACCATTCTCCTGCCTCAGCCTCCTGAGTAGCTGAGACTATAGGCACCTGCCACCATGCCTGGCTAATTTTTTTTTGTATTTTTAGTAGAGACGGGGTTTAGTAGAAACTGTGTTAGCCAGGATGGTCTCGATCTCCTGACCTCATGATCTGCCCACCTCGGCCTCCCAGAGTGCTAGGATTACAGGCCTGAGCCACTGTGCCTGGCTGTTTCCTGACTTTCTAATAATTGCCATTCTAACTGGTGTCAGATGGTATCTCGTTGTGATTTTGATTTGCATTTCTCTAATAACCAGTGATGATAAACTTTTTTTCATATGTTTGTTGGCCGCATAAATGCCTGACACATACTCCTTTTTTGGCTTCCAGTCTATTGCCCATATTCTTCTTTCCTCCTGGATCATTTTTTATCTTATTTTAACCCTAGCTAATGGCAAGTCATTATTCAGGTCATGGCACGGTTCTGTTATATGTCTGTTCTACCATCACTCAGACACCAGTATTTCTACCCTCATGGTTCTTTCCACATTGAAGCTTAACTGTGCATATATTTGTCTGAGGCCATCACTATACCATAAACTCTCAGGGCAAAGATCAGTGATGTCTTTTCCATGTTTTCCTCAGGAATTACTGCTCTCTCACTTATCAAATAGATGCTTAGGAAATATTTATGAGTAAATGAATAAATTTGGACATATGAGAATGCCTAGTAGATTATCAACACATGTAAGACCTCAATAGTGGAGTGGATAGGTTCAGGGTGTTTAACAGTGAGACAAAGGGGTGGGCCATCTGTGTTACTTGTACCCAGACTTTGCCTTTCAGGGATACCTTTTCTCCTGGCTGCTGAAAAAAAACGGTTGTGTGATTTTGTCTGTATTAACAACAGGCGAGTTTTTGGAGTATGAACTCACAGAATATAAACTTGCTTTGTTCCTTTTCCATTCCTAGGGAAAGCCCAGGATGAACACAGGCAAGTTATATGTAAAATTGTGAAGTAGGGTAAGTGGTTGGTGCTCTTGCACCTCCACCTTTCATGTCTTGTCTATCTAGAGCACCAAATTTTGGCTTTTGAAGGGGATTCCAAATTTTCTATAAAGATATTCAAACCCAGGTTGCTTCCTGATTGCTTTCTTGGCTTCCTAATGTATTTTTCTTTACCTTTATTAGGCATAGGTAGAGCAGGGGTTAGCAAACCATGACCTGTGGACAAAAGCTGGCCTGCAGCCTATTTTTGTAAATAAAGCTTATTGGAACACGGGCATATCCATTCACTTACATACTGTCAATGGATACATTCTTGCTATAATGGCAGAGCTGAGTGGTTGCAGCAAAGACCCTGTGGCCTACAAAACCAAAATATTTACTATCTGACCCCTTATAATAAAAGCTTGCTGACCCCTGGTCTTGAGTCCTTATCTAGGAGATCTTGGGAAGAGTCTAGGAGTTTGCTACTCCAGGTGTGGTCTGTGGACCAGCAGCATCAGACTGAAGGAGTTTACTATGAATACAGAAATCTTAGGTCCATCCCCTAACATAATAAATTAGAATCTGTATTTTAATAAGATCCTCAGGTGATTCATATGCATGTCGATGTTGGAGAAACACTGATGTAAGTATCTTTGGAGACTGAGGAGAACCCCCAATAGAACTCACTCTTGAGAATGCATTGCTTCTAGGATGTGCAAATAGTTTGGATGGTGGCCTAACATTAATGGGTTTCGGGAGTATCACTACGTTAACAGGCTATATGTCTTAACTGCAAGAAATAAAGCCTTGGTAATGGAATCTTAGGACTATGGAAACTGACAAAGTGAATATTTTGGAGGATGGAAGGACTCTAAGTCTGCCTCAAATCTCACCGTTAGGCAGCCATGTACTTTGCCAAGGAGGCCAACCCTGAGCATGCTTTTTTTTTTTCTTTTTTGAGCCCAGGAGTGGCTGTGGAGCATTAGTGATGCTAGTCAGAAGCTGTTGCTGTTTTATTACACACCACAGTGCTCCATTTTATTGCAACGACAAAAATACCCCCACTCTCTGTCCACTTCACTGTTTCTGAGCTTTGAGTAAGAGAGGCTTGGTTGAATTTCTAAAAAGCTGTCATTTGCTATTCATAATTTGTTTTGGTGGCTCTAACTTTTTTTAAAAAGTCATGCAAAAGAAGGCTATTTTTTTTTATTATTCTTGAGACATTACACTGGGGACAATTCCTGGAACACTGTGAGAATCCTGGAACAGTGTGATAGTGTTTGCCATCAAACAAAGCTTCCATGTGATTACTAGCAAGGGCTGTGAACTATTCTGTAAGTTAGTTACGTGGTAAGGCAGATAGTGTCTCCAGCAGCACATGATGTTCCCCTTTAGAGGAGGAGATTTGTTTACCCTTCCAAAGTAATACAAAATAAAACCTAAAGTCAAGGACACAGAGTACTCTTTTGTAAATGGGCAGGCCCAGCGTGTCCACCTAGGAAATTTAATAAACCTCCTCATTAGCTCCATCACTATAACATTTTGTTGCAGTGAGGAAGACACAGAAGTTGGTTTTGTTTGTTTTTGTTGCTGTTGTTTTGCTCAAGTCTTTTATTTCACTAACCTTGGGCTCAGATTCCTTTATTAAAGAGGAAAACATGCTCTAAATGTATTACCATATTAATTTATGTAAAAGTACACTTTGTATCATTTGGAACCTGAGGATAATAGTTCTATGCACTCTCAATTCATAACTGTAACAGGAGATGGCAATGGATTAAAAACCATGGTTTTGATGTCACCTTTTTCTGCCCTTACTAAAACCATTTCTATGGCTAATAAATAATACCTTTGATTGGTTTTGAAAATTTTCTTTGTTTCACTTTACCATATCTCTGATGCAGTTTCAAATGAATCAATTAAAATAAAAATTGTGTCTAAAAGAAAAAAAGAGAAACAAAAGAGACTTCAATGTTCCAAAGTGGATATTCAGGCCCTTGAAATATGAAGCTGGTTATGTAGATTCATTGAAGTAGTCTCTCAGCTGGGAAGGGCTGGAGATGCTGACCCAAGGAGATTTGTAATTCTAAATTTTTCTGTATTCCATACTACCCTTGAATGACTTGATGCCCCATAGCTAAGGAGCACAGGGTGAATGGGGCAATTATACAGATTTAAAATTCTGGATTGTTGCATGTTGCTCTTGTCAAAATCCTTCACTGTTATAAATGCAATCTACATATCTAGGGAATGGGGCTATCTATAAATGTTCTCCATATGGAGGGAAGTTTACCTCCTCCTTCTGTAGCGAGCTGTTCTGATCCAAATAAACTCTGTGAATGGGTGAAACTCAAGCTCCTTCCTTGTCTATTAACTCACTTAAAAGTATCTATGATTCTATTTCCACAAATAGCTTCAGAGTATCTTCTATGGGCCAAGTCCTGTGTCAGCACAGGTTGTTTCAGTACCTCCTTACCGTTACCTTATAGGACAGGCATTATTCCACTCAAATTGTGGATAAAGAAACTAGACTCACAGAGGGAAGTTGTTCCCGCCACTCCACCATGCTGCATTGTTTTATGAGTGGGTTTAGAAGGCTTTATTTATTTATTTACTTATTTTTTCATCAAGTAATGATTAAGGCAATGAATATGTAATATGCCAACACTGCATTCCTTGTTGGAGATACAAAGGTAAATGCATCACTGTTTTTGGCCTCATGGACTCTATGCCAAATGGGAAAATATGGATTTCATTTTTTATTCCAAACTCAGGTTGTTTTTTCAATCTCTTTTGTTGCTTTTAGTTGGTGGTAGAAGTGCCACATGGCCCATGCCACGTAGGACCTGTGTGAAAGAGCTGAGGCAGAGCCTGTGCTTTCTGCATGTTCATACTTCATGGCAGATGTAATAGACTGATGGAGATGACTGAACATCTGTATGGGTGATGACAAATGTGCTCATTAGGTGCAACAGCTCATTAATTCAAGAATCTCAAAATTTGAAAAATAACAGCAATCCAATAAGTAAAAATGAGCCTCTGAGCATCTAAAATAGAAGTCACTGGGTCTATCAACTAAAGCTCATGTGCTTTATTTGCAGAAAAACAATTCAGGCCTTTGTTTGAACCAATTTACTCTTATCTCACACAAAATTTTAATGTGTTTGGGTATCTGCTTGTAGCTCACAGCAAATTTAAAAAGAAACCTATTTATCCCTGGGCATTAGTCAAAAGAAGAGATTAGATTTCCCTCCAAAATATTAATAATTTTGTTGAGGACTGGTTCTGTTCACTTGAATTGGGAGATAGTATTGAAAATGCTTTTAGAAATACAAGAAGCATAAAACAAACGCATTTGATTTGACTTTCTTATGAAGGATGTGATTGAGCTTAAGTCTGTTTTCAAAGCCACCATACCTTTTATTGAAAACAACTGCATCCCTTACCCTTTGCTTCATCCCCTCTCATTTTCCATTTGTGTGTGCAACTGACCATGGTTCTAGTGCATTGATAACAGGTCCAGTCAATTACCAACTACAGAGTTCCTGCAAACCAAAAGAGTGGCTTTTAATCTTATACGCCGTAGTTTAATGAGGATCTGGACTTCAAATGGAAAATCTCAAATTGGAGTTACACCATTTTTTTGGCAAAGGAGTACTTCCTGGAGGCTGCCTAAGTTGCATCATGTCAGTGGCTAGACTTGGCTTCTCCAGAGAACAGCAAGAGTAATGAGAAAGAGGCTCTATGAATCAGTAGGGGAACCAGTGGGCACACTCAACTCTGGGGTGAAACTACTACTGGTCATCTGGGCAGAGAGATTGTGGATCTTGGCATTAAAAACTTCCTTTTGCAGGTGGCACATGGTTACTTCATTGACTTGGAAGGACTTTTTTTTAATTGTAGGAATATGTGGGAATGTTTATTGCAGGAATATTTTAGGAATATTTCTGAGAGTGGATTTATAAAGTGTTATCCAATGATATTTCTGTTCGTGAGGGGAGGAAAGAGGCAGTAAAAAGGAAGGGCTTTATTTTCACATTTTAAACAATTGTAATATGTTAGTTACCTAAGGAAAAGTATATCTTTGAATCTAAAGATGCTAAAGATGAGATATCAATGATAAACTTCTGGTCTTTTTTAGTGATATAGGAAAGAGATGTATAGTGCTTTAGTCACTTTTAAGAATCCCATGTTTGGACACAGAGCAATTGAGAATTTGACCAAGAGTAGCAGAGTAAGTAACAAAATGGGGGAGAGCTGCAAATACAATGCAAATCACTTGACTTGCATCTCCATGTTTGTATGTGCTAGTCTCATGCTTTTGTAATCCATTTGGATGAGTGGCTCACTCTTCAAAGATTAACATTTTATGACCAAATTACTGAGAAATATCCACCTCTAGGTTAAGATGGTGAGTGAAGCATGGTATGAGGGATACCACTGGATAAGAACAAGACAAGGGATAATGTATTAGTCAGGGTTCTCTAGAGCGACAGAACTAATAGAATATATATATATATATATATATATATATATATATATATATATATATATATATGTGTGTGTAAAGGGGACTTTACTAAGTATTAACTCACACGATCACAAGGTCCCACAGTAGGCTGTCTGCAAGCTGAGGAGCACGGAGAGCCAGTCTGTGTCCCACAACTGAAGGACTTGGAGTCTGATGTTCCAGAGCAGGAAGCATCCAGCATGGGAGAAAGATGCAGGCTGGAAGGCTAGGCCAGTCTTGTCTTTTCACATTTTTCTGCCTGCTTTATATTCTAGCTGCACTGGCAGCTGATCAGATGGTGCCCAACCAGATTAAGGGTGGGTCTGCCCTCACCTAACATCTGACTCAAATGTTAATCTTTTTTGGCAATACCCTCACAGACACACCCAGGATCAATACTTTGCATCCTTCAATCCAATCAAGTTGACACTCAATATTAGTCATCACAGATAATATATTTGGTTTCACTCTCAAATCTCTATTTCTAATAAAAAGCTTGTCTGTTGTTCAATGCCTATACATGCAGTCAAATGCTTAAATTTGATGTAATTTTATATGTAAAGAAATTCATACAATTGGAGACTTATTTACCCAATGATTAAGTGCTTAAGGCAAAAGTTGCCTTAAAAATGATAAACATACATTAGACGTATATAACAAAGTTTATTCACTCACTTTCTTGACCACTATATTTAATCACACTTTGTACTTTTATAGAATGTTACATAGTTTGTAAATTATCCAAATATTTTCTTTACCTTACAGTCTTCTATTATAACATTGAGTACATAAAATTATCTTCATCACCACCATCATCACCTTCTCCATCATTATCATCTGCTATGGTTTGAATGTTTGTCCCCTCCAAAACTCACGTAGAAATTTAATTGCCATTGTAACAAAATTAAGAAGTGGGACCTCTAAGAAGACATTAGGCCATGAGGCCTCCACCCCATGGGTGAGGTTCATACCGTTATAAAAGAATGAATTTGGACCCTCTTGCTCTCTCTGACTTTCTTGTCTTCTGCTGTGTTATAATGTAGCAAGAAGGCCCTTGCCAGATGACAGCACCTTGAAATTGGACTTTCTAGCCTCTAGAACTTTAAGCCAATAAATTTGTGTTCATTTTAATTACCCAGCCTTAGATATTCTGTTATAGCAGCACAAGACAGACAAAGACACCATTATGGTTATTGAGCATGTGTTAACAACTTAACACATATCAACTCATTGGTGGCTTTCAATAAACCAATGAGGTAAATATTATTATCCTGATTATTTTTGTGAAACTGAGGCAAAAAGTTTGATAATTTACCCAAATGTATGTACCTAGTATATATAACTGAGGACAGTCTCTTAAACATTATTCTATATTGCCTTTGACCTGGTGAGAACTTAGGCAATTTTAATTTTAGTCCTTGGTTTTGCAAAATGAGCAAACTAAGGCCCATTGAAAGGAATTGGCTTTCCTTTGACATTCAAAATTCTTGATAGAGTTTTGATTAGAATTCACATTTTTTGACTTTTAGTCCAGTGATCTAATATTATACTTTGTCCCCTGTTTTCTAGGTAATATAATCTCCAACAGAATGTCCGCTTCATAAGGGAAAAAAGGTAGAAACCAAAGCTTTACACTCTTTCACAAATACAAAGTTTGGTAGGAGTGGGGACTCAGCCTATTGATGCAATTGGACTCTAGGGATATTTTTATATTCATTATTACCTGTGAGGCCCTGTTAACCAAGATATTTCATAAATAGCATAGAATAATGATTCATTTTTAGCCTTTTAGGGAAGCCATTTTATCTCCAGCATCCTTAATTCTAGAGGGTTGTAGTCCAGTATTTTTATATCTATTGTCTTCTTATCATTCATAACTGAGTAATATTGAGTTATATCACAAAATCATAGTGTACTTTTCTAATATGTAATAACAATAAATTTAAGTATTCACAGTCCTAGAACAAAGTTGAACAGTGCTTGCGTAACTTTGAACGAGACTTGGCTTGCCTTTTTCAGTCCTTGTCCCATTCTATTCCAGTTCGTGGTTAGTTCCTTAGGTGTATACAAGACAAATAAGTTGCTTGTTTTGAAAACTGAAACATTATTATTGGTTAATAGGTGTTGAATACAACTAAAGATTCAAATACACTAAAGAACATGTGGAAAATAAGCTTTCTTCGTCTTAATAGCTGACATTCTAAAAAATATGGAAGGGAAGGTCTTCTAGTATTTTAGGGTGCTCAATAGTATTCAATTGCGAAAGCTAAAGAGCATGTTTCTTCTTATAAGTTCTATTAATTACCGAACAGAATCTGGTTTGAATGAATTAATTTTAATCCTTCGTGGTGAGGAATTTAGATTATGGAGTACCCAAAGGGCTTCATTATGAGACAGTTTCACTTATAAGCATCAATCTACCTATTTGCTTTTGAGCAAGATTTAAACTTATGGGTAAAGTATTCCCTTGGGTTAAGGCAGATGCCTTGAGAAGTTGCATTAATAACTATTTAGAGTAACTCTTTATGATTCATGAGCTAAACAGGGTTATTTTCCTGTGGCTCACCAGACCATCTGTAAATTGGCCTGACATAGAGCTTCAAAAGAATAAATACATACTAAAAAATTCAGAGTTAGAATTGAGGCTGTTTTCTTAACTTAATTTAAAATCCCAGTTGTTGTTTTGAGACCGAATCAAGTGTCTTTTATTTTAAGCTCTTTTTCATTGAGGTCTAAGTGTTGACTATAGGTTAATTTCAGCATATAAACTTTAACACATGGTAAGCAAGTAAATATTTTTCAGTTATTTGACATGTATTTCCTAATGTTTGAGTATTTTGAGTATATCAAGTAGAAAATACCACAGAAACTCAGACAAAAATAATAATATTATATAATCACTGGGTCCCTAACTTATCCATTCTCTGAATACAAATAATGTCTCCATGACTTAAATTATGAATAATATACATTTTTAGCCATGAATGTAACACATTACTTTATAAAAATCAAACAACACAGAAGTGAATTAAAAAAAGTGATTGCCCACCTCCGCTCCCTATTTCTTAGGTATCCATGGTGTATAAAATTCCAGGCTCTCTTTCACAAACATGTCTATGTATATGCATCTATAGGCACATTGAAAATTTTTGTTTTATAAACATTGAGATCAGGTTATACTTACTGTATGGTAACCTGTTTTTTAAATCTTAAATTTAGCCACATATAAAGATTAAATTAATTTTTTAACAGCTAAATATTATTCCATCTATCATCTTTTAAAAAATCATTTCCATGTTTATAGATATCGAAATCGTCTTCTAAATTATATTCTATAAAATGATTCCTGGTGAAAAGATTCTTGTAGATCTCCCAATAACATTAATAATAATTTTTATACTTGATTAAAATCCATACTTGACTCAAAATCCAAGATACACACATATGTGGTAAGAAATAAGTCTCCCTCCCACTCCTATTTCCTAGCCACTCAGCTTTTAAAGAGTTCTCCTGGGGATTATTTAGTGTGTATATATGTATACAAAATTTCTCTGCACATAAGCTACCATAATCTATACACTCCTATGTGCCTTGCTTTTTAACTTAATAATAGATCAATTGGTTTAAACCGCCTATCCCTTTTTTCTTTCTATTATGAAGTGTTCCATTATATGGCTATAGTGTAACTTATTTAACCCATTACATATTAAATAGTTCCTTATTAATTTGTTTTCCATCTTCTCTATTACCTTATACATATGCCATTTTCACAGATGACCATATGTCTGTAGCATCAGCTGTATGTGGAATCGGTGGGTCAGAAACTACATGCAATTTTGTTTTGGAAAATTTCAGATTTTAAACCTTTTGTATGGGGAAGTTGTAACAGTATACTCTTGTACCAGGAATGTATAAAAGCATTTTCCCTACAATAGTCCAGCACAATTTCTCTCTTTCTCTTTCTCTCTCCCTCTCTTTTTATCATGTCCAAACTGAGAGATTAAAAAATGATACCTCATTATGATTTTGTTTTCTGTATTTTAAAATTATCAGTGAGGCTGAAAAATAATTCATGTGTTTAAGAACCATTTGTATTATCTTTTCTATTTATATATGTATATATATTTTTTCCTTTTCTTCCCAATTTGATTCTTGGACATTTCTTGGACATTGAAGAGTCGTGTAAACTCTTCACATACAAGGCCTTTTACTGGTGATATTAATTGCAAATTCACCTACCCCACCCTCTTCAAGCAAAATGTATCATTTACCATTTGGCTTTGTGATTATTTTGCAATGAAAAAAGTTTTCATTTCTATCTCGTAGAATTTATCATCTATTTTTAGTGGTTTCTGAGTTTTGTTTGATATTTAATTTCCTCTTCCAATTTGTTTTTAAAAATCACTTGATCTTTTTAGTACTTCTATGGCTTAGTTTTTTCTCCTTTAGTTCTCACATATGCCTGAAAACTATTTGGTTTATTTTTACATACCAAGTTTTAAATCTACTTATACTGATTTAATGCTCAACTTACATTACACAAACTCCTATTTACTGGATTCGATTATATCAGCCATTCCATTAATCTCCCTTGGTTGTTTTTTTGGATATTCCCAAAGGGTTATTTCACAAACTATCTGGTATGAGAGAGAATAATTCCTTGGTTATAATTGTGGCTTCTGAAGTCAGATAGACTTTGATTTCAATTATGACTCTGTTTACTAGCTGTGGCACCTTCAGAAAATGTCAGTTGAAGCTAATGGCCATAGTAGTGGTAATGTCGCCATTGTAAGGTTGCTGTGAGGATTAAATGAGATGATACATGCTAAATGCCTGGTATATAGTAAGTAAGTGGTAATGTTAGCTGTTATCTTCATTATCATTATTATTAATGTTGTTTTTGTTAATAATTAATATTACTGTTGTTGTTATTAATTGCCAGTAGAGTCTCAATGAGATAGCTTTCTCTGCTGATCTGGAGAGGATTTCAGTGATGTTAAAGGTGCAGTTAGTGCCCAGGCAAGGTGGCTCACACCTGTAATCTTAGCACGTTGGGAGGCTGCCTCCTTGGGGGGTGGATCTCTTGAGCCCAGGAGTTAGAGACCAGCCTGGACAATATGACAAAATGCTGTCTAAAAAAAAAAGGTGCACTTAGTGGGAATGTTAGTGTCTAAGGTGTTGTCTCTAGTCATGCCATACTACAAAAGCCACAGAATTTTAGAGCTGGTTAGGACCTGTTCGCTAATTGTGCATTGCACATTATCATTTGACTCTCAAGGGTCCTGCTTATGCCCAGTGTCCCCGAAGCTTTTCAAAAAGCCTGCCGACTCACATCCATCTAATTGTGAGATCCAAATCCAGGCCAGCAGGCCTGGTGGGTAACAGGTATAGAAAATAAAGGAGAATGTATTTATAACCATGAGGTAGGTAAAACCTTCTGGGAATTCAAAAATTCTGAAATTATAAAAGAAAGCCTCAACAGATTTTAATATTTAAAAATTCAGAATATTTCCGTGCAATTGATGTCAAAGAACAAAGTTAAAAGACAATTGTCAACCTGGTAAAAAATTTTGCAATATATACATAAAAAGATAACAACCTTAATATCTAAGGATTTCATGCAAATTAAGAAGAAAAAGACAACCTAATAGAAATTCAAAGAATTACAAATGTCTAATAAATAATGTGAAAATGTTTAAATGCAAATTAAAGCAGAGATATGTTTTTGGCCTTCAGATAGGCAAATACTTTAAATATTTATAATAGCCAAGAGCATGGAGAATTAGGTATTCATACATTGCAGGTAGAATGCAATTTGGGAGTAAGTAAAAAATTAATAATATATGTATACTTTGAACTGACAAATGTTACTCTTAGATATCTCTTCTACGTACTCCTGTGTGTGCATTAAGATATATGACTGAGGGAATTAATTGCAACATCATAAAGAAGAAGAAACAATCTAAATATTCATCCATAGAGGAATGGTTGATTTGGAATGCTATATAATGGTTAAAAAGCATGTAGTAAATTCCGATATGACAAGATTTCCCAAGCATACTATTATATAAAAAAGCAAGTTGCAAAACAAAATGTATGTGATGAGAAATGTATAGTGTGATAGTGTCATAAGTGATGAGAAATCCTCCAGACAAAAGTACATGTCATATATATATAAACATAGAAAAATATCTGGAAAAACACACAACTAAGTGTTAATTTAGAATGCTTCTAATAAGGAGAGTGAAAGAGTGAGGAGGGCAGGGCAGTGGGGAGGTAAAAGAATATGAGAGATTTTCACTTTTTATTCTCTGTACCTCTTTGTCGTTAAAAACGTTTATAACTAGAACGTATTCATGTGTGCTTCCGTAAACAAACTGCAAAAAAGATACCATGGTTAACCTTACATAATACTGTTTGCTGTGATGTGTAATGGAGTGATTGCTTCTAAAATTTAGCCTAGGATAATTTATATTTTCGGAATTTATATTTTCAGAATACAATTGGAGAATCAATTGTGAAATTACATTATATATACATCAGGGCATATAACAGGGTTGTTCACAAACCACCAAATATAGGTGCTGGTTTTGCTGCAGCACGTTTTAAGATAATGCCTAGCTCCTCGTTAGAGTGGGACATGGGTTATAATGAGGTGATTTTTGCCGACAAACTGCACCCAGCCCCATCATACTAAATTCTGCTCTGCAGCAAGTAGTGTCACATTCTGGAATGACTTTCTCTCTCTGCTGTAATCCTACGGAGCTTTTGCTCTTTAACATGTAAGAAAAACTGTGGCAGTATAAAGTTTCCCTGCTGTCATTGAAATTGTGAAACAGACTTACAGTTGTTTGGCAAAGCCCTTGCTCAAGGACCTTGTTAATCTTCCTTCTTGAAATTTCCTGAGAAAGAGATTGATGCCGTAATATCACTAAATTTTCTGTCTCTTAGACTGGCCCTTTGGGTCTGTCATTTGTTTTCCTGTTTTTGACAACTATTTGTATAAGCAAACAACAGTGCAAACATGATGGTAAACATCAGTGATATTCATCTGCAGCGTCAGGGAGGCATCAGGGAATGAAGAGGACTGTGACAAAATGGTAAGTGCATGCCCCATCCAAAGAAGGCAGCTCTGTTCGGCTCCAGTTGGTCATTATCATGTTGGAACAGGGCCCAGTGTTGTAGATTTTCTAATTGTTAAAGAGCAGCAAATTAAAAATTTCTTGATTTTATATGATTTCCCCTCAATTTTTAAATATTGGATAGTGTAAATATAAAATATAAAAATAACTTAGTCAACCCTATAAAACTTACGTGAAAACCAAATGGTGGGGCACCATTTTGCAACCTGTAAAAGTTATTAAAAATACAGAATCTCAGGCCCCACTCAAATGTACTAAATTCAAAACAATATTTTTAACAAGCTTCCCCAATGTCTGTGTACATTTAGCTCAACCACAGCTTCTGGCTAGCTTTCAGTCAGCTATTATTGGGATGGTAGATGGGATCTATCTGAAAGGCAAATTCCCATCCTTTAATGGTGGCTTCCTGGAACACTGATTTGAGGAGGACTGTCAGACTATTCCCCAGGTTGAGGGGAAAAAACAATTGGTGATCTTTTAGTAATGTCTATCTTGGGCACAGGCAAGTGGATAGAGTGGATAGAGCTGATACATGTGCAGTTTCTGTTCTGTTCTATGCATAGATCCATAGTGTAGGATCTATGCTCAAAGAATATTTGTGTCCCACCAAGATATGGTCCCACCTTCCTCCCTAAGAAATTTGTGTGTGTGTGTGTGTTGAGAGAGAGAGAGAAAGAAAGAGAGAGAGAGAGAAGGCAGGGAGAGAGAGAGCATGCATGAAAAGTGTGTTTGGAATCAAGACTCTGAACCATTACTTCTAGGTTTCTAAACTTGGATTTCTGGAAAGTTTTTGAAACTTGAATAACATAAATTTTCATCTAGTAGGTGTTGGTCTAATTAAAGTGTTGGGCTAGGAACAAAAACACTTTCTTTCCTGGACTGTCAATCCCATTTCTAAGAAGACCTTTTTATTCCAACCTGTCCACTGGCTATTCTGCATTCCTCATTCAGGCTGTCTTGTTGGTCATAATTTTGGGGAGAAGTGGCATGTCTGTGAATATCTATGTGCATAGTTCAAAATAGTTTGTCACTGTTTGCATCAATTAAGATGCTTTTGATTGAAAGCAAGCAGATTAAGCTATATAGTTATGTACTATTTATTGCAGGAAACTAGAGGTGGGCACTCTCAGTGTTGGTTTGGTAGATCAACATTGTCATAAAAAACCAAGATTTTTCTTTTCTTTTTCTTCTGCCATGCCCAGTGGGTCAGCATTGTCTCTCCTTACGGTCTCAGAATGGCTGCCCTGCTCTAAACATTACTTCCTCATGAGAGTGTCCCTGGCAGGAAGGCAGAGAGTGGGGGCAAAGAGAACCTTTCTCCTTGAGCACTAGTCTCATATCAGAAACCTAAGACTAACCCTGAAGCCTTAGCTGCCCTCCCCTTATGTATCATTGGAGAAAACTGTGTTGTAAGCCTAACCACTGGCGAAAGGGAATGAATTGGACCAATGGCAGTTTACTCCATAGAGCTGAATGCATTGTAACCAACACATCAGAAAGGAGAGGGTAGTGAGTGTTGAGGAAATAAACAACAGTGTGTGCTACATCATATCTAGAAATCAAAGAACAGGTCGTAGTGCTAGGATGTGGAGTGCCATCTCACACCAAGGATGGCATTTCTAAAGATTAGAGATTTGTGTTCATAAACAACTTGGAGCATAGAAGATGCACAGGAGTGATAACTACTATGAATTCAGTTGTGGTGTTAAGACATATTCTATTTAAAGACTGCTCTAGTATCTGTGCACAGATGGGATGTATTTTGAAAAATTTCCATTATTTCAGGCCATTAACTGGTGCCATTTAATAAAGAGATTTTAGTTAATAAATAGGATTATTATTATACCAGGATATTCAATAAATTCTAGTTCTTCTCAAACCTGGCTATGATTCTGAGTCACACGGGCTTTAGAAATTCCAGGGGGCTATGGATGGATGAATAGCACAAATGTGAAAAATGGAATGGCCCAAGGTATTTGTAATTTGAACAATAAAAAAGCTAACAGACATTTAGTGACCTATACAGAGTAACAGTATATAAAATAAACATGCCTGACCTAAGCACACTGATGTTCTTAAGTGGTGAATGAGGTGTGGTCAGATGTAAGTAGAAACCTTCATTAAAAAATAGAGCAAACCAACTTGTGTTTGCCTCTATCCAGTGGTTTTTAACCTTCTGGGTTTAAAAGCCTCTTTGAGAATTTGAACAAGGTTATGGAATGCTTCCCAGAGAGATGCACATTTGCATATTTACAACATGCTTTGAATATTAATAACTTCCTCTCTAGTGTTCTTGGTCCTGTTAGAAAAACTAAAGCAGCATAACTAATAACTAACAATAGATACCATTAATTGAGTTCTTACAAGTATTCCAGGTCCAGGTTCCACCCAGATCTACTGAACTAGAAGCTTGAATAGCTCAGAATACATAATTTTGTAAAGTCCCTTCATTGTTTCTGATGAAATTAATTGGCTCCTTGATTAGTCAGAGAAGCAAGGGCTTTAGAGTCAGACAACCTTGAGTTAAAAATTAAAACTTTGCACTCACTGAGCAAGGGCAAGTCACCCAAATCCTCTGGCCCTTAGTTTATATCACCTGCAAGATGGGAAGGATAACTATCCTCAGGAAAATGTGGTAGAGGTAAAATGAGATAATGTATGACAGCATCATAGCATGCCACTAACATATGGTGTGTGCTCTATTTATTCTTTATCATAGGCACTCATAAGGGGTTTGATTTATTTGCAGTGAGGATATTGTACAAATATTAAATGTATGTTTAATTAAATTATTTGATTTATTTTAATTAAATTATTTGATTATTTTAATTAAATTACTTGAGCTGAAAAATTCATGGCTATAATATTTACATTAAATGTTAAAAACAGAAATTATGACACTGAAACAAAGAAAAAAATAGCAATGGCGTTATCCTGAGATGGCTTTTATTGGAGCCACATAATGTGTAAACACATTAGCAAAGCAAAGCTTCAGTAAATAAAGCTCACTGACCTCTAGATCCTCAATTCTTATCTTGATTCTAACCCTAAGTTTGTAAGGCTTTTGAAAAGTTTTCAATTCCTAAAGCTTTACGATGTTCATGTCAAAAGGGTACCTTCTTACCTGTGTGGAGGGAGACTCAGACAAGTGTCAAAAATGGTTCTGAACTGGGAAAAGAGTAAAAGAAACCATGCTGTATGTTCAATAACAAACCAAATAGAATCTTTATGATTCGATGAACACTGTAAAGAAGAGTAAAGATTTGAAGATTTACTCTGGTTGTCTGCTGAACTACAACAAAAAAGAATATTCTTATTGCAAATGCCAGCTTTAAAAAGGACAAAAATGGGGAGTCAGGGTTAGGCCAAAATAAGGTCAATAAAGGTGTGGGGAAAAATAACTCAGGGAATAGGAAAGGAGAGATAGCAGACAAAAACAGAAGAAGCGTTGGTGACTACTGGCATTTTTGGAGGGATTTTAAAGTAATTTTGCATAGCTCAGTAACTTACCTGGGAGATTTTCTATCATTTCTAATATTAACATATCTTTGACTCAACCAAGGACATAAGGGGTGAGTCAGGAGCATTAAAGTCAACAACAGAGTGTCCAGAAATGGGAATCAGAACAATGAACGCTTAGGGCCATTAACAGCCAATGAGGCCACTATTATTTCTTAGGGGAACAACATAGAAGATAAATGCATGCCCTGAGCACATGAATGTTCTCTCTAAATTGAGAGTGGGGAACAGTGGCTATGAGTCAGTACCTTCATGAAGAACAGAGCCAACTTATGTTTGCCTCTTTTCACTGTGTCTTTACATTTTTTAATCATGGGCCTCATTGAAAATCACAAAGAGATTATACCTATTCTTCCTAGAGAAGTAGTTTACATTTACATATCCATATATGCACAGTGTTTTGTGAATTGATCACCCCTTCTCTAATGTTCTTGGTCATGTAGGGAAATGGAAACAGCATAACTAATAGCCAGCAACAATAGCTTCAATTAATTATGAATTCATAAAGCTAACAATAACTAGTAGCTACTATTAAGTCCTTACTGTGTTAAAGACATTATGCAAAGCCCTTCATATGCATTATCTCATTTAATCCTCACTTCTACCCTATGAGATAAACAATATTATTGACCCTCATTTTAAGGATGAGAAAACTGAGGCTTAGGGAAGTTAAGTAGCTTGCTCTACTGCTAACAAGTGGCAAAACCCAAAATCAGACTGAGATCTGTTTGATGCCTAGCATATACTCTCAAATACTCCCTTATACTACTTCTAAATTACTTTTTATAGACACTTGACATCACATGTTTCAACCTGCGCTCTGAGGGATTTGTGAATCATCTGCATTTATATGCTATGTTCTATATGTGTGTATGAGTGTGTTTTTGGGGGTCCATAGCTCTCATCAGATTCCCTTAGAAGATCTCATTTAAAACAGCAAAGAATCAGTCATCTAGCTCTTCCGGAGTTTAGCTCAGAATTAAGTTAGTCGTTTACAGAGCCACATCATTGGGTCACACTAAGCCTCTTCCTTCCAGTCCTCTCACCTTACAGAATTGCTATTATTAAGTTGTTTTGGAATCAAGTTTAAGTCTGGAATTAAGAAACTCTACCAGAAAAAGGTATACAAAATCTACTACTCTATTTACTTTAGGAATATTTTTGAGTATGTTTCTTACTGTATCTTTCAGTGTCTTCAAAACAAAATTCCAAGTAATAAATTGTGTTTAGAAGAAAAAAAATCCTGTGCATAATAGAGAATACAATGGTGTTTCTCTTTACTCAAAAGCCAACATTTCAGACTCAAATCTGCAATCCAACTTTAGTACCTATGTAGGAGTCTTTGGCCTACATGTTGCATTTTCACTTCTCCCTCAGTCATAACCATCTACTCCAATTTGTATTTTCCTTTTTCTGAATATACATACGTATATTTTATTCCATGTATTCTTATAAAGCATCTCAAATTCTTTGTGGAACAAATAGAAATACAATTAAAAATTTAACTTTTTCTCCATCATTCTCTTCTACCATGCCATGCTTCAAAAGAGGCAGAGCTTTTGAAATTTGCAGAAATTTGTTCTTTAATATCTTAACCTTCAGTGATGCAAGGAAACAATCCCCAGTTAGGACAACATAATAGACTAAAATAATATTTTCAATCACTGCTACTTTTCTTGCTGATTATTTAACTAATAGAGGAATGTATCTTGCTTCCCTCCTCCCTGACAAATACTTTTCTCAAGGAAAAATAGATTTATTTCTTTCATGATTGGATTTTCTAGGAAATAGCTGTATTGTAGGTATTTTGTGTTGTGAATAGAATGAAAGTCATATGGTTTGAACTCCAGCATTAAAGGGACAGAGTTCTCTTTCAGTTGTGTACCCTTGAGTACATGAAATTGAAGTCTATCTCAGTGAAAAAATCAACACACTGGCACAGGTGTTGGCCAATACAGTGGTATCTACACATAGAGTCAACATTTTTCTTAGGAAAGAATTTTAAATTGTCTTACGCAGTTACCATAAGTAATTGGTTAAGGGTCTAAACCTTGGTGCCATAGCAAGAGTCTTGGTAATGTTTTAAGTCAGGTTGAACCAATTGTGAGCTTTGCTAGAAGACTGAAAAATTAGGAAGCACTTCAAGACAGTTTCATTGAACGTCTAGTCTAAAAACATGTATCCAGAAAATCTTACCCATAATCTTGGCTTTAATTACCTTCTGTATAAGAGAACTCTCAAATTTTTACTTCCAGCCACAACCAGTCCTCTAAGCCCTAGATCTGTATAGCTACCTACTGACTTAGCTCTACTTGGCATCTACAGCCATTTCAAACTTAAGGTCGGAAAAGGAATTTGTACACATCCAACCTGACCCTTCTCAGTGTTCCCTCTTGAGTGAATGGCATCTTTGTCCACTTAGTGCCGACATTAGAATCCTGGGGGATACCTTGAATCATTCTACTCAATTCCTACCTCCTCCTCCTCCTCCCTTAACATAATTCTATTTTCTCCATCACCCCTGCTCATACTGGTTTCTGTTAACATCTTTTTTTTTTTTCCCAGATAACTGCATAATCCTCCCAGCTAGTGGCCTAGATTTCACTCTTGCCTAGCCACAGCCCACTCTCCATACAGAAGCTAGAGTGACATTTTTAACATTTCCATCTAATTATATCATCTCCTTGCTTGAAATTCTTCAATGACTTCCCATTACTTTAAAAATTAAGACTCAAATCCTTAACATGGCCTAAAAGCTGCCTGCCTGATCTGAATACTTTTTTGGAGTCATCTCTAGCACTTTTCATATCTTGCTACACTGGCCTTATTTAGCTTCCTCTAAAACCAACTGCCTCCTTTCCTTGAATCATTTACACACACACACACACACACACACATACACACACACTCCTAATGCCTAATGTCTGTTCTACTGTCAAGATATGTTTGACTCACTCCCTAAGAAAAATCTTTCATGCCATCTCTGACAGATTCAGCCCATATGGTTTTTATAGTACCCTGTGTTTGCTCTTTGTAATACTTATTGTAATTTAATAAATCGTGTAACTACTTGTTTAAGATATTTCTCTTCTGTTTGACATAAATTCCATAAACAGGGAATGGCATCTCTCTTTTTCACTCTATGTACCCAGTGCCTGGCATATTGCATTTCACATAGTAGGTGTTGAAAAAATTAATAAACGAATTAGGTAATAAAAGATGACCCATTCGAATTAGCTAGAAAATCCCACTCTAAATAGTTACATGATTTTACCTTGTGGAAATTATTAAAAATTAACTTTTAACTACTATTTAATTATAGAAAAATTAATTCTAAGCACAAATTTTAGTAAAAACCAAGAATTAAGAGGATGAGCATTTATATTTATTGAGTACTTGCAATGTACAAGGCTTTTAAGTAATTCAAGGAATACTAATTCTAATGTAATTCTTATAATTATTCACTGTGAATTAATGGAAAAGTAAAAAGACCCAAGGAGTAAACTGGCCATAGTTACACAGTTATCACATGGTAGAGATGGCAATATTTCCATAGTTTAACAAAAATAAGCCCACTCCCTTGAAATGGGACCAGACATATCTCCTTGTGTATGACAGGGCTATGATAACACCTTCTATGTGGAAGGCATTCAAGAAATATGTCTGAAAAATTATGTCAATTTTTAAAAATTTTGTTAACAAAAGGGGACACTATGACCTAAATCTGTTTGATGTATGTGTCAAGAAACCATTCTCTTCACACAGTAATATTTCTTCATTTATGGAATTAATGAAGAAAAGAAAGATATTAGCAATACTGTTTCAATATACTCTAAAGATGTATAAAGACCCTGAAAACTTAGAATTTATATAAGACTTTGAGACTTTACGGAAATAATCTTCATCAAATCAATACAGAAAACCATAAATTTTCTGTTTGCCTCTGTGCCATGGCCTGTCAAATAGTTTGACCTCTGAAGTTTATGAAATAATATGGAAAATCATCTTTCTCCATTTCGTTTTTCCTAAAGACATGAGTTTGACAGGTGTATCAGTGCTATAGCATATGTTCCAGGACTTTGAAGAAGCAGATGACAATGGTTGTCCAATTCTCAGCTCCTACCTTATTTTCTAGGTTTGGTCTCTTAAGGGACAGCTGCAGCAGGGTGATGGAACAGGCCATCTTCTTCAGGGGCAACTCATCTCTGGTGCTTTTGCATGCAAACTTGACTGTAAGTCATCCACAAAGACATAAATCTAGTGCTGCAATGGACTGGGTACTTTGCTACTGTGGGGATGGGGAGTGTCATAGTGGGGGCAGGGGGTGTGTATGTCTGAGCCTCTTTTGGTGCTCTTTTCTTTTATTCTGATATGGTTCTTCTGTGAAGTGGTAAGGCCACACATGTTGGGTGGGGGAGAGTGAGGGGTCTCACTTGAGAGAGTTGGATATTTTTGGGTCCAATCATGTGGTGAAGAGGTGGATTCTTGGAAAAGAATGAGCATTTAGGTGGGCTTTAAGGAGGCAAGAGGGAATGCCTGTTGCTCTCAGAAATTAGCCTCCCATTCATGTTAGAGGCCACTTCCGCTGCCTGAGCCACAGGAGAATGAGCCTGGAGCGGGGGGGAGATGCCTGTCTAGAAGAACACAAGATAAATCATGAGCAAATTACATTTTATGAACTATATTTCCTGGTTATGTGTTCCTATCTGGTTTTGTTTCCTTCTTTATTATCTGTGAGCTTTAAATGGAGTTTGTTGACGTGTTCCAGCCCCGTGTTAACTCTAATACTAGGAATTTAGAAAACAATTTTCTTCAAGCTGGAGTATTAGAGAGTGAACATTTTCTTCTACTTGTGGTCTCTCATGTCCCCACTCTGGGCTCATGTACTGGTGGCAGAATGAATTATTGAGAGGTCTAGTTATCTACCTCTCCCCCACAGGACAATATTCTCTGCATTGAAACTTCAGAAGATATTATACTCGATTAAAGCAGATTCTGGTCTTCTTACAGGAATACCTTTAGCGTCTTCTTGACAGTGAGATTTCAAGTTTCTCTATAGACCTCAAATTTCTCTCTAATGGGATTGCTATTTCCTGAAAGTCTTTTAAGAATAAATTTTCCTTCTTCAAAACAAGCTTATAGACACAATATGCAAATAGCCGGCTATAGTAATAGCCTGACAGAATCTTGTTTATTGTGAAATATAATTGGTCAACAATAAACGTATGATTTCTGAACATTTATTGTTCGCATGGGAGGAATGGGTGAGAGATCAGGAGGCCATTGTATGGGAGGAAGGAGTAAAATAATATGAAATAAGAAAGGATGGAAAGAATCAAAGATGGGCTAGGGTTACTTAACTTCTTTGCATGGGCTGAGGCATATTTTGTTTTAACTAGATTTGGGCCAACAGGCCCTGCCTCAAGTCCTTTGGCCCTGTGTAGCTGAGGTGTAGGGGATGATAAACTTTGAGCTAACTTGACTTTGAGTGGTGGATCAAGTATTGGGTGATGTTTTCTCCCAAACGGAGCAGAGTTTCTTAAGAAAAACTTGATTCTCAGAGCATTAATGACTATAGGTATCAGAGTTGTTTTACATCTCTATACAATAGTTAAAGACAGGGTAACAAGTAAATAATACACTCATCTTCCAAAACGTCAGAGTGTGCTGTATATAGTAGTTCATCATTTTAATGTAGGACAAATCTAAATAAAAATGGGTGGTTTGATAATGATTTGTTATAAACTTATTAATTCCTAAGAGCAGAGACACATTTTGGGGCTCTTATTAGAAAAAAGGTATCCTTTTTGGCAGTAGAATGGGAAAAGCTATCGGGTCACATGATAATCAAACCGGATATTATTGGATTTGAATTTTTATGGAGATGTTTTAGCATCTTTCTCTTCAATCTCAAATTTGCACCTCTGGAACCTCAGGTGGTAGTGTTTTCTATCACTGTTGTTTTTTTTTTCAGTTTCTTTTCCTACTAGGTTTCATATTTGTAATCTGTTTCATTTTTTACATTTTGTTTTGAAAAACATGGAGGACCAAGTTCCTGCCGGACAAAACAAAAACAAAAACAGACAAATAGAAGAAAACAAACACAATTATGTGGTCCCTTTCATTTGGAAATAGGTCATTTATGGCAACCAATATCTGTACATAAACTCTTATCATCAGAAAAGGAAAACAGAGATCTAGCATTTTTCAAAGACATTTATCAACCACATAACTTAATACTTGTAAATTTTAATTATATTTAGTATTCCACTCTTTTTTCTCACAGAAGTAATTAATAACCTGTTCCTTGCATTTGTCCATTTTTTTTTAATTCAGAAAGGCTTTCCCATAATCTTACCTCATTATCAAATGTTTTATGTGTAGGAAAATATGATTTTTCCCATTTTGCTGGATGTTAAAAGACCTTTAAGCCAAAAAAGGAGGTTTGCAATTTTACCTGAAGGTAATATTAAGCCATGGAACATTTTATGTTTTTGATATTCTTTTTATTTTATTGAGACATGATATTTTACATATTTATGGGTTACATATGAGTGTTTGTTACATGTGTAGAATATGTAATGATGAAGTTGGGATTTTGGGGTACGAGGGTTTTTTTTTAAGTTGATGTTCAGTGGCCTCAGGATCATGAACATCACCCTCATAACTCAACATGCTAAAGTGGATTGATGCTCATCTTGTGCCAGATGCTCCTTGGCACTTCCATGCTATGCCATTTAATCTTAACGTCAAGCAGAGGAAGCAGCTACAAATATTACCTTCATTTTACAGATAAGGAAACTAGAGTTTAGAGAGGTTAAATAATAAATAATGCCAGTGTTAGATCAGGCATTGTATTTTAGATGGTTTTTAGTGATATGCTCACATTTGTGCTAGAAGATGATCTCTCCGGCTTATGGCTCTGGAATGGGTCAGAAGAGAGCAAGCCTCAGGAAAGGAAGAATTAGCTGGGTGTGGTGTTGCATGCCTCTGATCCCAGCTAATTGGGAGGCTGAGGCAGGGGCATCGCTTGAGCCCGGGAGGTCAAGGCAGTGAGCCCTGAGAGTGCCACTGCACTCCAGCCTGGGTAATAGAGCAAGACTCTTTTATGGAACTAGGCTGGTGGCCGTGAGGTGGAGAGAAGTGAAAAAACTGGAGAGACTTTTATAAAGACTAGAATCCATAGAAACTGCTGATTAACTGGATATGAGGGATGAGGGAGAGAAAAGTGATAAGGAGAAAAATAGGTAATTGGCTTCTGTAGGGACAATTACTGAAATAAAAGAGACAGGAGGAGGAGCAGGTTTGGGGAGCAGGGTTCTGCTTGACACATGTTTGGTTTGACTACTTTTGGGCTATTTAGGTAGAGATGATAGGATATACAGATTTGCAGCTTAGAAGCAAGATCAAGGCTAGAGACAGAGATTTTGGCATCTTAAGCACATAGCAGAAATCAAAGCTGTAGTTGTGGGAGTGGAGGAGATCAGCTAGGAAGAATGTATGGAAACGAGCTAGGGCAGTGGTTCACAAGATATGGCCCAGATACCCCTGAGGGTGCTCAAAACCTTTTTGGGGTCCAAAAGTGAAAACTACTTCTGTAAGTAATACCGAGATGTTATTTGCCTTTTCCTCTCTTGGTCTCACACCAGTATACATTGAAATTTTTCAGAGGCTACATGATGTATAATCATGTCATTGATCTGAAGGTCAATGAAATATGCCTTTGCATATATTCCTGTGTTTTAAAAATTTCTCAATTTTAGTTTCTAATATAGCAAATATTGATAGATGTAACCCACTTAAACATAAACTCTTTGGGATCCTTAAAATTTCTGAAGTGTGAAAAGGGATAATGAGATACAAAATTTGAGAACCTTTGTGCTAGAAAATTTTGCCTTGATTCCATAGGCAAGGGTGATCATCAAAGACTGGAGGGCAAGGAATAACATAATAAGAGTCATGCTAATAGAAAGTTGTCCTGATGGCAACCTCAAGGATACATTAAGATTGGGATAACATGAAGATACAGAGTTGATTTAGTTGGTAATTACAACAATCCGGGTATGAAATTACTCCAGCTCCAACTACGGTAATAACAGCTAACATGATAATAGACAACAGAAAACAAAAATAAATGTGACTTGCTTATTGACAGAATATGAATTATTATTGAATAAATGAAAAGAGTAATAGATAACTGCATTTGGAGCAATGTGATTGGAAGAAAGATCTTTGATATGGCTTGGCATCATGTCCCCACTCAAATCTCATCTTGAATTGTAATCCCATAATCCTCATGTGTTGCGGGAGGGACTCGGTGGGAGATGATTGAATCATGGGGGCAGTTTCCCCCATGTTGTTTTCTTGATAGTGAGTGAGTCTCATGAGATCTGATCGTTTTACAAGTGTCTGGCATTTCCCCTGCTGGCACCCATTCTCTCTCCTGTCACCCTGTGAAGAGGTGCCTTCTGACATGAATTTTTTTTTTTTTTTTTTTTGAGACGAAGTCTTGCACTGTCACCCTTGCTGGAGTGCAATGGCACGATCTCAGCTCACTGCAACTTCTGCCTCCTGGGTTCAAGCGATCCTCCTGCTTCAGCCTACAGAATAGCTGGGATTCAGGCACCCACCACCATGCCTGGCTAATTTTTTGTATTTTTAGCAGAAACAGGGTTTCACTATGTTGGCCAGGCTGGTCTCGATCTCCTGACCTCGTGATCTGCCCTCTTCGGTCTCCCAAAGTGCTGGGATTACAGATGTGAGCCACTGCACCTGGCCTTGCCATGATTATAAGTTTCCTGAGGCCTCCCTAGCCATGCAGAACTGTGAGTTAATTAAACCTCTTTTCTTTATAAATTACCCGGTCTTGGGTATTTCTTCATAACAGTGTGAGAATGGACTCATACAGTCTTGCTGCTGGTACATTTCAAGTACAGGAAAAATAATCTTTAATATTGAATAAGGATTCATTAGATGAGCATTATCCAGTAGAAATATAATGAGAGCCATATATATAATCTAATAGCTGTATTAAAATGTAAGAAAAGTAAAATTAATTTTAATAATATATTTTTTTAACCCAAAATATCAAAAATATTATCATTTCTATGTGTAATTAATATAAACATTATTGAGATACTTTAAGTTTTTTTTGGTATTAAGTCTTTGAAATCTAGTTTTTATTTCATACAGTACACATCAAATTAGACAAGTGACATTCAAGTACTCAGTAGCCACAAGTGGCTAGTGGCTGCCACCTTTGACACAGCAGTTTTAAACTACTCATTTACTTCAGTCAAGATAATCAGAACCCTCACGTTTTTGTCTGGGGTTTTTAATAACTGTCTTCTTTGAGTCTTCCCAGGAAGCAATAGACTTATACTATGCCATCTAATTCTCTTACATCCTTGTGACCTCATTTGGGTAGGGTGTAATTATGGGCCCATTCTAAGAATATGATCCAAGTGGTATGACTTGCTTACTTGGAACTGAATCTCTGACCTGCCTTTTATAGGGCCTATATAGAATATAGCTTATCAGCCCAGCATACTGACATTGATTAGTGAAAGAAAAAACAAACAAAATTTGAGTTATGGGAAAATACCCTATCAATAGTATTAAAAGGCTGCACCAATCAGTAAGGCAATGAGATGTCATTTTATACCAGTCAGAATGGCCATTATTAAAAAGTCAAAATCAACAGATGTTGGCAAAGAGGTGGAGAAAGGGGAACACTTACACACTGTTGGTGGGAATGTAAATTTGTATGACCTCTCTGGAAAGCAATATGAAGGTTTCTTAAAGAACTAAAAATAGAACTACTATTCAACCCAGCAATTTCACTATTGGGTATGAACCCAAAAGAAGATAAATCATTATATCAAAAATACACCTGAACTTGTATATTTATCACAGCACTATTAACAATAACAAAGTCATGGATTCAGTCTAAGTGTCCATCAACAGGTGGTTGGATAAAGAAAATATGGTCTACAGACATCATGGAATACTAATCAGCCATAAAAAGAATGAAATTATGTCCTTTGCAGCAACATGGATGGAGCTGGAGGCCATTATCTTAAGTGAAATAACTCAGAAACAGATAATCAAATACTGCATGTTTTCACGTGTAAGTGGGAACTAAACAAAGGGTACACATGGACATGAAGATAGGAAAAATAGACACTGGAGACTCCCAAAGAGGGGCGGATGAAGGAGCCAGGTGGTAAGGGTTGAAAAAGTACTTATTGGGTACAGTATTCACTGTTCAGGTGCTGGGTACACTAAAACCACAGACTTCATCACTATGTATTACATGCATGTAACAAAACTGCACTTACATCCCTTGAATCTGTAAAAATAAAAATAATTTAAAAATAAAGAAAAGAATTAGTGAAGGAGTGTAACCACTTTGGAAGGTGGTAAAAACAGATAATATAAGTACTGAAAATAGACTTTAAGATTTAGCAGCAGCAGTTGAGCTAAGAAACAGTTTGATATCTCCTCGTTAACCATGTCCACAGAGGGGTCCATATTTTTCTTCTTTATGAAACCAGAGCTGCCTCGTGAGGTAGATGCATTGAGGACACATATTGCAAAATTTCAGTAAAGGTCCTGAAACACATGAGTATTTTCATGGAATGGAAATTAAGAAAAAAAAAAAAAAGAATAGAAGTGAAACCAAGATTTCCCAAAGCAAAGATTTCTGGGATTAAGAGATAAGATGAGATGAGTGAAGCTGAGTGTGCCATGCACTTCTTTAGGGGTAATGTGAGTTTGGGGAAGGAAAAATGCAGTAAAATGAGAAAAGATTAGGCCTTGATAGTGCATAGCAAATTATTGTAGCATGCCTCCTCACCATATGCTCATTCCATGATAAATTCATGTTCCAAGATGAAATGAGAATTAAGATGCATGGGTTTGGAGATTCTGGAAAGGATAATAATAAAAGGAACCTGCATGATAAAAAAAAATCCCAAACAAAAAACCACACCCAACAGATAGTCTTTTTCAAAGCTCAATTATTACACACATTTCTCTACCTTATCAATTTGGGATGTTATTCTTCAGTGTATCAAATCTTTACAATTTACAGTTCCTATACCAGGTTTCCTTGCTTATATAAGATTTACTTAGACAAAATCTGTTTTGCTGATGGGCTATGAACCCCTCAATTGTTTGTTGTTGTTTTCTTTTGGTTTACGAGAATACAGGAGTCATGATGTAATGTTGCTATGGCAATGAATATGTACAAATAGATGATTAAGGTGGTGGGGGGGGGATGTTAAATCTTGAAAAACACATTTGCATGTAAATTCTTTCCAGTGAAATAAAAGAATCTTGCATGTAAATCTTTTTCTGTTATGTGCAAAAATATGAAAGAAGGACGTGTTATATCACATCTTGAATAATGCATTTCTATTGTTTATATTAAATGACATGAACAACTAAATATGGTACAAAGAGTATTTTTTATTAATGGTTCATTTTAAAAGACATTGGATTAAGACCAGATTAATTTCCATGGGTGTGTGTGTGTGTGTGTGTGTGTAAATAAAGTATAATTGGGACACATTATAAGGATTAAGATCTTTTCTTGGTTGCCATGAGTGTGGCATTAAGAACTCAAGCATATAAGGAATATTTATAATTTCCTAACAGTACACTTTGCTAGCTATTAGGATTCAATACACTGAGAGTAGTTAACACCTTACTGCAAAGCTTTCATAGTACTGACATTGGAACATGCACAAGAGGATGGGGAAAATGGTATTTAAAGACCTAGTTTAAAATATTCCTACAAATAAAGTACTTAGATTTTTGATGTACTAACCTTTCTTGATGTTTTACAGAACTTTGAACCAATAATTTAAAAGATCCTGCCTGATTCCTTTATTGGCTGGCCATGTACTGACTGACAAGATACCTAACTACTCTTTTTTTTTTTTTCTATATATACTGTTCTTAAGATAAGGTAAGGATCCTTGCCATCTGATGAGGATTCTTTGGAGCAGTACTGTCCAGTAGAGATGTAATGTGGGCCATGTGTGTAATTTAAAATTTTCTAGTAGTCACACTAAAAAGTAAAAAGAAATAGGTAATATTGATTTAATAATATATTTTATTCAACTCAATAGGTCCAAAATACTATCATTGCAACATTTAAGCAAGATAAAATTATTAGTAATGTATTTTATACATTCTTGTTTTTGTACTAAATCTTTGGATCTAGCATGTATTTTTTATTTACGGCATATGTCGATTCAGTCTAGGCACATTTCAAGGGCTCAATATCCATATGTGGCTAGTGGCTACCATGTTGATAATGCACCATTAGACTAAGAGGAAAGCATTGAGTTTCTGTAGAATATTGAAATTATTCAATATTCGACTTCTTGGAATAATACGCTTTTTTTTTTTTTTTTTTTTTTGGAGAAGGAGTCCTGCTCTGTCGCCCAGGTTGGAGTGCAGTGGCGCCATCTCGGCTCACTGCAAGCTCCGCCTCCTGGGTTCACGCCATTCCCCTGCCTCAGCCTCCCGAGTAGCTGGGACTACAGGAGCCTGCCACCACACCTGGCTAATTATTTTGTATTTTTAGTAGAGACGGGGTTTCACCGTGTTAGCCAGGATGGTCTCGATCTCCTGACCTTGTGATCCGCCCGTCTCGGCCTCCAAAAGTGCTGGGATTACAGGCGTTAGCCGCTGCGCCCGGTCTTTTTTTTTTTTTTTTTTTTGCAAATGAGAGCTTTGCAACTTGCAGAGGATGTTGCTTACTAAATTTGAGACAAAATAAGTATGTGGGGAGTAAATCCCTGCCATTGTTGTAATGTGTATGGTTTAACAATGCTCTCTTATACACTACCCTTTTTGATCCTGGTCAAAGTTCTGGGAAATAGGGAGGAATTAAGTTCCATTTACTTTTGAGGAAGCGGACCCAGAAAGTTCATTACATTCTGCTATTTAGGCTCCCGGTATCATGATCTATTGGCAGATCACAATTTAAGGTGCAGTTATCAAATAATGAGCAAGCCAAACCAGACAAAATATAATGTGTCCTAGCATTTTCTTGCCTTTTTAAAAAAGCATCTGTTTTGTGGGTGTCTGAAAGGGCTCAGATTTGTCCCACATCTCCAGTTTTTTGTTTGTTTGGATCCAGGATAAAATGAGAACAAAGTTTTTTTGTGCTTAGGAATATTTTGACTTATCCAAGATGGTGGCAGAAAAGATCCTCAGGATGCCACCCACATCTCAAAGTCCAACAACCATCTCATCTCCAATACTGTGATCCTTTGATAATAAAGTCAATTACATACAACATTTCACCATAGGTCTTTCATAGAACTTAGAACGCCTAGCATACAATTTAGTGCTGAGCTAGGTGAAGAAGCAAGCAATGTTTTACCCTAAAGCAATTTTTAGGACGCTATCACTTTTCAAGGAACCCCCAACACTAGTAGTAATAACACCAGTATTGTATTCTTGCTTTTTCGCGTTGTTCAGACTGAAATAATTCCATTCACTTTAATGTTCAGGCTCTATAGGTGAATGGAATTTAAGTTAATTTATATACATTGGTAATGTGGCCGTTGTCCTTATATTTTCAGGCACAATCCACATGGGAAACACACCCATTTGACAGCCTCTAGGGATTAAACAATACTCAAACAAGCTTTTCATATATTACTTTAAATAATTCTTCCGCTTCCCTTAATCCGTGTGTGTGTGTGTGTGTGTGTGTGTGTGTGTGTGTGTTTGTGTGTATGTTCCCTTAGTTCTTCAATTGCTGAAATTGTAGCTGCCGAAATTATCTTCCATAGATGAGGTCTTTTACCACCAGACGTGGGTCACACATTGTAGATGGCCACATCACCTGGCGCAGGTGGTCCAGCTTTGGTTGCCATTTATAGAGGGGAGGGTTCCCAAAAGGCACCCGAGAAGAGATGAAGTTTGTTAAACCAAAGCTTATAGGTCCAGAAGGCAGTCGGACAACTGGTCATTTCCAGGGATGAACAGAGAGGGCGCCCTTCCCCAGAGGCGCAAACGGCCAGGACGCAGGGGTGGGACAAGCGAGTAGGAAGCCCGCGGGGCTCTCACGGCGCAGCCTGGTTGGACTTAAGGACCCTGGATAACAAACGTCAGGAGAGCTAGGAGGCTGGCTCTTCCGCGGGAGGTTATAGAGCGGATCACCTGGGCGCAATCGCCGCGTAATTGAAGTTTCCCTAAAGTCTCAGTGGGGCTTTTCCTCCCGTGCGAAGCCCCATTCCTGAGTATCTAGTCCCGGAGGCTCCGCGCCGCTTCCCCACGCCACCTCTTTATTCGCCCCAGCTCTGGGCGATCTCACTGCAGGGCACAGGGCCGCCTTTGCCTGACTGCCCTGCAGCAGCAGGCCCGGGCGGCTGCGAGAGGGCGCAGGGGGCGGAGGCGCGGCAGGGGCGGGCTCTGCCGCCCGCCCCACCACCCCCTCCCCGCCCGGCTGCGGGGCCAGTGGCAGGAGCGCCGCGCACCGCCAGCCGCGGGGGGCGTGGGATGGGGGCGGCCGGGGAGGGGGGCGCCCACACTGACTAGAGCCAACCGCGCACTTCAAAAGGGTGTCGGTGCCGCGCTCCCCTCCGGCGGCCCGGGAACTTCAAAGCGGGCCGTGCTGCCCCGGCTGCCTCGCTCTGCTCTGGGGCCTCGCAGCCCCGGCGCGGCCGCCTGGTGGCGATGACCCGGGCGCTCTGCTCAGCGCTCCGCCAGGCTCTCCTGCTGCTCGCCGCGGCCGCCGAGCTCTCGGCAGGTACGGTGCTGGTTTCTCTCCCGACGCCCGGAGCTGGGAGGAGGTCTGCAGGTGGGCACGGGGGTGGGGGACGGCGGGTGCTCCGAGCAAACTGACCTTCGGGGCGGACGGGGAAGCGCCAGTCGGATTGAGGGGGCGCGGGATAGGGTGCAGCGTGGGCACCTGACGTCTGGCAGCCGTAGGGGTAGACAGGTGTGTTGGGGACGAAGCCACCCGGAAGAGGGAAAAGGCAGCAGGGACGTGGGGGAGTAAGTAGTAGGGGTGAGGTGGGTGACTAATTTGTGGGCAGTTTGCAGCGGAGAAAATAGGAGAGCGTTTGTGGGTGCGCGCATGGCTGGGAGCTGGGTTCACCCTGCAGGGACCGGGAGGGCTGCAGGTGTGCGTCGGACGCACGCTGTGTTAAGCCCCTGAGAGCTGCTAAGGATGATGGCATGGTGGTGGTGGGAGGTGGTGATTTAGTCTGAGTTTTAGGAGGCGGGGAATACCCCAAAAGCCGCAGATGCCAAGCTATGGAGGCGAGAGTGGGAGCTTAAATCTGTGTGGTTTGCAACGCACATTGCTTTCGAGGTACGATCTTTACTCAGAGTTCCTGGGGAAAAAAATTCTGGCAAGCGCCCCAGAGTTTATAACAGGTCTGTGCCTTGATAGGCTAAATAGAGCCCTCTACCCAATCTAGAAGCCAGACGTTTCTTTATAATGTTTACTAGAAAGTGGGGCAAATGCATCTTTGGTAAAATCATAATGTGCTGTGACTAAAAGCCCTTTGCCTCGAAAACTATTTTCATTACATTGTCCTGGATTATGCAGAGGAGGAGCAGATTCTTTGCTAACTCATTCTTTAAAAATTTCTATCAGACATTGAAGACATTTGCACATAAAAATCTGGTGTTTTCCCATAGAGCTGTGTTTTGTCCGAAGCTGATTTTGATGCATTTTGTTTTCCCAGATGACAATCTGTTTGACATTAATAGCTGTATTCATGGTGGGTCGTTTTCCTCTTAGTGACATGTGCAAGAGAATGATTTGAATGATACGATTGCTGTCATCTACAGATTTCAGTGTTTCAGATGGCCTGAGAGAATCACTAAATACAATATTCAAATATAAATTTGATTATTGAAAAGGATTAATCAACAAAATCTGAGGATTAAAGCATTTCAGTTATCTTTTAGGAAAACAGCCCAAGACTGTCGGAAAGATGATGGGATAAAGTGAAATATTTGCATTTAGAGTTAATTTATAAGTGGGAGAAAACCAACTATGGGAAAGTCTTAAAAAAATGGGTGAAAACTCTGCTAACTTGGGATACTGAAAGTGCTCTTGACAATTTAATGGAGTTTACAAAAAAAAAGTCTTCAAGATATCACAGTTTTGATGAGGTGAAACTGCCTCTGGAGGCTGTCTCTACAACTCTTTTTATTTGGAGGAGCTGATAACTTGGCTGCACACATTTTTACAAAACAGATTCAATTATTTTTTTAATGTAGCTTCAAGGATATATTTTGTTGTATACCCAGAATCTTTAGAAAATTTCAGAGACCTTGAGCATAGCAACATGCCTCATGTTCCTGAAAAGGCATGGAAACTTTTGACATTGAAATATGCAAAAAATAAAAAAAGATAATCCATTCAAAGTCGCTCACTTAAAATTTGAAGTCTAAGAAAAATGCGTGATATGGAATAATATAGTAGAGACGTGTTTATTGAAGTTGAACTTTTACAAAAAGCTTTTCTATGTCAAGTGCGATCATTTTCAAATCTCCTTAAGAAGTCTTTACCCCTCTGTGTCCCACGTTAACAATGTATATTGCTACTTACAGTATTTATTCTTAACTTTATATAAATCTCTGGCTATTTAGTAGAAAGATTCAAGGTAGTTTTGTTTTGCTTTTCACTTTTTCAATTGGTTTTATCACATGGTTAGCCAACTGTATTTTTACCTGGTCACTTTTACAAATTACACTGTTAGTCATGTTGGCCATTTATGACATGTACTTGCCATTGTTGGAATGTTATATGAGAAGTTGTTCTTGATGTAATGACATAGTCAGTGAAACTGTGTGGCAGAAGGCACCACCTTTCATCTGGATCTGCAGAGCAGGCCTGGGACTTTAAATATCTGAACACATGATAAACCAGTAAACCTTTTTTATTTTGGCTGCTCATTCCCCACATTGTTGTCACCTTAGGGGTGTCCATTGCTCCTTTTTGAGAATCTCAGAAGATAACAGCGGGTAGAGACTTAGAAAAACGATTTATTGGTCTGGACTGGAATTAAAAAAATCAGGCTGGCCAGGTGCAGTGGCTCACGCCTCTAATCCCAGTACTTTGGGAGGCCGAGGCATGAGGACTGCTTGAGGCCAGCAAGTTCAAGACCAGCTCAGGCAACATAGTGAGACGCCGTCTCTACAAAAAATTTAAAAACAATTAGCCAGTTCTGGTGGCACACACCTGTAGTCCTAGCTACTTGGGAGGCTGAGACAGGAGAATTGCTTGAGACCAGGAGTTCAAGATTGCAGTGAGCCATGATCGCACTACTGCACTCCAGCCTGGGTGACACAGTGAGGCACCGTCTCTAAAAACAAGAGAAACGAAAAACTCAGGCTCCTCTAAGTTGCTCTGATTATGTAGGTTCTGGATGCCTTGATTGATGTTTGATAAGAGAGACCTGACATAGCTTCACAACATTCATCATGTGTACCCAAAAAAGAAGTGGCAGAAAATGTCCTGGAGTTCTCTACTTTGAAGCTGTGATTTGGATGTTACATAGATTTACATATTGTGCATTCTCTTCTAATTTCTTGAAACTCCTTTGTCCTCTGGTCCAGAAAGGATTATTAAGAGTCCAGAAAGCCGTATGTTGTTACTCCAAAAATGGAATGAATATTTCCTTAATAACCAGGGCGAGAGTGAGGGTTTCAAGTAATGAAATTCTCCCCCCCCACCCCCCTGCACCCCCTCACCCCCACCGCAAACAATAGTTGGCAGTTTCCACTAAGAGTTTTCCACAGTGTTGCTGGAAGTGAAAGTGAAAGCTCAGGGCTGACTGAGTTTATAAATGCAAAAGGTGTGGCCACCTTTGCCCTTCTTGAAGCATAGTCATTTATCGGTTGATTGACACAGATGTGGCAAGAGGCTCCCTGGTTCCAAGGAAGACATCTCTGGCCCAGGAGAAACTATGCTTAGAGATTTCCTCTGAATTGCTAAACTCATACAAAAAATAAAGGACTTTGAGGTGTGAAAGTGAGTAGCTAAGGATGACACTACATTTTTGACTCAAGCAATGGAAGAATGGACCCTTAATTGGGGTGGGGCAGACTGCAGGAAAAGCTGGTCTGGGGAGAGAAGGGTTGGTGCTGACACATCACAGGAGCTCAGTTTTGGATATGTTGAGTTTAAAATGCCTCTCAGATGCTGAAATGGAGATGTCAAGTAAGAAATTGGTTTTCTGGGTCTGAAGTTCAGGGTATAAATCTGGACTGATGATAAAAAATTGAGAGCCAAGGGCATTTACTGATAACTTTCCAAAGATGCATTAAGTAGAGCCACAGACTTAGCAAATAATGCAGAGAATACCTTGTTAGATTGAATTTGAGATAAACAATGAATACCTCTTTAGTATAAGTGTGTCACAAGTATGACATGGAACACAAGTATATTAAAAATTAATTGCTGTGTAATTCCAATTTAACTGGGTGTTCTGTACTTTTATCTTGCAAACCAACATAAAAGAAGTCCTGTTTTGAGATAAACTGTTCCTGATGCATGTATTTCTGGCTCTTTTATTAAAAAGAGAAGTGAAGACCTATTTTCTAGTCCTCATCTCTAAAAACCTCTCCTGTTCTAGCTCCGTTACCGTCTTCATGTGCATCTCCCAATGTGTCACTCCCAACTCTGCGCAGGATATCTCTCTTCTTCTGTGTGAACCTGAAAGGATACCTAGCTTTCCCCAATCCTACATGAGTATCTAGACATGAAAATATGGGTGAAAAAAACAAGAATAACTCTTGATTCCCTTGATTGTTGCATGAAAGCAGTTGGTTTTTCCCAAGTTTGCTGTATTTTGGAAGTGGTTATTTTCAGATGCAGTTTTGGAGTAGTTTCCTTTTGAATAAACTTTCATGCTTCTCTTTTAGGGGAAATGCTTTCAGGCAGTAGCCAAGACCCACTTTGTTGTACTTTTCTTGGCACTACTTGCATCTCTTGCCGTAAATAAGGTTAAGAGGAGAGGAGATTGGATAGAGGCAGGAATAGGGAGGCTGCTGAGCCCTGTGGGCCTGTTATTCTGATAATAGTTTGAAGTTTTAGAGCATGTTCCTAAGAGAACAATGACAAGATTTTAGGGAAGGGGCTTGGATACATAAATATCATCCTGAAGCTGTTTAGTTCCTGCTCTAGCTTAGTCTTGACCTACCAAATGATTAATGTTATCTTCAATTTGAGATCTGTAGTGTCCTATAAATGGACAACTGCCAGCATGGATCATTAAAAAGCTCAGATTATGTTGACATATATATAAAGAGTTTATTTTAATAAGTAATAGAACAAGAGAATTAATTTTCAAATATAATTAGTAAACAGAACAAAACAAGGGAAAAATTCTAAGCATAAAGAGTGTACTATGTATTATACCTTATCATTAAAAAATTTTTAATTATTTAAAAAAATTTTTGTGGCTGCATAGTAGAGATATATATATATGTGTATGGGGTACATGAGATGTTTTGATGCATGCATGCAGTGTGAAATAAGCACATCATGGAACATGGGGTATCCATCCCCTCAAGCATTTTATCCTTTGAGTTACAAACAATCCAATTACATTGTATATTTTAAAATATGTAATTATTACTGACTATAGTCACCCTATTGTGCTATCAAATAGTAGGTCCTATTCATTCTTTCCATATTTTTGTACCCATTAACCGTCCCCACCTCCCCCTCAACCCCCTACTACCCTTCCCAGCCTCTGCTAACCATCTTTCTATTCTCTCTGACCATGAGTTTGATTTTTGATCCCACAAATAAGTGAGAACATGTCATGTTTGTCTTTCTGTTCCTGGCTTATTTCAGTTAACAAAATGATCTCCACTTCCATCCATGTTGTTGAAAATGACTGGATCTCCTTCTTTTTTATGGCTGAATAGTACTCCATTGTGTATATATACCACATTTTCATTATCCATTCATCTGTTGATGGACAGTTAGGTTGCTTCCAAATCTTGGCTATTGTAAATAGGGCTGCAACAAACATGGAAGTGCAGATCTCTTCCATATATTGATTTTCTTTCTTTTGGGTTATATCCATCAGTGGGATTGCTGGATCATATGGTAGCTCAAGTTTTAATTTTTTGAGGAACCTCCAAAGGGTTCTTCTTAGTGGTTGTACTAATTTACAATCCTATCAACACTGTACAAGTGTTCGCTTTTTTCCACATCCTTGCCAGCATTCATTACTGCCTGTCTTTGGAATGTAAGCCGTTTTAACTGGGGTGAGATGATATCACTGTAGTTTTTATTTGCATTTCTTTGATGATCAGTGATGTCGAGCACCTTTTCATGTGCTGTTTGCCATTTGTACATCATCTTTTGAGAAAAGACCATTCAAATCTTTTGCCAATTTTTTTTATTGGATCATTAGATTTTTTTCCCTACAGAGTTGTTTTAGCTCCTTATATATTCTGGATATTAATCCCTTGTGAGAGGGGTAGTTTGCAAATATTTTCTCTCTTTCTGTGGATTGTCTTTTCACTTTGTTAATTGTATCCTTTACCATGCAGAATCTTTTTAACTTGATGTGATCCCATTTGTCCATGTTTGCTTTGGGCATCTGTGCTTGTGGGCTATTACTCAGGAAATCTTTGCACAAACTGATGTCCTGGAGATTTTCCCCAATGTTTTCTTGTAGTAGTTCCATAGTTTGAGGTCTTTAATTCATTTTGATTTGACTTTTTTTGTATATAGTAAGAGATAGGGGTCTACTTACATTCTTCTGCATATGGATATCCAGTTTTCCCAGGACCATTTATTGAAGAGACTATCCTTTCCCCAGTGTATGTTCTTGGCACCTGTGTTAAAGATGAGTTCACTGCAGGTGTGTGGATCTGTTTCTGGGTTCTTTATTCTGTTGCATTGGTCTATGTGTCTGTTTTCATGTCAGTACCATGCTGTTTTGGTTACTGTAGCTCTGTAGTATAATTTGAAGTCAGATAATGTGATTCTTCCAGTTTTGTCCCTTTTCCTTAGGATAGCTTTGGTATTCTGGGTCTCTTGTGGTTCCATATAAATTTTAGGATTTTTTTTTTCCATTTCTGCGAAGAACGTCATTAGTTATACCTTATAGTATCTTCTTGGTTTTCCATTGCTTTGGTCTTCTAAGTCTTACATTTTTCACAGTCAATAGTCAAAATCTCAAGATTTATCCTTACATTGTTGAAGAAATTGGGATAGTATGTTTAAGAAATTGGGATATGTTCATAAATGATACAGAAATGACTCTTTTGCTAATGGGACTTAGGAATACCCAAACGCTATCTTCTGAGTCTCATCTTCAGTTAAGAGGTGACATCTAGAAAAAGGAGGTGAAACAAGGCAAAGTAACTTTTTCTTATTACCTGGAGCTTTTGTCCCCAGTTGCATGGAAAACTTGAATATGCTCTTCTTTTCAACAACTAAATAGCCCAAGGATAAAGCTAGAGGAGCTGTGATAAACTCAAACCCTGTATCCTAACTCCAGGAAACCATTGAAAGGCTATTCAGTCCGGGCAAAATGAAGCCATAGAGGCTGTGGAGCAAGGGACCTCTATTTATAATACCTCACATTAGTCCAGGTCTCATGGAAACTGGCAAGAGTTCCAGGCAATAATTTCAGGGGCAACTGCTAAGTGAGGGAAAAAGTAGAAAGTCTGTGGAAACAGGTGGCGGGATCTCTTCTACCAAGGAAGCAGGTTGTACCCTTCCCACACTTGCTGTGGAAAAGAAGGAAGACATAGCCATGACCATGAGCCCCTTGTTTTTCTTGTTCTTTGAAAGCTGAATCCCTAAAGCATGTGGGCCACTTGGTTCCCTGAAACCCGAACAATACAAATCACTACTCCTCCTACTTAGGGATCCAGTAAAAAGTAAAAGGATGGAGGAGGTGAGTGGGAGTATGAAACAGACAAGGAAGACCTTATTTCCATAGAAGCCAACACTTTGCTCCTTCTCAGGGGCTACCATTGTCTTATGATGTGCCCCTCGAATTCACTGCTCTGATTGGCCAGCCAAGCTAACACGGCTCTGCTATGTCCTGATTCTTCACTTTTTTTCCTCTAGAATAACTTCTCCTTTCTCTTGTTCTCTTCTGTCTTTTAGACAGTAGGCATGCAAAGATACTGTTTCTTTGGAGCTGTTTTAAATTAATCTCAAGAATTCATGGGTGATTCACTCGGTATGACTCAAGAGCTTGGCTTATTATTATTTTTTTTAAAACAATTTAAATTTGCCAATGACTTAAACATCCCAAATTAGATCAATCCACTTTTTCATTAAACTTTTCACTTCAAGAAAATCATTAGGATGCTCCCATTTTGAAAGTGAAACACACATTTTCTCCCAATCTATTTTGTCATTCTTATCTCATGGTTAATAAAAAGACAGGGATGGGTGCTACGTCTCTGCATATTGATTAAGTACCTTTTCCTTTTTTTTATGCAACTCCATAATTGACTGAAATAAAGACTCTATGATCAAAAAAAGGACGTGAAAAAAATCTAATTCATCAGGATGTGGACATGTTCAAATAGCTAGAAGACCAGATTTTGAATGTTCTTAACATAAAGAAATGATAAATGTTTGAGGTGGTGGATATGCTAATTCTCCTGTTGTGATCATTGGACACTGTATACATGTATCAAAATATCACATTGTATCCCATAAATATATACAATTATGTGTCAATTAAAAAAATAATTAAAAACAACAAATATTTAGTTTTTTTTAATGCATACGTATCCAAGAGATGTTAATTTAGAAACTGGTAATCCAGATTAATACAGCTTAAAAAAACCAGATTGTTTTACAACAGAGCCAAAATATATTAAAGAGTATTAACTAATCATGTCTTACAACTTTATCTGATGGCATTTTCCTGGCCTACTCCCCTGGAAGTTAATCTTTTTTTTCTCTATCATCTCCATTTTCGTTCTCCAAGAGTAAAAATTCTACTCTGTGGACATTTGCTTGCTCTGATAGTCATGGTGAGATTGTGTTCTCACTTAAATTCTACTTGCAATCTGTCATTTGTATTACCAGAAAATAGACATTACACAAAATTTGACAGGTTGAATACAGAATAATTACATAATTAGCAGAAGATCCTTATAGAATAATAAATATGTAACTGAATGAAACTCTTTTTGAAAATCTTTATTTCCTACAGCTACTCTTTAGCTATGTTCTATTAAAAGGCATTCCCTTTTGTAGAGAGAAGAAAGTTGACTTCATTAAAACAACTGGACCCCTTTAGAAGTATAGAGAGTTATTGTGCCAAATCAAGATGATGTTCCCCAGAATGGCTTTTACTCAACTATGCTTTGGATATTGCCATTACCTTGAAGTTTTTTTTTTGCCATATTTCCTTATTATCCTTTTAATATTTATAAGATTTGTAGTGATGGCCCCTTTAATATTTCTGAAATAGGGAATTTGAATTTTCTCTCCTTTTACCGTGATCAGTCTAGCTGGAGGTTTATCAATTTTATTGATTTCTTGCAAATAAATAGCTTTTGGTTTTATTTATTTTCTCTGTTTGTTTTCAGTTATTTTCTTCTCTTCATTATTTTCTTCTCTTCATTATTTTCTTCATCTACTTACTTGAGGTTTAACTTATTGCTTTTTATTCCAGGTTCTTTAGCAGGTACATTATATCAAGTGTTGGCAACATTTTCTCAAAGGGTCAGAGTTTATCCTATTTTAGGCTTATGAAACAAATAGTCACTGTTGCATCCACTTAACTCTGCCTTTGTAGTACGAAAGCAGCCACGGACAATACATAAACAGATAGGTGTTGCTGCATTTCGGTAAAACCTTATTTATAGCCAATGGGCCATAGTTTGCTGACCCACATTAAATTATTAATTTAAGACCTTTCTTCTTTTCTAATATAAGTATTTAACTTCTAAGTTTTCCTCTCAGCAACTGCTTCAGCTCATCCATAAATTGTGATATTGTGTTTTTATTTATACTGAGTTAAAAATATTTCCTAGTTTCCTTTGTAATTTTTTGGAGCCGCCTGTGTGTTATTTGGATGTCTGTTATTTAACTGCCGAATATTTTAGTAATTTTCAGAGCTTTTTTTCTTATAGAATTCTACTTTAAATCCATTTGGGATGAAATAACATAATCTATATGATTTCATTTATTTTGAATTCATTTGTGTTTGTTTTATAGCCTGGCATATGTCTGACCTCGTGCATACTCCATATGTACTTGAAAATACTATGTATTCCACTTTGGATGAGTGGAGTGTTCTGTAAGTGTCATTTAGGTCAAGTTGCTAGACAGTGTTATTGAAGTCTTTTCTATCTTTACTGATTCTCTGTCTTCTTGTTTCACCAGCTATTGAGAAAGGATTGTTGACATCTCTAATTTACTTGTGGATTTATGTATTTCCTTTTTTTGTTTTTTTCTAATTGTTGCTTCCTATATTTGAATATTTTGTTTTTGGGTACATACACAATTAGGATTATTATGTCCTCTTGATTCCTACTTGTGATTGGGAAAACTCTTACTTTATCCCTGGTAATATTTGTTATTATGACATGCTTATCTTTATTACTGGTAATATGCTTTGCCTTGAGATCCACTCTGTTGATATTAATATAACTATCCCACCTTTCTTATGGTTAATATTTATCTACTTTTTTAAACTATTGATATAGTTACTCTGTTATTCCAGTTTTCTTGTGCTAAAAGTCTACATGTTATAAATTTTCCATTCTTTTATGCTTAACTCATATATATCTTTACATTTAAATTGGGTTTCTTATAGAGAGAGCATATGTTTGGGTCCTGCTTTTTTTAATCCTGTCTTATATTAGCTTTATATATTATTTTCACTATTAGTTTCTAAGCTATGCCTCTTTATTTTTAGTGATTGTTCCAAAATTGATAATATTACCATAGCTTATTTAAGAACCTTACCATTATAAGCCTCCATTTCCCTCTCTTTGTCTTTTGTGCTGTTAATCTCATATATTTTACTTCTAAATATTTTGCAAACCTTGAAACTTATAGTTATTATTTTGGCTTTACGTATTACCTTTAAAGAAATTTTAAAAATGAATGTACTATTTTACATTTACCCACCTATTTATCACTTTTAGTACTCTTCATTACTTTGTATAAATCAAAGTTTATATCTGTTGTCATTTTCTTTCAACCTGAAGATCTTCCTTCAATTTTTGTAGTTCAGTTCTGATAGCAACACATTCTAGTTAATTTTTGTTTAGGGAAAGTTTGATTTTGCTTTACTTTTCCTCCCAAGTTTTATTTTTAAGCTTCAAATATACACTAGAATTAAAAGAATTTTAGTTATCGCCCATATACTGACCAATTGGATTATACCATTATTATTTTATTATATTTGCCTTATCACATATATATCCATTTATCCATCCTTCTATCCATTAATATATGTTATCTTCTGATGCATCTCCAAGTAAATTACACATAGCAGTATATTTCCTTTGAAATACTTCAGCATGCATATTATTACACAGAGTTCAACACTTTTCTTTTTGAATAAAATATTTATATATAATGACATTCACAAGTCTTTTGTGTGTAATCATGAAATTTTGAGAGATACATTCACCTAATCTTTTTCAGGATATTAAAGATAAACATCATCACAGTGAGCTCCCTCATGTCTCTACCCAGCTATTCCTCAATGCGGTACTCCCAAAGGCATCTGCTGTTCTTTATTCCACCATAGATTAGTTTTGGCTGTTGGGTGTATTGTTTTGTAAATGCCAATTAGGTGAGGTTTATTGATAGTGTTGTTCTCATCATCTATATTTCTTACTGAGAGAAGTGAGCAGCTATACTTATGTATTTGTCTGTTTCTCCCTTTAGTTCCATTAGTTTCTATTTTATATATTTTGAAACACTTAGGCACGTACACATTTACAATTTCCATGCCTTCCTGATGCAATGACTATTTCATTAATATAAGATGTCCCTCTTTATTGCAGTAGTACTCTTTGTCTTGAAGTCTACTCTAATAGTAATATAACCATGCCAATTTTCTTATGTTTAGTATTTGATGTGTTTTTTCCCTTTACTTTCTATCAGTGTCTTTATAACGAAAGTGCATCCTTTGTACACAGCATATTGTTAGTTCTTAACTTTTACCTTTTAACACTCAGACAGTAATTAAGGTGTTTAGTCCATTAACAATTAGTATAGTAATTGGTAGCCTACCATCTTGCTATTTATTTTTCTTTTTATCATTCTTCTGTTCCTCTTTTTTGGCCCTCTTTTTGACTAGTAATTTTTTTGAGTGTTTCATTTTACTTTCTTTATGGATTTCTTAACTCTCTCTCCTAATTATTATTTTTAACTGGTTGCTCTATGTTTAACTGTATTCTTTCTTAATGTTCCTTTTGAATCAATACCGTGTCATTTCACTCATTACTCTTCACGCCTGACACTTCAACCTTCTTACTTCAAGCTTCTCTCTTTACCCTGACACCTCCAGTTTTAGTGTAAAGACCTTATAATAGTATCATTAAATTTACCAATAGTATAGTTATATTTACATCAACCAATAATTATGAGGAGATACTTAAGAAAAATCCCTATTCACAAGTGACAGAGCACTCAATAGAACCTGATTTAGATATGATGCAGATTTTAAAACTATTAGGCAAGGAATTTAAAATAACTATGACTAAAAGCTGTAGTGGAAAATGTGGAAAATGTGCATGAACAGTTGTAGCATTTCAGTAGAAGGGTAGAGAGCGTAAGAAAATGTCAAAAGGAAATGCTAAATATGAAAAACAAATAAAAAATGCCTTTGGTGTGCTCATCAATTGACCTGACACAGCCAAAGAAAGAATCATAAATTTGAAGATGGATCACTAGAAATTACCATATAATAGTGTACTTATACTTGTTTAAAGCCATTACACTAAAGAGGGAAGCATCCAGAGGTAATAAAGAGGGAGGAGTGAAAAGACCCAACAGAGCATCCAAGAGGTATGGGGTAATATCAAGTAATATAACATATGTGTAAATGGAATGCTAGAAGGAAACAAAGGGAGAATGGGACAAAAGAAATAGTTGAAGAGATATTGGTTAATAATTTCCAGATATAATGAAAGACATCAAACCACCAAGCACAGAAGCTCGGAGAGCCCAATCCAGACAAATTTCTCTCCTCCCAAACCCTACACCAATAGACCATATCCATCATATTCTAACTGATGACATTCAAAGATAAATAGAAAATCTTGAAGGCAGCTTGCATTAAAAAATACCTCTTAACATAAAGAGGAACAAAGTTAAGAATTGCAGCAGACTTCTTAGCAGAAACTGCAAAACACAAACCAATGAAGGGACTTTATTTTTTTTAATTTTTAATTTTTTTACGAGAACAGTCCTATTGCAATAAAGTGACAACTTTAAATGCAGTGAGTAAGAAATAGCCAACCCAGTATTCCATACTACATGAAGTTTTTTTAAATGAAAGAGAAATAGACATTTTCCAATAAATAAGAACTTATGTAATCCTAGCACTTTGGGAGGCCAAGATGGAAGGATTACTTATGCCTAGGAGTTTGAGACCAGCCTAGGCAACATACCAAGACCATGTCTTTACAAAAAATGAAAAAAATTAGCCAGGTATGCTTGTGCACACCTGTACTCCCAGCTACTGGGGAGGCTGAGGTGGGAGAATTGCTTGAGCTCGGGAGGTTAAGGCTGCAGTGAGCTATGATCATGTCACAGCACTCCAACCTGGCTGACAAAGTGAAATCCTATCTCAAAACAAACAGACAAAACCCACAAAAACCTCAAAAGCATGCACCACACCTGGCTACTTTTTGTGTATTTTTTTTGTATTATTGTTACTTGTAGAGACAGGGTCTCACTACAGTGCTCAGGCTGGTCTTGAACTCTTGGCCTCAAGTGATCCTCCTGCCTTGGCCTCCCATAGTGCTGGTATTATAGGTGTGAACCTCTGTGCCCAGCTGCAAGGGCATCTCTTAAAAGTATTTTTAAAATGGTAAAAATAATAAGCTAATAATGTAAATAAAATGGAATAAAAATATTCAATTAATCCAAAAGCATGAGGGTAAAATATCCAAGGGATCAAAAACAATGAATGGAAAACAATGAACAATATTGTAGATTTCAATTCAGTTATACCAATAATTACACTAAATGTAATTGGTTTAAGTATAGCAGTGAAAAGACTGAGATTGTCAGACTGGGTAAAAAAGCAAGATCTATATGCTGTCGTAAGAAATCCACTTTAATATAAGAAATGCACTTTAAATATAAAGAGACAAATAGATTGAAAGTAAAACTATGGAAAAAATTATACCATGCAAACACTAACTATAAGAAAGCTGAGGTGACTATATTAATAACAAACAAAATAGACATCAAAAGATAAGATGCTGCAAGGGATATTCCACAGTGATAGAAATATCACTTCACTGACAAGATATCATAATGTTGTGTATGCTTCTAGCCATAGAGCTCCAAAATGCATGAAACAACAATGGATAGAACTGAAAGGGAAATAGACACATCTTTAATTATATTTTGAGTCTTCAAACTCCTCTCTCATGTCTGATAGAATAAATAAACCAAACTTTAGAAAGGATATACAAAATCTAAAAAATAATTTTAACTAATTTGACCTAATTGACATTTATGTAACATTCCAACTAACAACAGCAGAATACACATATTTTAAAGTGTGCATAGAATATTAGCCAAGATAGACCATATTGTGGGGGCATAGAACAAACCTAATAAATTTTTTAAAAATTAAAGTACACAGAATATATTCTCTGAATATAATGGAAACAAATGAGAAATCAACAACAGGAACTTATTAAGCAACAAACTTCTAAATACTCATAGGTCAAAGTGATTCACCTTAGCAAGATTTACAAAGAAAATAGAGGGAATACACAAATTACTGATGTTAGAAATGAAAGAAGAACATTGCTATCCACCCCACAGACATAAAACTAAAAATAAGGGAATATTGCATTTTGTTCACAATTAAAAAATTTAGGTAAAATGAGCAAATTCCTTGAAAGATATAAACTTCCAAAGACTAATCAAGAAATAATAAATAACCTGAATAGTCCTAAAGAGATTAAAGACATTCATTTTATAGCTCAAAGCTTGAAAACTTCTAACAAAATGTCTCTAATTTCACATTACTTCACTGATGAATTCTATCAAAATTTTTAGGAAGAAATAATGTCTATTCTACATAAACTTCCAGAATGTGCAAGTGGAGGGAACATCTTTCAGCTCATTTTATGAAACCAGTATTACAGTGAAACCTAAACTAGGTAAAGACATCACAATGAAAGAAAACTATAGACCAGTATCTGTCATAGAGATGCAAAAATCCTCAATAAAATGTTATTAAATTGAACAAAAATATAACAACAGGATAATACTTTATTTTCTTGTGGAGTTTGTCCTAAGAATGCAAGCCTGGTTCAACATTCAAAAATCTAATATTTCAATTTACCATTTCAGCAGACTAAAGAAAAACCATATGACAATATCAACAGATGCATTTAAAACCAGATGACAACACTCAACTATAAAACACAGTTGAAATAATTTAAAGTAAACCTAGATGAATGGAATCCTATACAGTTGGCCCTCCATATCTGTGGGTTTCACATCTGCAGATTCAATCAACGGCAGATTGAAAATATTTGGAAAAAAACAACAAAAATTAACAATACAACAATAAAAATAATGTAAATAAAAAACCAATATAGTATTAAAACTCTTTATATAGCATTAGGTATTATAAGTAATCTAGAGATTATTTAAAGTATAGAGGAGTTAAGATGGCTGACTAGGGACATTAGACACTCACCCTCCCCAGAAAGAAGAACCAAAATTGCAAAGAGATAATCACACCTTGAATAGAACATCTAGGAGAGATCACTGGAGATCAACAGAAAAGTCACAGGAAACAACTGAGACACGGAAGAAAAAGGAAGTGAGCAGCCAGCGACTAAGATTGGCTGGGAGCCCAGAGGGGCTTCCTATTGCAGGGAATGGGTAAGTGAGAGACCCTTAGCAGTCCACATCCCCACTAGACTGTTGCCATGGGAGAGCTCTTCTACCTGTACGAACCCTTAGACTAACATGGACAATGATTTAGAGACTCTGCAGGGACATTACACTAGACAGGGAACTTGTACTGGGTCACACACATCCCTGAGACCTAAGCAGCTGCAAAATGAAATAATTGTGAGAGTTCTGCTGTCACTTGGATTCATCCTGCCCTGGTAACCATAGCCCCTATAGTTCTACATTCTGGAAGCTTCCACTGACATTCCCCAGTGTCTAGCTAAAGGGCTACAGGGGCACAGTGCTGGCTGGACCCAAAGGTGTTGTGTGGTCTTTAGTACTCTAGTCCACATGGAGTAGTACTACTGTCCGGGGAAGGAACTGTGCAGCACACCAAGGAGGTGGCTCCTGGCACAAAGGAAACCAGAGTGTATACTTTCCATAGCCTGAGAGTTCCCTGTCTGCGGCTGTGAGAAGTAACCCTGTCCCCAGTAGTGGCATGGACTCTGTCGTTGGGCTTGCAGTCAGAGAGTGGGACCCCTTCCCAACTCCACACACTGCTGTAGCAGTTGCTGCCACTGGGAGCTGAGGTGGGTGAGCCTGAGTGCTGATGGACTGGGAGTAGCAACCCTGTTCCCTCTGGTAACGTGGCCCTTGTGCTCAGGCTAGCACCTAGAAGAGTGGGGTCCTGTCCCTCACTCATACCACTGCAACACAGCTGCCCTTGCTGCTGCCAGAGGCTGGGGTGGGCTGCCTGTTTGGAGCTGCCTGTCTGGGGCTGAGTGGTGACTGAGCCCCACTCTCAACGTAGCCTCTGTTTTGGGGCCCATGCATGGAGGGCAGGGTCCCTCCCCACTAACCCCCCAAAACATTGCAGTCACTCCTGCAGCCAGGAGCTGAAGTAAGTGCTACCCAGAACCTAAGAGCTCCCTGTTTGGGATTGTGGTCACCAACTTTGCCCACACCAGGAGCACAGCCTCTGTACTCTAGTGTGTGGCCTGAATACAGGCTCCCCACATTGTTGTGGCCACTGCTATTGCCAGAGACCAAGTGTGCACTTCTCAGACCCTGAGAGCTACCCACAGGGGACTGATAAAAGCAGTTCCATTTATCCCAATAGCATGAATGCTCTGCTCTAGAATGAGTCCTGGAGTCATGTTCTCCACACCCTTCACCACAGATTACCTCACCTTGTCTACTACAGCCCATGCCCCTGCATATCACCAGGGGACCAAGGTCAGACTTGCCCACCCTGGCACCACAACCACAGAGCCCAAGCATGCTACCTGAGAACCTGGGGATCACCCTGCCCATTTCACCACCTCTGGCATCTGTGCACTTCCCTCAGGAACTTTAAGAGCTGGCCCACCCAGCTTGCTGTCAACACCACTGACAAAATATACCCACACATGCCACCTAGGAGCCTGGAGACTGGCCTACTCAGCCCATCACAGATACTGCCAACACCAGCACACACTGCTCAGGACCCAGAAAGTTGTCCCACAACTGCTGTTGCCATTGCCCACAACAAGCCTACCCACCCTGCCAGCATCCCAAGCAGCTACCTGGAGGCCCAAGAATGGACCCACCTGGACCCACTAACATCACAGTCAACATATGCCACCCTGGGTCTAACGACAGGCATGCTCAGCCCACTGCTGCCACCACTCGTGCCTAAAGACTGACCCACCTGGAATTCCTGTCATCAGCACAACTTCACCACAGCCTCCACTCATAACCATACTCTAACTCACTGAGGAAATCACAGATACCACTGATGATGTTTACCGCAAAAAAGTTATACAGAGACTACACTACTGCATGCACCCAAAATCAAAGAGGAAGGGCCCTACCCAAACAATGTCATAGATACATCTTTAGGAAAAAGTCCTCTCCTACAAAAGGAAATTTGAAAAATTGGAAGAAGTAACTGTTATGCCAGGTGTGCAGATATCAATGTAAGAACACAAGAAACATTAAAAGGCAAGGACATATGACACCTTCAAGGGAACATAATTCTCTAGCAACATATCTCAATCAAAAAGGAATTCTACAAATCCCAGGTAAAGCATTCAAATTGTTGAGTTTAAAGAATCTCAGTGAGATACAACAGAACTTTGAAAAATAGTACAAAGAAATCAGTAAAACAATTCAGGATATGAATGAGAAATTTACCAAAGATATAATAAGAAATCCTGGAACTGAGGAATTTACTGAATGAAATACAACATACATTTGAAAGCTTCGACAAAAGACTAGATCAAGCAGAAGAAATAATCTCAGAACTTGAAGACACGTCTTTCAAAAAAGTCTGGTCAGACAAAAACAAAGATAAAATAATAAAAAAGAATGAACAAAGTCTTCATAATATATGGGACACAATAAAGGGACCAAGTATACAAATTATTAGTATCCCAGAAGGCGAAGAGACACCAAAAGGGTTTAAAAACCTATCCAATGAAATAATGGATGAAAACTTTCCCAAGTCTAGCAAGAGATTTAGACATTCAAATACAGGGCCCAATGATCCCCAAACAGATACAATGCAAAAATGTCTTCTTCATGGTACATTATAATCAAGCTGTCTAAAGTCAAAGAGAAAAGAGAATTCTAGAAACAGCAAAAGTATCTCGTCACCTATAAAAGAACTCCTATCTTTTTGAAGGCTGAATTCTCAACAAAAACTTTATAGGCCACAAGAGAATGGAATGATATATTTAAAATGCTGAAAGAAGAAAACCGATAGACTAGAAACTATATCCAGTGAGAATATCCTTCATAAATGAAGGAGAAATAAAGTCCTTCTTCGACAAGCAAATGCTGAGGGAATTTATCACCACTATAAGAAATTCTCAAGGGAGTCCTAAACCTGGAAGCAAAAAGACAACCATCATGAAAAAGATTACTATCATGAAAACACATGAAAGTATAAAACTCACTGACACGACAAACACACAATTTGGAAGAGAAATAACTCAGATAGGACCACTACAGAACAACTAAACCACAAGGACAAATATTAAGAGAAAAAGAAAGGAACATCGAATTTATAAAACAACTGGAAAACAATTAACAATATGACAGGAGCAAAACCTCACATATCAATAATGACCTTGAATAGAAATGGATTAAATTCTCTACTTGAAATATACAGACTGGCTGAATAGATACAAAAAATTATCTAACTATACACTGCCTACAGGAAATGCAATTTACCAGTAAAGACTCATATACACTGAAAGTAAAGGGATGAAAAAAGATATTTCACACAAATAGAAACCAAAAGTGAACAGGAGTCGTTATACTTATATCAGATAATAGAGGCTTTAAGTCAAGAACAGTAAAAAAGAAGACAAAGAATGTTATTATATAATTTTAAAGGGATAAATCCAGCAAGCAGATATAACAATTCTAAGTATGTATGTACCCAGATTCATGAAGCAGATATTACTAGTTCTAGAGAGAGAGCAAGACTGCAATACAATAATAGTGGGAGACTTCAGCATCCCCCTTTCAGCACTAGACAGTTTATCCAGACAGAAAATGAACAAAGAAACATTGGATTTATACTGTACCTTAGACCAAAGGGACCTAGCAAACATATACCGAACATTCTATCCAACAACTGCGGCATATTCATCCTTTGCATCAACACATGGCACATTCTTCAGGAGAGATCATGTGTTAGGTTGCAAAATAAGTCTCAACAAATTCTATAAAATTACACTCATATCAAGTGTCTTCTCAGACCACAATGGAATAAAACTAGAAATCAATACCAAGAGGAAATTTGGAAACTATACAAATACATGGGAAGTAAACAACATGCCCCTAAACAACCATTGAGTCAAGGAAGAAATGAAGATGGAAATTTAAAAAAAAGTCTTGAAACCAATGAAAATGAAAACAGCATATCAAAACCTGTGGGATATAGCAAAAGCAGTGCTAATAGAGAAGTTTATAGCAATAAATGCCCACACTAAAAAAAACACACCTGATTTCAAATAACCTAACAAGGCACCTCAGTGAACCTCAAGAGCAAACCAAACCCCAAATTAGCAGAAGAAAAGAAATAATAAAGATCACAGCAGAACTAAATGAACTAAATAACAAAAAAAGAAAGAAATTCAAAGAATCAATGAGGTGAAAAATTGGCTCTTTGAAAAGATAAACAAAAGTGATAAACTGTTAACTAGACTAAGAAAAAAAGAGAGAAGACACAAAATCAGAAGTGAACAAGGAGATACTATAATTGATAGCACAAAAATACAAAAGACCATCAGAGACTGTTAAGAACAACTATAAGGTAACAAACTGAAAAACGTAGCGGAAATGGATAAATTCCTGGAAACATACAGCCTACCAAGATTGAATCAGAAAGAAATAGAAAACTTGAACAGACCAATAACAAGCAGTGAGATTGAGTTGTAATGAAAAGTCTCCTAACAAGAAAAAGCTCAGGACTAGACGTATTCACTGTGGAATTCTACCAAACATATAAAGAAGATCTAATACCAGTTATCCTAAAACTATTAGAAAAAATGGAAGAGCAGGAAATTCTCCTAAACTCATTTTTTAAGGCCAGCAATACCCTGATAGCCCTAGACAACGACACAACCAAAAAAGAAATCTACATGCCAATATCCCTGATGAACAAAGATGCAAAAATCCTCCACAAAATACTAACAAACTGAATCTAACAGCACATCAAAAAGATAACATATAATGATCAAGTGGGATTTATGTCAGGGATGCAAGTATGATTCAACATACACAAATTGATAAATGTTATACTTCACATCAACAGAATGAAGAACAAAGATCATATGATTATTTCAATAGATGCAGAAAAAGTATTGGATAAAATTTAACAACTCATTTTGACAAAAAACTCTCAATAATCTAGGCATAGGCATATACCTTAAAATAATAAAAGTAATCTGTGACAAACCAACAGCTAACATCATACTAAATGGGGAAAAATTGAAAGCCTTTCCTCTAAGAACTGGAACAAGACAAGAATGCTGACTCTCACCACTCCTTTTCTTTTTTATTTTATTTTATTTTATTTTATTATTATACTTTAGGTTTTAGGGTACATGTGCACAATGTGCAGGTTTGTTACATATGTATCCATGTGCCATGTTGGTTTGCTGCACCCATTAACTCGTCATTTAGCATTAGGTATATCTCCTAATGCTGTCCCTCCCCGCTCCCCCCACCCCACAACAGTCCCCGGAGTGTGATGTTCCCCTTCCTGTGTCCATGAGTTCTCATTGTTCAATTCCCACCTATGAGTGAGAACATGCGGTGTTTGGTTTTTTGTCCTTGCAATAGTTTACTGAGAATGATGTTTTCCAGTTTCATCCATGTCCCTACAAAGGACATGAACTCATCATTTTTTATGGCTGCATAGTATTCCATGGTGTATATGTGCCACATTTTCTTAATCCAGTCTATCGTTGTTGGACATTTGGCTTGGTTCCAAGTCTTTGCTATTGTGAATAGTGCCGCAATAAACATACGTGTGCATGTGTCTTTATAGCAGCATGATTTATAGTCCTTTGGGTATATACCCAGTAATGGGATGGCTGGGTCAAATGGTATTTCTAGTTCTAGATCCCTGAGGAATCGCCACACTGACTTCCACAATGGTTGAACTAGCCTACAGTCCCACCAACAGTGTAAAAGTGTTCCTATTTCTCCACATCCTCTCCAGCACCTGTTGTTTCCTGACTTTTTAATGATGGCCATTCAACATAGCATTGGAAGCCCCAGCCAGAGCAGTCAGACCAGAGAAAGAAATAAAAGGCATTCAAATTGGAAATGAGAAATAAAAGGCATTCAAATTGGAAATGAGAAAATAAAATTATCCCTCTTTGCAGAGGACATGATCTTATATTTAGAAAACTCAAAAGCCTCCACCAAAAAAATTCCTAGAACTGTTCAATTCAGTAAAGGTGCAAGCTACAAAACTGACATTCAGAAACATGTAGCATTTATATACTTCAATAATGAAATAGCTAAGAAAAAATCAGGAAGGCAATCTCATTTAAAATAGCTACAAAAATACATAGGAATAAACTTAACCAAGAATGTGAAACATCTATACAAGAAAAAACAAAAAACACTGATGAAAGAAATTGAAAAGGATGTGAACAAATGAAAAGACATTCCATGCTCATATATCTGAAGAGTAGGTATTTTTAAAATGACCATACTACCTAAAGGTATCTATAGATTCAATGCAATTTCTATCAAAATACTAATGTCATTTTCACAGAAATATAAAAAAATCCTAAAATTCATATGGAATCAAAAAAGAGCCCAGATAACCAAAACAATTCTAAGCAAAAAGAGCAAAGCTGGAGACATTATCCTAACTGACTTCAAAACATATTGGAAGGCTATAGTGACCAAATGTCATTTTTCACAGAAATATAAAAAAAGAATCCTAAAATTCATATGGAACCAAAAAAGAGCCCAGATAACCAAAACAATTCTAAGCAAAAAGAGCAAAGCTGGAGACATCATCCTAACTGACTTCAAAACATATTGGAAGGCTATAGTGACCAAGCAGCATGGTATTGATATAAAAATAGACACATAGACCAATAAAACAGAATAGAGAACTCAGAAATAAATCCACATATTTACAGCCAACTGATCTTCAAAAAAGCTGCCATGAATACACATTTGGGGAAAAGATACCCTTTTTAATGAATGATGCTGAGAAAAGTGGATAATTATATGCAGAAGAATGAAACTGGACCCCTAGTCTTCACTGTATACAAAAATCACTGTATACAACTTAAGATGGATTACAGATTTAAATGTAAAACCAGAAACAATAAAACTACTAGAAGAAAACACAGAGGAAACACTTCATGACATTGGTCTTGGCAAAGATTTTATGGCTAAGACCATGAAAGAACAAGCAACAAAAACAAAGATAGACAAATGGGACTATATTAAACTAAAAAAAGCTGCTGTATAGCAAAAGAAACAATCAACAGAGTGAAGAGACAACCTGTTGAATGAAAGAAAATATTAATTAATTTCTTATTTGACAGGGGACTAATATTGAGAATATAAAATGAACCAAAACTCAATAGTAAAAACAAACAAACAAACAAACACTCCTATTAAAAATGGGGAAAGATTATGAATAGACATTTCTCAAAAGAAGACATACAAATGGCCAACAGGTATATGAAAAAAATGCTCAACATCACTAATCATCAGGGAAATGCAAATCAAAGCCACCATGAGATATCATCTCATCCCAGTTAGAAAGGCTATTAGTAAAAAGACAAAAACAACAGATGCTGGCAAAGTATCCGGAGAAGAGTGAACTCTTATACACTGTGGGTGGGAATGTAAACTAGTACAATAACTATGGAAAACAACACGGAGATTCCTTAAAAAACTAAAATTAGAACTACCATTCAATCCAGCAATCCCACTACTGAGTATTTATCCAAAGGAAATAAATCACTATATCAAAGGGATACCCGCACTCACATGTTTATCACAGCACTACTCAAAACCTACATTGTGGATTCAGCCTAAGTGTCCATCAGTGGATGAATGGATAAAGAAAATGTGATATATATACATGATGGAATATTGTTCAGCCATAAAACAGAATGTAACCATGTTATTTGCAGCAACATAATGGAACTGGAGGTCATTTTGTCAAGTGCAATAAGTGAGGTATGGAAAGACAAATACCATATGTTCTCATTCATATGTGGGAGTTAAAAAACTTGCTCTCATGAACATAGAGAATAGAATGATAGATACCAAAAGCTGGGAAGGAGGGAAAGTGGGAGGGGGTGCTGAAGAGGGGTTTGTCAATGGGTGCAAACATGTAATTATTTAGAAGAAATAAGTTCTAATGTTTGATAGCAGATTAGGGGCACTGTACTTTCCAACAATATGTTGTATATTTCAAAGTAGCTAGAAGAGGGTACTTGAAATGTTACCAACACATAGAAATGATAAATCTCAAGGTGATAGATACCCTGACTTGACTATTATACATTCTATGCATGTAACAAACACTGATATGTACCTCATAAGACATTATGTGTCAATAAATATTTAAATAAAAGTAAAATGAAGTATAGGGGAGGATGTCCATAGGTTATAAGCAAATATTATGCCGTTTTATATAAGAGACTTGCACATCCATGGATTTCGATATCCTCAGGAGTCATGGAACAAATTCCCTACAGATATTGAGGGCATATTGTACTATATTCACAGAATCAATTGCTCAGTGTTGTCAGTTTATTAATTTTCTCCAAATTTGTCTATAGATTGCAAAGTTTCAGTCAAAATCTCAGCAGGAATTTATGTAGAATTCACCAAGGTGATTCTAAAATTTACATGGAAAGGCAAAGGAATGAGAATACCCAAGTCAGTTTTGAAAAACAAGAACACAGTTGGAATGCTCGTAGTACCTATTTCAAGATTCATTATAAATCTACAATAATTAAGACAGTGTGGTATTGACAAAAGGAGCGGCACATTGATCAACAGAATAGAATAACCAGAAATAGACCCACATATATATATATGTCAATTGATTTTTTTGATAAAATTATAAAGGCAATTTAAGGGAGAAAGAATAGCCTTTTCAACAAATTACATGGGTACATTCATAAGCAAAAATAAATAAATAAGAACATCAAAATCTCTTGCATGTTTACAACTATTAACTAAAATGGACCTAAGAATAAAATCTAAACTATACAAACTTCTAAAAGAAAACATAGAAGAAAACATTTTGATCTTAGGTTAGGCAACATTTCTTAGATGAGGGTACTAAAAGCATGATCTGTAAAAGAAAAATATTGAATAAATTAGACTTCATCAAAATTACAAACTTCTGTTCCTTGAAAGATGCTGTTAAGAGAACGAGAAGACAAGATGCAGGCCAGGAAATAATGTTTGCAAAACACATATCTTATAAAGCACTTGTATCCAAAAAATATAAAGAATACTCAGAACTCAATATTAAGGAAACAACTCAGTAAGAAGTGGACAAAATATATAAGTAACTGGAACTCTCATACATTACTGGTGGAAATGTAAAATGATACAAGCCCTTTGGAAAACACTTGGGCAATTCTATGTAAAGTTAAATGTACACCTTCTATACAAAATAGTAATCCCACTCCTAGATATTTAGCAAAGAGAAATAAAACTACATAAAAACAGTATATTAATGTTTATTACAGATTTATTTCTAATCCAGAAAAACGGGAAAAAACCAAATGTCCTTTAATGGATTTTTAATGGATGAATGGATAAACAAATGGTTGTATACGCATTCAAAAAAGCTCCTGATGTGTGCAACATGGTGAATAAATCTCAAATGCCTTAAACCAAATGCAAAAGCCAGACTCAAAAGACTGCATTCGTTTGACATTCTGAAGAAGGCAAAAGTATAGGAACAGAAAATATCACTGCTTGCCAGCAGTTGGGACAGAGAGAGAAAATGTCTAAAAAGTAGTATAAGTTTGGCAAGAGGGATTATGGAACTGTAGTTGTCAAAACTCATACAACTACACTAAAATAGTTACTGTAATAATTGCTATATGTAAATTACATCTCAATAAACCTGGCTCTCCTCCCCAAATTGGAGATCCTATAGATAAACTAAGAAGTCATACAGATCAGGAAGTCAGCAGATTATGTTTCAAATTGGTTAATCAGTTATATTTTTAGAATTAATGTCCTAACATAATGTCCCAAAGAATAACAACAATAGTTAAACGTGGGTACCTCTGGGAAGTGAGAGTGGGGAGATGTGGGTCACTAGATGGATGTTTTTCTTTTAAATTCTTCTTATACTATTTTTTTTGCCATGTGCAGTTATAACATTAATTCAATAGAAATATTTTAAAATTACAAATAATTAAAATTTACCCATGTTTTATAACTTCTTTGAAAGTAAGGAATTTCTGTACATATTAAAATGTTTTTTGTCTGTGTAATCTTCATTCTGCAAAATGGTCTTAAGTAGATAGAAATGAAATCAAATTAGGATAAATTAGGTTATGTTTAATTTGTTAACATGGAATAGTGATTTCTTCTCTTAGCAAACGAAATTGCAGTCAGGGACATTATCCGTACACCAATAAAGCTCATTGTAAATGCAACATTTGCTCACCTGTTCTTTTAGGTGAAAGCACTTGGTTGGACTTGAAAGGCCATTTATCACCTACAGGAGAACACTTATGGGCTACTTGGGCTCCTTTTCTCGCTTTACTATAGAATTAAGCTTGCTTATGGAGAATTTTGCTTGCATCTGCAGTCTCTACAGAGGATCATTAATGTGTTAACAAACCTATTTTGCTGAGTCAGATTAGAGGTACCCTTTGTTGAGTACAGTGCCGTGCACATAGTGGGCAGTCAGCATTTTCTTGATTATTTTCTTCAGTCAGGGATAGTCACTGTGTCTGTTGTAACCCTCTCTCAACAATTAAAAGGTAAGAGGAAAAGTTATAGAAAGATCATCAAGCTAGGCTAGTCTTATTTATGTCCCAGAGATCAGGTAAGTTTCCATGTAGCGTAGGAGTCATTTTATGATGATGATGTATCTGAATTTTCAGGGACAGCCCTGCTTTCAAGTATGCTAGCCTATTTCAGACCACAAATTCCAATTTTTGGACTTGAAAACAGTTTTGCTGTAGCTATGGTGTAGTATGGCAGTCAAACCTGTGGGTGTTTACCCAGACCCCACCATCAGGATTATTTTAGAGACCTTTGCTGAAAAGATGACTGAAGATGTCTCTGTGATATGTTTAGCTACTCCCTGTGAACTAAATACTTTGATGGAACAAGAAATGACTTTAACAAAATAATTTTCATCCCTGATTACAGCATATTAATATATTCTTTATAGGAAATTAGGAAAAAGTGTTGAAAAATGTAAAAATCATCTTTATTCCCATACCTCAGAGATAACCACTATTAATATTTGAATGTGTTTCATTCTATTTATTTCAATGCATATATAAAAATTGAGCTCATACCCTGTATGTTTAATTATTTTACTTTTCATATTTATAGTGAGCAAGTTCCAACCTAAATAAATATTACTAAAAAGGAGGATATTACTTGATTTGGGGGTGCTTAGTCTATTTCTGTTTTTTACTTTTGTGAATAATAACTCTGTAATGGAAGTTTTAAAGAAACTTTTGTGTTTATTTCATGTAGAAGTAGAAATACAACCACAAATATCGTAAATATTTTTAAGACTTGAGATAAGTATTTCAGATTGTACATCTAAAAGTTTGTTCCAACTTATACTCTACCAACTGTGTACGAAGATGAAATTTCATTGACCAACCCCCTAACCATTTCTGCATGTTATAACTTACAAAATCATTTCCAATTTGGCAAATGAAAGTTATGTCTTTGCATAATTTTGTTTTGATTATTAGTGAGACTTAAACTTTTCATGTTTATTGACAGCTTTTCTTTCTCTGTTCATCTACTTTGTTCATTTTTCTGTTGAAATTATTGGGCCCAAGAAATAATTGATTGAAAGGGAAAAATTAGTGTAGTAACCAATATGGGAGTTAATGTTCCAGTTACATCTACCCCTTCATTATGTACAGATGCCAATTTATTTTTATTTTAACAAAAATGTCTATCTTGATTTGGAGCTGCTGATTTTATCACCTTAGTGTGGCAGTGTCACTACCAAGGGAAACGTTAATCAGAACCAGAAAGTTGTGAGAAACACTGAAAGTTATTTTTAAGGAGTGTGGTTTCTGCCTTAAATGTTGAGCTCTGAATAGCCCATAACTTGTAATAGCAGGAGCTTAATTTTCGGGTGTTCTTTTTTTTCTTTTTCTTTTTCTTTCTTTCTTTTTTTTTTTTTTTTTTAACATTTGTGGTGTGTTAAATGTGTTATCTAGAATATCTCTTTTTAAAATTTTCATAATAATCCTGTGAGATAGGAATTATTATCCATACTTCATCAGTGCATGGACAGATTTAGAGAGGTGTGGTAACCTCTCAGGCTGCACAGCAGGGTTAGAGGTGGCTCAGGATTAGAAATACAGATACGCATCTTCCAAAGTGCAGGATCTTTTTTACTGCATCTTGCTGAATTCCAACAATGTTAAACTCAGACGCAGCTATAAACAAGGTTTTCATTTGTTTCTTTGCTATAGTTTTTTGTTTTGTTTTGTTTTGTTTTATATCACTATAAAAGCAGCAGCAAGACTCAGATGACCTACCTTAGACTTTCCTTTTGTTCTGGCTAATACAAATTCTTTGAGACTTTTTGGAGGTCGTATAACTTCTTTCTTATGTTTCCTCACTTTTATACTTTTATGTCTTGAAATATATTTGGGCAGCTGAAAAACGAAATAGGTAGTTATTTTACTTAACAGTATCTTGATAGATAAAAGGAACCAGGAGAAGCCAGGTAACCTACCTTCTTTTTTATTTTTTTATTTTTATTTTTATTTTTTGAGATTCTTTTTATCGCCCAGGCTGGAGTGCAGTGGTGCAATCTCAGCTCACTGCAACCTCCGCCTCCCGGGTTCAAGTGATTCTCCTGCCTCAGCCTCCCAAGTAGCTGGGATTATAGGAGCCCGTCACCAAGCCTGGCTAATTTTGTATTTTCAGTAGAGATGGGGTTTTACCATGTTGGCTGGGCTGGTCTCGAACTCCTGACCTCAAGTGATCCTCCCGCCTCAGCCTTCCAAAGTGCTGGAATTACAGGCGCAAGCTACCGCGGCCAGCCAGTAACCTACCTTCTGAAATAGTTATGATAATTCCTAGAAGTCTAAGAATTATATTTTTAAAAAGCATTATGGATTTTAAAAATGTGCTCCCCATTCATCAGCTCCCTTTCCCACCCATATTCTTTGAAGGGAGGGTTAGGTGATGCGCCCTTTTTATGTTTGCACAATATATGAATTTCTCATATTATCCAGGGTAAACTTTTGAGCCTCATGGTCAGTGTTGGAAAGATGCTCAGCTAGGATCAGCCTTAATAAAACAAAAAGATCCTTCCAAATCAGTTGTCCTCCTCTTCCCTTTTCAGCTCTGAGCTTGCCACTCTATTTTTAGCTAGATCAGCTTCTTACTTAGGATAGTTTCCTTTTATTTCTACATTGAGAATTATCTATTCTTTACCATATCTGATCATATATAAATATGTAACTGTGGATTGTGGTAAAAATTTCTGACAAGAGAGCCCCTGAGAAGCCTTGAGGACTTTACCTTTTCAATTTTCTTTGCTACTTTCATTCTAAAGTTGAGACAGATAGTTCTGTCTTTTTCTATCTCTTCAATCTTTTAACTGTGTAATATGACTATTAATTGTTTATTACTTACTGGTTACTTTTAATTGTTTCCTTTTAACAAGTCAGAGCTTTCTTAGCTTTTAGTTTGGAACTTAATGTTTTTTGTCGTTAATTTTTTGTATTTCATGGCATATTTCCCAAATAGATTGAGTATGCCATGTGCTCCTTTCATCACTGCACTCTGCTCTTTTCTCGTTTGGTTTCTATCTTCTCTACTTTAATAGAGACTGAAAACACAAAACTGGATTTCAGTGACTTAACAGACCTCCAAAATATGAACTCTGATTATTCATGTCAGTCTTTATAAGAATACATGATTCTCCTGAACAGTTTTCTTCCTTAACTGTGATTCTAGGGCAACAACTTGGTTTTCTGGGTATGCTGTCACTCCTATTGCTCTTTCTGATACTGGATGGTGGCCACTGATGCCTTCTGCTTTTAGGGTTATAGAACGTTACAACTGAAAGGCACATTAGAGATCATCTAATTGAATTCTTTCTTAAACAGAATACGAGGCCCAGGGGCCATATTACTAGAACTAGGATTAGAACCCCAAGTCTCCTAACTTGTTCCCTAAATGCCCTGGACTGGATTAGGGATCCTGTAGTATTTTTTCTTTACACAGGTTCACCTCTCCATGCTACAGAGTAGCAATCCCTGCTTATCACTGCAAGATATTGCTGGAAAAGTATCCTTCAGGAGTTGATTATAATTGGTAAGCATTTCCTATGGAAACAATATTTAAAGTGTATGGTGTATTCTTGATCCAGAGTTAATCATCAAGTAAATCATAGATTTGACAAACAATATATTGAACCCAAGACTGTACTAATTCAAAAAATGCATACTATCTTCTAAGTCCTGTAAAATAGACCAAAGTGTGCAGGCTGATCAAATACAGTGTTAAGATTTGTGCCCCAGTGCTGATGGAGGCATTGCCAAGTGAATTTCTGGTAGGTGAACATCTATCTAGAGTGAGCTTGTTGAGCCAGGAAAGCTCAGCAACCCTGTTCCCTGGGCAGAGATGTCCCTTGTTAGCTAGACACCTGGTCTGCCATTATTAGCTTTCTTTGTAGCTTGGAGTGGGTGGCTATTATTATTCAGTTTTTTTTTTTTTTTTTTTTTTTTTTTTTTTTTTGAGCCCAGGCTGGAGTGCAGTGGCGCCATCTTGGCTCACTGCGAGCTCCCCCTCTCGGGTTCATGCCATTCTCCTGCCTCGGCCTCCAGAGTAGCTGGGACTACAGGTGCCCGCCACCACGCCCGGCTAATTTTTGGTATTTTTAGTGGAGACGGGTTTCACTGTGTTAGCCAGGATGGTCTTAATCTCCTGACTTCGTGATCTGCCTGCCTCGGCCTCCCAAAGTGCTGGTATTACAGTCCTGAGCCACAGCGACCGGCCTATTCAGCTTTTTTCAGTTTCCAGAATATTCCATATTGAGTAAAAATAGCACTACAGAAAATTGCCCCTTCCACTTGAGACAACATTTCCATGTGGAGTATGGCCGTTCATTGTGAACACAATAGGTTAGAATAATAACAGCCTGGACACTCAGCTCCACTTTCTGATGCAGTCAACCCCCAGATTAATAATTTGTATTAGAAAAAGACTGTTAAAGCTGGGCAGGTGACTCACGCCTGTGGTCCCAGCACTTTGGGAGGACGAGATGGGTGAATCATTTGAGGTCAAGAGTTCAAGACCAGCCTGGCCAACATGGTGGAAACCCTGCCTCTACTAAAAATACAAAATTAGCTGGGTGTGGTGGTGAGCGCCTGTAATCCCAGCTACTCGGAAGGCTGAGGCAGGAGAATCACTTGAAACCAGGAGGTGGAGGTTGCAGTGAGTCGAGGTTGTGCCACTGTACTCCAGCCTGGGTGACAGAGTGAGACTCCATCTCAAAAAAAAAAAAAAAACTATTAAAAGAAATAAAGGTAACATTATAAAATACAATTATGTTTATCTACATTTGAAATTTTTAAAAGATAGCCTTGATTTTGGTGAAGTCAGACCTTAATTCTGGGATTTATGTCTTTACTTTCTTAATTGGTAGTATAATGCTCTTTTTTCTTTTTTTAATGTGAGCTATTTTATTTTTATTCTTTTAATAAATATTTTAATTAAAAATCATAATTGTATATATTTATGAGGTATAATGTGTTGTTTTGATATGTATACAGTATGAAATGATTAAATCATGTGGATTGACTTCTTTTTTGAAATCATGGTAATAGAGGATGCTTTTTTTTTTTTCAGTGTTCTTCCTTGACAACACAAAAATTTAGTGTAACCCTTGGTTGGGTCCCCAAATTATTTTTGAAATTTTACTGGTGAGTGAAATTTCCAAATCTGGTAACCATCATTATCAGGTATGATTTTATGTGAGCATAAATATAACAGCTATAAGACCAATAGGACCTATGTGAATATGCAAATTATAATACACGTTGGGGTTTAATTATCAATTTCTCATTTCTTCTTACAATTTAGAAAGACTTCACTGGCAATATTTGGATAGGTGGGGTTCAAATAAGAGATTTCTCTCAATAAATACCAGTCTAGCAAATCCTCCCAGGCTAGAATGGTGATCTTCAAGGGCGTTCGAGAGTGGAGGGCCACTATTTCCAAATGAAAAAGCGTCATGAAATCATCACTGCATTGATTTGCTTCTAGACAAGGCATTTTATTTTAAAATTTCAAATAACAGAAAATCGAGAGTGCGACATTTTATAATTATTTTAAAGACACACAGGTTTTAAAAATGCTTTGAGAAATGCTAATCCGGAGTGGAGGTCATTCTGTAAAAAATAGCCTGCTTTCTGCTTCTGCTGCCACTAGATGGTACCCGGGTGCGCCGGGAAGCCGTCGGAGAACGTCTCCCTGGGGTTGCGCTGCCGTCGGGCAGGTGGCGGAGCCCCGCGGGAGCTGTCGTCCGGGCCGAATTCACTGCGCCAACGTCCGGCGGAAAGCTAGGGCGTCCTGGCGATCCCAGGGTGCCCCTTCGCAAATTCATCAGGCGAAGGGGAGGCGGAAGCCCCTGGCCGCTGCTCTGGGGGAGGGCTCCGAGCTCCAACCTGCAAGGCCAGGCAAGGGGAGCCCCGCGGGGGCGGGCCAGGGGTGTCAAGGTCCTTGTTGGGGTGGGGAGCGCGCTGGGGACCGGGAATGGAGTTCCATCAGGGCAGTGAGTGTTACCAAACCCGTTGACAAAGTGGGGGCAGGTTAGTGCACATGCAGTGCCGCCTCGCAGCGGGAGGTATTTCCACACTGCCTGGTTTGGGAGGACTGCTGCGGTTTCCTCAGGCTGGTGGGTGCTGTCTGGACTGTCTTGGAGGACTACTGAGAGGATGGGCTGGGACTCGTCCTCCAAACGGCAGGAAGGCTGAACAGGTGCTTCTCAAGATTCACCTCCAAGAAACCTTCCCACCCCTGCACCATCTCTTACCCGCAGCCCCAGCCGGATTCAGTAGTGCACCACCTCTGTGTCCCAACGCAGCTCACAGCTCCTACATGTGTCCCTGACTCAGTTTACCACACTGTCCTAACATCCTTTAACCTACACGGCCAAGTTGCTTTAGTGCATGCCTTTTCTCTCTCTCTCCCTCCCTGCTTTGACTCTTTGCCAAAGAGTTTGGCATATAGTAAAGTACTCTTTAAATAATGATTTTAAAAACTTATCTAAAGACTTGCCATAAAGTAATTCATTTACTACTGTCAAGGAGATTTGTATATTATCTATGATTTGGATGATCCATATCAAAATTGCATATACATTTAAGTGTCTAAAAAACAAATCAGAAATTGGAAGAAAATATTGACTATTTAGAAAATATCTGGATGGGAGATTTTCTAAGCTTTAAAGCAAAATAAATTGCAGAGTAAAATATTGACAGACACAGTTTATGTCTATCATGTTATTAGGATTTTAATGAGAACATCACTATGCATATCTAGCGTAAAACTCCATGGAGTAGTATTTGGAGAGGTTATATGCATTAGTGGTTTGGGGGTTATGGGATTAGGAGTGATGTATTTTATTTTTCTTCCTTCTTTATGTGTATTATTTGACTTCTTTTTGACAAGGGGCAAGTATCTTTCTGCCCCCCACCCCCCAAATAATGAAGGTAATGTGTTAGGAAAAAAGCAAATAAATATGAAAGTGGGAAAAGCTATATGTAACACCTATGACAAAGGATTTCTATATCTATTCTATATCTATTTCTGTTCTATTCTGTTCTATTCTATTCTATATCTTTATAAAAACCTCTTTCAAATTGAGAAGAAACTTTAAAATTCATCCAAGAGATAAATAGCATGGACAAAAATTTCTTCTGTACTTTGCAGTTTTCTACAATTTGTAATTCAATACATCTTTATTGGATTTTACCACACTGCCAGACCCTATTCTAAATGTTGGGGGTGTGATGGTAGATAAAACACGAGAAGGGCCCTGCCCTCATGAAGTTTTCATTCTAATGGGTCTAATACTATTAAAAAGCGAATTACAGATTGTGATACGCAGCAGGAAGGATGGGGAGCATATCCTCGAGCAAGGGGAGTCACTGAAGATTTCTCTGAGGTGGTGACATTTGAGCTGAGACCTGGAGAATGAGAAGAAAGGGGAGAATACTACAGGCGAAGGGAACAAGAAGAGCAAAGGCCATGAGGAGGGAAACTTGTTATATCACAGCTGCGAAAAGGAGACCAGTGCTCCGGAAGGCTGAGTTATGAGAGATGAGGTTGGAGGAGTGGGAAGAACCCAGACTATTAGCCTATCAGGTTATGATAACGATTGTGGATTTTGCTTTATTCTAAATGTAATCAGAATCCATTAAACACTAATATTCTCCTAAGCAGGAGACAATAGATTAAGAAACCCCAATTACTGGGGAACAGTTTGATGTGGAACCATTTAGGCTGCCAGGGTAAGAAAATAACCTTTGAAATTAAGAATTATATGTGAGGAGTAGCAGAGGAAATGTGTCCTGTGATTGGGAATACTCTTTTCTTTGACACTTCAAATAGGGTCTGTTTTTTCCCCCTACATGGCTGCAAAGTCTAAACTGGGCCAGAGGACTCCAGATAGTCTATATCCTCCCTAAGGAAACAAAGATTCAGCCTTGGAGACACTGCTATATACCCAAGAGCAGTTATCACCAACTGCTACCCCTGCTAGCCTGTTGCCCCCTCATGCCTTGACTTCCAAAGGCAGGAAGGAGAAGGCTGCCATCTTCCTATCTAAGAATCCTGTATTTTCATCCTTTCAAAGGGATGTTTGAAGAGAATCCACACAAATAATTTTGTCGTGAACCATTTTGATTATATTGTATCCCTTTATGGTTGATTAATAATTGTCCCACACTGGAGGAGCTTAGCAGCTAAGGTTATTAATGATATTTCTGGAAAAAGCCTTCTTTGAAAGGTGAAAATTTAATCACCACGCTGATAAGCAAAAGTGCTAAACTGAGAAATTTTCCCATTAAGTTTTAAAATTGCACTGAAAGCTTTATGACATTGTGCCATCATACCTGTCCTTTCCATATGTATTCAAAATTTTGAGGCAGTAAGTAAATAAATAACACTCTTCTAGCCAGTTTTAAGCTCTAATTGCTGTCATCCATTGAAATATTATTGTGAAACATTTTCATATCTACTTAGTAGAATGTAGACTATTCAGATTGCTGAAGTGTGGTGCTCTTTTGAGTCGCTTTTGGTCTTGCGTACCATTTCTGTGATCCTGTGGGCACTAAGATTGAGGGACTCATCAACAGTCTCTAGATGTCTCACATAACTCAGAGAGGCTATGAACATTTTTAGGCCTCTATCACTTCCCCCCATCACCCCCAAATTTCGTGCTGGTATTGGAAAGAACGTTCAGTTATCATGTAATACATATAGTACAGGATAAACAATTTTAAATATTAATTAGAGATGTTTTGTTGATTTATAAACCAGTAGAATTCTCTCACTCACTGAAATAGCAGGGTGTGAATTTGGGGGCTCAGACCTATCCTGTTCACATACCCAACCCCAACTCTCTCTTTTCATCTATCATAGGTAATCCTTAAGTCACTTATATTGAGAATTGTGACACAAGTTCAGAGTAGCAGAGGACTATAGACCTGGTGCGGTCTTTAGAAGTCTTCTAGCCTGCTTCTTGACCTCCTCATTTTACAGGTGAGGAAGATAAGATCTGGAGAGATTGGGGAACATGTCTAAAGTCTCAGGTGGCTGGTGGTCAGGTGAGCTAAAACCTCCAGTTTCAGTCAGTGTTGCCTTTGGACTGAGAAAATTCCAAATGGTTAGTACTAATAATTTACAATATGCTGAATTCTAACTAAATCGAGCCCTACAGCTGGAAGTTTAAGCAGTTCTCCTGGACAGAATCCCTGTTGGTAGGGTGGTTTCATTCCTTCTCAGCTCTAAGGGTGAGGCCTTCTTTAACAGGGAATGTAATTGCTACTTTGTGCAAAGGAACAGTTTTTCTTTGTGATGGGTGTTTTCCCTTATTTGTGGAGTTCTGAATTTTTTTGGTTGCAGTCTGAGAAGTAGTATTTCTACCAGCTGAATCTTTATTGAAAGCTCATTTGGCCAAAAAGTTTGCATTTATATTGCCCATATTTTATTAATGCTACTTTCTTTCTTTCTTCCTTCTATTTTTCCTTACCATTAAGAAAGGCAAATGCTTTGAAATGACCACATGACAAGAAAATAAAATTTTGACAAGGAATAGAAAAGGAAGCTAGATCTTTGCCCGATTTTCTTTGACCCTGTCTGGCTTTCCTTCAGATTTGCTAGTGCTAGTTTTCCTGGCTTCTTTCCTGCTGCTGTACTTTTCATATTCAGCACACTGAAAAGCTTGAATTGTTCCCTTTGTTAACTCAGAAGCCTGCAAATGATGAAAAGATTACATATTCAGCAGGTCAAATCTGAGACAGTTTTCTGAATTAAAAAAAATATTTTGTGTTTCATAGCCTGGTCTAAAACTAGAGAAATTGAATAAACTAATGTCTGGAAAAGAAGAACGAGTTTATGTCAGATGTTTATGTTAAGCACTGGTTAATTTTAGCATATAGAACCCAAACGTAGGAAACATAGTAATATGTAACCAAGATATTGAAAATACTGTCTAATTCAAAACACCTAATATTTGCCAAATAAATATTTGGCTTTCTAATAAGAATAGCACATAAATGCAGATCAACAAATTTGGTTCTTTTTTGTAGTCAGATGGTTTTTATATTTCTGGACACCAGGGTGTGCTAGCCATCACATGTAAATATGGATGAATATTTATTTTCTGGTTGGTTAGGAATGTGCACATCCTTTAGTTGATGTGGGTAACAGATGTCTTGTGGGTAACAGATGTCTTGCCTTTTAGAGACGAATTGGCAAAGAGTGGATAAAAGGGGATAATTAAAGGGGTAGGAGGAGACAAAAGCAAAGTACAATCTTCCTTGTGGTGAAAAATCTAATAAACCTCCTTGTTATGGGTAATTGTTTTCCTTCTTCAACCTCATTTGCTGTCCCTTTCTATAGGACTCAAGTACACTGTAATGGGAAAGTATAAAATAAACACGAGACAAGGCTACTGCCTACTAACAACCAGATTTATTCTGTCACAGAATATTGTAGTGTAATTGACTCAATGAACATCAGTTTTTTTTGAAAAAGACAAAATGTGAAATCATGTCTAATCACTAATGGCAACTTATATTGTAATTGGCAGCATAAAGGTTCTATGTTGAGGATGGTTAATATAAATATAGTTGAGTTATATGACAAATGCAGAGATATAGTGGACTGGTGGGAAATGAAATATGAGAGGCTGAGTATGTCGTATGTTACTTATTCATCTTAGGCCCTATTTAGTTTGCTGTTTGTTCGCTGTCAGTCCTATCATACTGCCAGTTGAACTGGAATAAATGGGAACATGTAGCAGATGTTTGAAGCCATTATCATTAACAAATCCTCAATTTTGCCAATGTTTTTCATCGTGCAAGATTTAAAGTAAGGTGTCACTTTCTGTCTTAACTGTATCACCTAGGTCTATATTATTCTTATGATTTGTACCTTTTACTTTTAACCAGAGTAAATTTTTATAGCTTGTTAAACATTCAGTGAGTATCCACATAATTTCTTGGTAAGAACTATTATGTAATCATTTTTATAAGGAGCCAGTAGTGCTTCAAAGAGAAAGTATCAGATTATGTACTCAGAGCCTTACTTAATACAGAATTTAGATAAAGCTGTAAGGTGAGATTATTTATTTTAGATGCAAGGCACATGATATTGAATTTTATTTGACTGCATGTCCCCTCAGAAAATAGGTAGGTAGAATTCATTTCAAAAATACCAACTGTGTTTTAAAGGCTATTAGAATAATACAGATCAGAATCCTAGTTTTCAATTGTTAATTAGTTATCAGCTTCTTTCTGCTGTATTAGAATTCTATTTTATTCACAATTGCTAGAAATTTGTGGGGTGGGAGAATTGTTCACATACCCATTTTTTTATGGCACCTTACTCATGAAAGGTACCATTGCTTGAGTAGTCCAGAGACTGTTACGTAAGTCAGTCACTTTGTCTTTCTGAGCCTCATTTTGTTATGTATGAAATGGAGATAGTGACAACTAACTCCCACAGTTGCAGTGGGATTATATGAGATGATGAATGCATGTGAAACTGACATATATTTAATTGTTGAGTGCTTTATGATTGTCTTCACTCAGTGGATTCATATTCCTTAGTTAGTTGTGTCAGTTGCTAAGTTTCTCTTGGAAGTAGAGCGTCCAAGGAGATTCTGATGAAATGTCCAGTGACAAATGGTTTGAGATTGTGTGTCAGAAGAGTTACTCTTTTTCCTACCTTTAGCCCCTTAAAATATGAAAGTGAAGAATAACCATAGTGCAACAAGTTTCTTTCTTTTTTTTATTTTTGAGACGGAGTCTCGCTCTGTCGCCCAGGCTGGAGTGCAGTGGCGCAATCTCGGCTCACTGCAAGCTCCGCCTCCCGGGTTCACGCCATTCTCCTGCCTCAGCCTCTCCGAGTAGCTGGGACTACAGGCGCCCGCCACCACGCCCGGATAATTTTTTGTATTTTTAGTAGAGACGGGGTTTCACCGTGGTCTCGATCTCCTGACCTCGTGATCTGCCCGCCTCGGCCTCCCAAAGTTCTGGGATTACAAGCGTGAGCCACCGCGCCCGGCCACAAGTTTCTTAACATTAAATGAGTTTTCCTATTTTGTAATTGTAGATTTCCATAAGCTGTAAATAAGTAGGGTCATAAAATATTGGTGTTATGTAAGAGTTTAAGATTTTTGGACCCACTTTCCCTATGCTGTTCATTTTCTATTTTCAGAGGACAACATTGAGGCTCTGTAAGGTTAAATGTCTTCTCCAAAGTCAATCAGCAAGTTAGTGACAGAGTGAGGGCTGGGACCTTTGTCTTTTCCTGAATTCTTTGGCTGGACCATCACCAGATACTACCTGCTGTGTGACTGTCTAGAATCTAGTCTGGGTCATTAAAAGAAGGAGAGCAGTCAAATCACTCTTGACAGAGCAGAAAGAGATGCATTTCTTTATTATGCCTTTTAAAGGGTCTCTGCACCCTAGTTCATTTGGCTGTTCCTTTATGGGTTACAAATATATTTTGATTGTTTCACTTGTTTGCATAAGGCAACTGACCTTACCTCCTTCAGTAGTAGGAGAGATAGTCCCTAAGTCTTTATGTAGTATTTCCTATGTGCCAGACATTGGTCTAAGGGCTTTATATAGGTTAACTAATTTATTCTCCACAACAACACTATGAGGAGATATATTATTATTAGTCCTGCCTTTCATATAAGAAAATGAAGGTAGAGGAGACAAAGTGATGTCTAAGATTACAAATCTAGTATAATCAAATTTGTAAGATTGGAACTGGAGAATACTAAAAAGATTTCATTGTCAGTAGAAACCTAGATGAATGCTTGCCCATGATATGATTTCTCTTTTTGCAAGGAAAGTGCCTTGAAACATGTTCTAAAGCACTAGATTTTATCTATATAGCTCTGTAGAATCCCAATCAAGTTAGAATATATGGTTCTTCTGTATCACATAAATATTGATGAAAAAGTATATTTATTAATGTTGGTCACCACTAGAATAAATAGGAAAGTCAGCTGTTATGCTTGGTTCAATGCTGATAACAAAACAATATTTTATTTTAGGATTGTATTTCCCTTAGGATACCAGTAATAAAAATGTTTTTAGAAATGATGCTTCATCAGTTAAGAAAAATTACTGATAGAAGAGAATAATTTCTATATGATTGATATAGAATTTGTTCATTGTTAAATATTCATTCATATAGGAATAGTACCCATTTTTGCTCCCATATCGGTATTTGAAGTTAAGTAAAAGTTGTCATTTATGTATCAAATATTTTACAAGTACAAAAGCAACTCCAATTTGAGTGATTAGCAATTTAAAGACTTTAATTTTACTAAGAATGATTATATGGTAAAAATTTGAACATTTAGATAATTATGGAAGGGCGGTTGTGATTTAATAAAAAGTTCATTACATTACTAATACATTTACTTATTTTTGTTTTTGTTGCATTTGCTTTTGGGGTCTTAGTCATAAATTTTTTACCTAGGGAATGTTGAGAATAGTTTGTAGGTTTTGTTCTAGAATTTTTCTGGTTTTAGGGCTTAGAGTTAAGTCTTTAATTCATCTTGAGTTAATTTTTGTATAATGTGAGAGGGGGATCCAGTTTCATTTTTCTATGTGTAGCTATCCACTTTTCCAAGAACCATTTATTGAATAGAGTATCCTTTCCCCAGTGTCAGTTTTTGTGTGCTTTGTCGGAGATCAGTTGGTTGTAAGTATGCAGCTTTATTTCTGGATTCTCTAATCTGTTTCATTGGTCTATGTGTCTACTTTTATACCAGTACCATGCCGTTTTGGTTACTGTAGCCCTATATTTATAGTATAATTTGAAGTTGGGTAATGTGATGCCTCCAGATTTGTGCTTTTTGCTTAGGATTACTTTGGCTATTCAGACTCTTTTTTGATTCCATAAAAATTTTAGGATTTTTTTTCTAATTCTGTGAAAAATGATGTATTTTGATAGGAATTGCACTGCATCTGTAGATTGCTTTGAGCAGCATGGTCATTTTCACAATATTGATTCTTCCAATCTATGAGCATGGGATGTTTTTCCATTTGTTTGTGTCATCTATATCTCTGCACAACCAAAGAAATAATTAACAGAATAAACAGATAACCTACAGAATGGGAGAAAATATTTGCGAAGTATACATCCAAAAAAGGATATATCCAGAATCTACAAGGAACTCAAGAGAATCAGCAATAAAAAAGCAAATAATCTGATTAAAAAGTGGGCAAATGACACGAACAAACACTTCTCAAAAGAAGACATACAAATTGCTAACAAATATATGAAAAAACGTTCAACATCACTAATCAGCAGGGAAATGCAAATTAAAATCATAGTGCGATACCAGCTTACCCCAGCCAGAATGGTCACCATTAAAAAGTCAAAAAACAATAGATATTGGTGTGGATATGGTGAAAAGCAAATGCTTATACCCTGCTGATGGGAATTTAAATTGTTACAGTGTCTATGGAAAACAGTACGGAGAGTTCTCGAAGAACTAAAAATGGAACTACCATTTGATCCAGCAATCCCACAACTGGGTGTCAAAAAGATACCTGCACGTGTATGTTTATTTCAGCATAGTTCACAATTGCAAAGATATGGCATCAACTTAAGTGCCCATCAACTGATAAATGAATACAAAATGTGGTGTGTGTGTGTATGAGCATGTATATATATATATATATATATACACACACATATATATATATGGTGTGTGTGTTTGTGTATATATTTGTGTATATATGTGTGGCATATATACCATAGAATACAACTCAGCCATAAAAAAGAATGAAATAATGTCTTTTGCAGCGACTTTTGATGGAACTGGAGGCCATTATCCTAAGTGAAGTAACTCAAAAACAGAAAACAAAATACTGCATGTCCTCACTAATAAAAGGGAGCTAATCTATGAATATGCAAAGGCATACAGAGAGACGTAAAGGGTATTGGAGACTCAGGAGGTGGAGGAGGGTGGGAGGGAGGTTAGGAATGAAAAATTATCTGTTGAGTACAGTGTACACCATTTGGGTGATGGGTACACTGAAAGCTGAGACTTCACCATTATACAGTTCATCCATGTAACCCAAAACAACTTGCACTCCTAAAGCTATGAAATTTAAAGAATTTTAAAACAATAATACAAAGCTTATTTAGTATTATACTGTTTAGAAACAATATATTTAAATGAAATTTGAATAAATAACCACTAGACGCTTCATGCTAACAAATATTTTACATCAAAACATAAATAGGCACCACTTTGGACATGTGAGTTAGTGGTGAGTGTGTTTGTGTGTGTGTGTGTGTGTGTGTGTAGTAAGTGGAGAATGTTGGGGAGGTGTAGATAGTGAACAGATTAGTTTAACGAAGTGTAATTTTTCACAGTTGTATTGGTATAGATATTCTAAATTCTATTATTGATTTGCCTTACTTTATGGACTAACTAGATGTGCGCATTAAAGAAAATTACCTGAAGGTCATGGTGTCTGTTCAAATGATTCATTCTAATACACGTTCTTTAGTGAAGAGGGGAAATATAGTGGCTCACCAATGCCTTAAAGGAACTACGACAATAACAATTGTGTTAAAGTGTCACAGAAAATAAATATAAAGTGTCACAACTATTTTTTTTAGAGACATAAGTGTCTATGGTTAGCTTTGCGTTTAGCACATTTGCTTAAAAGTTTAAAGGAAGGAGGGCAAAGGAACAGAACACACTGAATTGTTTGGTTACACAGCTGCCATAACCCCACTTAAATGTTCTATGAGTGTTGCTGGACAGCTCCCCTTGGTTGCTGTGATACTGTTTCCTAGCATTTCCTAGGAGCTATTGATTTAGGAATGAGCTGGTTGAACTTAATATGGGGGTATTTAGAGCATGGATGAGGAAAATGCTTTAAATATAGTAGCAACTGAATAAATCACAAAAATATTAGCAATAGTAAATGATAATTGGACAGGATGTTTAGTGAAACACATGATAGAGAGGGAGTAAGAGCTTAGCATGTGTTTAGCAAGTGTTTTTATTTAAACCCTTTTTCCATTTTCATTAAGATTGAATTTATATTCTCAGGTATTATCAAATAAAGTAGCATGATATCTTTTGTATTTTAAATCTTTTTGCCTTACTCTTTCCAGGACTGAAATGTGTATGTCTTTTGTGTGATTCTTCAAACTTTACCTGCCAAACAGAAGGAGCATGTTGGGCATCAGTCATGCTAACCAATGGGAAAGAGCAGGTGATCAAATCCTGTGTCTCCCTTCCAGAACTGAATGCTCAAGTCTTCTGTCACAGTTCCAACAATGTCACCAAAACCGAATGCTGCTTCACAGATTTTTGCAACAACATAACACTGCACCTTCCAACAGGTAAGGGGTTTATCTTTGTTCATTCCAAATTTAATTTTACTCTTGGGAAACTATAAGAATGGTAGGAATCAAACTGTCTTATGTTTCTTTAAATAAGAAAATCTGTTTTACAGTTCTCTTTTTGATTTTGGCTGGTAAAATTCTCTAGAGTCTAGCTGAGGTTGAGTTTTTTAAAAATTGCACATCATTGTCAAAACATTGACAATAACGTAACAATTTTGAAGAAATTTGTCCACGTGAATTGTATTTTTGAAATGATTAACGAACCTAAAGTCAAATGTAAATTTTTATGGATTTTTTTAAAAAGAAATTGAGATTGCTTCTTGGCCTTTTGGCTAAGATCATGTGTAAAAGACATTGAGATATATACTGAGAAGAAAAAGAGCATAACTAAAAATAGCAGATTGCCAAGTTTTCTGGGGACAGAATCTTTTTTTCAGGGGTATCCTCTGCATATCTTCTTCATCTACCCACATTCAAGTGAGAGCACACCCCAGAGAGATAGAGGCAGAATGGAATTGACCCTTCATCATTGTTCAGATATATTTCTGCCTTTCGTCAAATTATACAGTGCTTTATCCCAATTTATAAGAAGCTAAAAATCCTGATCTGGCCCTTTATCAGGAACCTGGGATCTGAAACTTTGGGAGACATTAAGGGGCATGTAATTCTGAATTTAAAACTAGTTTATGATGTGAAAATAGTCCTGCTATTGAATTTCTTTAAGATTTTTAATATAACAATAATTTAATGATTATCAATACAGATGTATCTATACAGAGATACATATACTTCCTTACGAATTAACATTTTAAGGCAATGTTATCCAATCTCAGGTGTTCATATATCATATCAGTATACCACTGAAGTACTTTTGACCTATTTTTTAAATAAAGTAACCACCTTTTAATTGAAAAACATTTATTTTATAAAATATAGTATCACTACCACCAATTAAAAACCAGTGTACTTGCCCTAAATAGACGATAACTATGTAAACAAACAAACAATGCTCCTGCATTTCAGTTAGGTATTTTGTGTTTTCTCTTTTTTAAAAGAGAGAAGTGTAAAAGACATATTAGCAGGAAAGGAGACTTTTTCTTACAAAATCCGAAAAAACTAAGAGAATAAGAGAAGGAATCATAATATGACTCAGTGTTATGTAATATCATGTTTGTTTGCCATCCCAATTCATCTCAGAAAAAAACTCTTAAAGTAATTCCATGTACCAGCACTAGTACTTGACCCAATCCTTGGAAACACTGTCGTAAGGCGTTATCATGTATATTGCAGCCTCAAAAATTATACTTGGCATATTTCATCCCTGAACACTACTTGCAGTCATGGATTTTAGACCACACTTATTCTCTCTATCTCAGATGCCATAGACTTCCTTGCTTTGTTGGTGATCTGGGATCTATTATGGGCACTTGTTTCCTTATATTTCATCCCCCAGTTTATCTGTGCACCAGAGACACCTTAAAGTGAAGGCTCCTTATGTTTAATGGTCTTCTCCATAGCCAAATACATAGTATTTTAGGGGTAAAAAGGAGAGTCTCCTCTTTAGCTGTGGCAGTGACTTGCAATGTGTCTTCCCAATGGTGAATGATCCTCAAGACTACATTCTTTGACTATAACAAAAGGTATTAGAGGGCAAGATGTCTCATATGCAATTGTGCAAATCAAACGTACTTAATGCAGCTAGAATGTAGGTCCTTCCCAGCCCAGCTGTAAGCTCTACCAAAGTACTGAGAGGTCTATATGTTCTACCCTTAAGTTAATCAGTAACCAGTCTTTCTTTTTCAAAAATCAACTTTATTAAGGTCTAATTTAGGTATAATAAAATGCACATGTTTTATTATTTATTTACTTATTTACAAAAAAATAGTTTCTTTATGGAGAATATGTGTGATGAACAGTGGGAGGACAGCGGGTGATTAGATCTGGGTAATTAGCATATTCATCATCTCAAACCTTTATCATTTAAAATGCACACATTTTAACTATATAGTTTGATGAGTTTAGACACATACATATGCCCATGTAACCACCACCACATCTCCATTACCTCAAAATGTTCTCAGTCCCACTTCCACCAGGGCTAGACCACTGATCTATTTTCTATCATTGTAGATTGGATTTGTTTTTCCTAGAGTTTCCCATGAAAGGAGTCATTATGAAACATTTTTTGAGGGGGGGAGGAATTGGCTTTCTTCAGTCAGCATAATGTTTTTGAGATTCATTCATGTTGCTGGGTTTATCAGTAGATTACTCCTTTTATTGCTGAATAATGTCCCATTCTATGGATATATTACAATTTAAAAAAATCCACTCATCCATTGATGTGCATTCAGGTTGTTTCCATGTGGGGCTGTTATTTGCAAAGCTGTTACGAGCATTCACGTACAAGTCTTTGGATATGTGCTTTTATTTCTCTTCGAAAATACCTAAGAGTGGAATTGCAGGGTCACATGATAAGTATATGGTTAACTTTATAGTCTCCCAAATAGTTTTCAGACTGCTTATAACATTTTATATCCCTAACAGAAATGTGTGATAGTTTCAGTTAGTACATATTCTTGCCAACACTTGGTATAATCAGTCTTTCTAATTTTAGTCATTCAAGTGGTTTTTGTGTTGGTATTTTATTGTGGCTTTAATTTGCATTTCCCAATAATTAATAATGTTAAATTATTTTTCATGTGTATATTGGTCATCATTTATGTATCTTCCTCTATAAAGTGTCTATTTGAGTATTTATTAAAAATTGAGTTTTTTTGGCCAGGTGCGGTGGCTCACGCCTGTAATCCCAGCACTTTGGGAGGCCAAGGCGGGCAGATCACAAGGTCAGGAGATCAAGACCATCCTGGCTAACACGGTGAAACCCCGTCTCTACTAAAAATACAAAAAAAATTAGCCAGGCGTGGTGGTGGGTGCCTGTAGTCCCAGCTACTCAGAAGGCTGAGGCAGGAGAATGGCGTGAACCCAGGAGGTGGGGTTTTTTTTTTTTTTGTCTTCTTCTGGTTTAATTGGAATAGTTCTTTGTATATTCTGAATACATGTCCTTTATCAGATAGATAAATTGTGAGTATTTTCTTCCATTCTATGGTTTGCCATTTTGTTTTCTTGAAGGTATTTTTTACAGAGCACAAGGTTGAAATTTTGATGAAGTCTGATTTATCTTTTTAAAAAAATTATGATAGTTTACTAGTTTCATGTCCTGAATTTTTGTCTACCCAAAATTCATATGTATTTTTATGTTTTCTTCCAGAAGTTTTAATATTTCAGTTTTTACAATTAGTTTCAATCTTTGCATTCAGTTTCAACTTAATTTGTGTTATTACGTGAGGTTAAGGTGGAGTTTTATTTTTTCCATGTGGATCTGAAGTTCTTCTAGCACCATTTATTGAAAGTCTATTCTTTACTTATTGAGTTATGGTGGCACTTTGGTTGAAAATAAAGTAACTTTATATATGTGGGTATATTTCTGGCCTCTTTCTTCTGTTCAGTTGTTCTATATGCCTTATACTATCATCAAACTGTTTTGATTATTGTAGTTTTATAGTAAGTATTGAAATCAGGTTTTGTGAATTCTCCAACTTTGTTTTTCCAAATTGATTTGCCTGTTGTAAGTCCTTTGCATTTTTATCTAAATTTTAGAATCCACTTGACAATTTCTACAAAAACACACGCTGAGATTTTGATTAAACTGAGTTGAGTATGTAGATTAATTTGCAGAGAATAATCATGTTCACAATATTGAACTCTTAATCCACGAACATATTATTTTTTTTCTTCACCTAGTTAGTTCTCCAGTTACTCTTAGCAGTGCTTTGTAGGTATCAGAGAACAGGTCTTATAAATATTTTGTTGACTTTATCTCTAGTGCATGTTTTTGATGCTAGTGTGAATGGTATTTTTAATATCTCAATTTCTAAATGTTAATTGCTAGTATATGGTAATAAAATTAATTTTCCTCCTTTTATTTATGATATCCTGAAAGCTTGTGAAAATAACTTATAGGCTGGGTGCAGTGGCTCACGCCTGTAGTCCCAGCACTTTGGGAGGCTAAGGCGAGCAGATCACTTGAGGTTGGGAGTATGAGACCAGCCTGGCCAACGTGGTGAAACCCGTTCTCTACTAAAAATTAGCACGCGCCTGTAGTCCCAGCTACTTGGGAGGCTGAGGCGGGAGAATTGCTGGAACTGGGAAGGCAGAGGTTGCAGTGAGCTGAGATCGCGCCACACTGCACTCCAGTCTGGGTGACAGAGTGAGACACCATTTCAGAAAAAAAAAGAATGAAAGAAAAGAAAATGACTTATATTAGTTCTAGTAGCTTTTTTCTAGATTCTTTGGCATTTTCTGCATACATAATCATCTTATCAATGAATATAGACCAGTTTATATCTTCTGTTCTGATATATAGAAGATACAGAATTTTACTTCTTTTCCTTGCGTTTTTGCACTGGATGGGACGGCCAATATAATGATGAATAGGAGTGGTGAGAGTGAAGATCCTTGCCTTTTTCTTGATTCTAGGAGGAGTGCATTCATTCTTTTACCCTTAAGTATGTTGTTAACTGTGGGTTTTTTGTAGACGCCTGTTATCAGTTGAGGGAATTTACTTGTATTCCTAGTTTGGTGAAAGTTTCTCTTTAAAATCATGAATGGATATTAAATTTTTAAAAAGTAGCTTCATGAGTTTATTGAGATTATCATGTAATTTTTCTTCTTTAGTCTGTTCATATGATGAATTGCATTAATTGGTTTCAAATGTTATCTAAAATAGGAAAGATATGTGTTGTCTGGCCACTAATTAATGTCTACAAGAAATGCTATGGAACATTTAATTAAACTTAAGCTTCTTTTTAATTAAAAAAAATTTTTTTAAGACAGTGTCTTGCTCCATGGCTCACTGCAGCCTTGAACTCCTGGGCTCAAGCGATCTTTCTCCCTTAGCCTCTTGAGTAGGTGGGACTACAGGCACATGCCACCACATCTGGCTAATTAAAAAAAAAATTTTTTTTTTTGAGATGGGGTCCTACAGTGTTGCCCAGGCTTATCTTAAACTCATGGCCTTAAGCAATCTTCCTGCTTCAGCTTCCCAAAGTGCTCGGATTACAGGCATGAGCCACTGTACCTGGCCAGATGCAAATCTTTTTATTTGAAAAAGTTGGGGACTTTCAGGCTGAGCACTGGATGATGAAGCTAGTGCCAACAACTCCACTGTTTCTGTGTCATCAGTGAGTGTGATTGACATCTCCCCCTCTGCCTGTAGGGATTTGTCAATTTCAAAGTGATCACAAAACAGGAAATATAGAAATGTACTCTGAAAAGTAGACAGTGTGATATTTCTACAGTATTTGATAGTCTGCATCATGGTCATGTACTACACAGTAGAAGAAAGGTCGGGAGGTGACCAGAAGAGGTTGGACAAAATCTCGGACTTCCCTTTACAGTTTCACCTGAAAGCCAAGTGGATCCTTGCCTCTCTGGCTCTTTCATCAGTCACCGCAGATGGTGGGGTCATTTCTGGGTAGCCGACTTGATGTAAGTGCAGTAACTCACTCTCATGCTTCAGCTGGTCCTCTCTTCTGTACTTAGATACTATTTGTTATGGTTGGGCCTTTGTTTTCTTTTTGTGTGTGTGACAAAATTTTTCTCCTGACTAGAGCTCATGACTCCCCTCCCGTCTCCCCCAGTAGGTGTGTATCCTTACAGTGGTTTCTGTCTGTGAGCCCCCTAATCAGTCCCCCTCAATTCTCCTCACAATTCCTTCCTGATTTCATGTAATTTCGGCCTTCTGTCTCTATTCAACATGTCTCTTAAACCCTTTTTTTCATATTTTCTAAGTTTTGAATCTTTGATGATTTCAATGTCTATAGTCTCTGTGGGTTTGGTTCTGCTGTTTTTGATTCTGCTGATTCATATTCTTGGTGACTTCTTTCCTTGTGTTTTTTAATGATTTATTTTATTGTGAGCTCATGGTCTTGGGAAACCTTATCTGGAGGAAACTTTTGAAGCCTGTATTTAAAATTTGTTCCTCCAGAGAAGATTTATATTAGCTTCTGCCAGCTGCTTGGGGGGTGTTACCAACCCAAAACCATTCAGTGTTTTGATTAGGTTTTTGGGGCCAAAGTAATAGAGTGAATTCTGACTCTAAGCCTGCCTGTAAGGGATACACACTTGTAGTGAGGAACTCTCAGATTTTTTTTGTGTGTTTTTTCTACTTTACCCAGTCGGGCTTGAGACACACAAGCATATACCCTATCTCTCTCTGGAGAACTTTTTATTTTGTTGTCTTGTTTTGTTTTCATGGCAGTGCCATTCTTAGTTGTCTGATTTATGCAAAAATCGCTGATCTGACCTTTCACTGTTTCGGGAACCATATTTTATTTCCCAGCCTCGTGATACAGTGTGGTAAACTGAGCACTTCACCACCAAGAGCTGGCAGATGCCTCCAGGGTCAAGGCAGCCACAGTGCTCAATCCCCTCTCTGGATTTGTACTTTATTCTTGGCTGTCAAGCAATTCATTTATTTTCGCACCAGCTTTATCATAAAATAGAAAAAAATTGTTGATATTTTATTCAGCATTTTTATGTGTACTGTAGCAAGAAGGGTTTCTGTGGACATCTAAAGTGTAACTTGGCAAAAATGGAAATTCTAAGATAGTTTATTTTTGAAATGATGCTGGCATAATTATCTATCCATCTGGAAGAAAACAAGACTGTACCACAGTGTCATACCATATACAAAAATAAATTACAGCTTGATTAAATATCTAATTGTGAAATATAAAACAATTTAAATGTCAGAGGAAAATTTAGAAAAAAAGATTTTTTATGACTTTTTAGTATGGAACTGTTCTTAAGTAAGACAGGAAACCCAGCTGCTATAAAAGGAGAAGAAAGATATAATTGACTTGATGAAAACTAAAATAAAAATGAATGATAAAAGATAACATAAATAAAATCAGAAAACAATTTAAATATTGGGTAGAAATGTAGAAATACTTGTAGTATATATGACTGGAAAAAGATAACTATTTAAAAGATAAATAGTGCGTGTGTGCATGTGTGCGTGTGTGTGTGTGTGTGTGTGTTAACTGCAAGACGGGTTGGGGAAAGAGAGAGGGTGCATGAGAGAGACTGAGAAAGGGGAAATGCTAAATGAAAAAAAATGAAAGGGCATAAACAAATTTTACAGAGGAGAAAATCCAAATGGTCAAATATTGAAAAGATGTTTAACCTCACTATTAGCTGGTATTCCATTTTTCCCACCTATTAGATGGGCAAACGTTAAAAAAATGAGGACGTTTTTAAATAAAAGTATCCGAAATTTAGATAATAATATCTTAATAAGGAAATTCAGTGACTCATATGACAAGAAATCTGGAAGTAGTCAGGGTCTATTGTTTGTTAATAAAGAGGCTTGACGATGTCACCAGCCTACTTCCATATTTCAGTACTTCCAATAACCAAGCATACAAGGATGTGAGGCAGTATGAATAAGGACAACAGAACAGAGCATATACCAGAAACAGACGACGGCTTCATATGTTGGAATTAACAGACAAAAATTAGAGGCCAAATATTTTCCAAATGTAAAGAAACAAAAGGCAAACTTGAAAATATTTTTAGGGAATAGGAAACCATTAAAAAGTGACTTAGCAGATTTAAACAAGCACAGAAGAAAACTCTTAAAAATTAAAAATACAGTAACTAATTTACAAAACTTAGGGATAGGTTTAAGAACAATTAGCATAAGAATGATTGAGGAGAGTAATAGGGGTCTTAAATACAGGTCAGAAGAAATAATTTTGTGTGCAGTATATAGAGAATACAAATGGAATATATGGAAGAGAGGATGACAAATAGAAGAAAGTAAAAGAAGAGTTAACACATGCTTTCACATATGAGTCCAAAAGAGAGGGGAGAGAAAATTGGGCAAAAGCAGTGTCTGCAAAGATAACAGCTCAAAAATTTTCAGAATTGAGAAGAACGCCAGTCCCCAATCCCAAGAAAGTCAATGAATATCAATAGGACAAATAAAAAGACTTCCAAAGCTTAACACATGATAGTAAAACTACAGAACACCAAAGACAAAGGGAAGTCCTAAAAATTGACAGAGGAAAAAAGTTAACTAGAGCTGAATTTAATTTAATGTTAATGAATTTAATTGAATATAATGTTAAGTTCAATTGAACATTAAATTCAATGAAACTCAATTTAACATTAAATTTTACTAAATAGATCAACATTAAATTCAGCTCCTTTGAATTGTCTTAATTAAATTCAATTAAATTGAATTCAATGTTAATCAATGAACATTTATTAACATGTTAGCCCAGGTAGAATTAACATTGTCTTCTCAATACCAAGAAGTGAAAAGAGAAATAGTGTAATTATATTTGCAATATTTTGAAAGAAAATAGCTAGCAACAGAATTCTATATCCAGCAAAAATATTTTTAAAGAAGGAAGGTAAGGAAGAGGCCCTTGTAAAGTAACAGAAATAGAGTGAGTTTGCTATTAGTGACCCCTTGATAAAGGAAATTCTGAAGGATGTACTTCAGGCAGAAAGAAAGTAACATCAAAGTTCTGACATGCAAGGAGGAATGAAAAGCAAAGAAAGTGAGAATATGTGACTAATTCTAAAGAACATTATTGACAATAACAGTAATAATCCTATAGGGCTTTAAAAATATTAATATAAACCATCCATTCAGTGTAATAATGGCATACCAGATGTGTCAGGAGAGGGGCCAATGGAGTTAAAATGTTCTAAGGACCTTATTCTGTCTAGGAGAAGGGTAAAAGAATTTTTAAGCATTAATGCTTTAAAATGTGCCTGTTGTCATTTCTGTGTTACTTTTAAAAGAATAGAATGTGAGTATATTCTTTCTAATCTTCAGTATGGAAAAATGGAATAATAAAAACAAATCCAAAAAATGTCAAGAGGTCTGGGCACGGTGGCTCAAGTCTGTAATCCCAGTGCTTTGAGAGGCCAAGGTGGGAGTGTTGCTTGAGCTCAAGAGTTTGAAATCAGCCTGGGCAACATGGCAAGACCCTGTTTCTACAAAATTTTTTTAAAAAATTAGTCAGGCGTGGTGGCATGTGCCTGCGGTCCCAGCTACTTGGGAAGCTGAGGCAGGAGGGTTGCTTGAGCCCAGAACGTCAAGGATGCAGTGAGCCATGCTCACACCATTGCACTCCAACCTGGGTGCCACTGCATTCCAGCCTGGGCAGGAGCATGAGACCCTGTCTCCAAAACAAAAACAAAAACAAAAAAACAAAAACAAAACAGAAAAACCAAAAGAAGCCAAGAAAAGAGAGAAAAGGAAGCACATAGAAGATGTGACAAAGAGAAAGCACCCAAATATATCAGTAATAATTAAATGTAAATAATTTAATGTAGATAGACTTAGCATTCCAGTTAAAAAACAATGATTATCAAAGTGTGGAAAACAAATTCAATTAAATGTTTAAAATACGTATCTAAAATGAGGGTCTACAGAAATGTTGAAATTATTGTGATGGTAAATATATATCATACATATATTAAACAAAAGTGTTAGTTTACTTAAATTAATAGAAGACAAAACAGAATTTAATGCAAAAAATTACTAGAATTTAAAAATGTCACTTTTTAACAGCTGAAGTTTCAGTTTACCAGGGATTTTTAAAGAAATCTAAATTTCTGTGTACTTAAGAATGAAGTCTCAAAAATAAAGAAAATATTTACAGATCTTTAAGGATGAATAGAGAAGTCCACAATCTCGGAGGGAGATTTCAACATACCACTGTCTTGGTAATTGATATTACAGTAGATTTTTTTAAATTAGGAGAATATACAAGGTTGAAACAACATGATTTATGAACAACCTACTTTTTAGAAAATTATAATTTACTGAACCTGGATAGTCTTGTGACATTAAAGAACTTGAATCAGTTATAAAATGAGCAGTAAAAATATATTCTCATTAAGAAAATTTCAAAGCCCAGAAGGCTCTACCAGAAAATTGTGCTAAACTTCCAGGAACAGGTAATTCTTACACAAACTCTTCCAAAGCGTAGACAAGGAGGAATCTCATTTTATGCAGAAATTTGATATCAAAAGCAAACAAAAACAGTATAGAAAAGGAAAAGTACAAGCCATTCTCATTCATGAACATATGTGCAAGCATCCTAACTTTGACCTGGAACCATATAGGAAATGAGACTCTGGGAGCCATAGTTCAAGTTTACCCAAGTTGACAAGAAAATGATCAAGCACAATGATAGACCTATTTTTTTAAGGCAAAGAAATGATTATTCCAGGCCGGGCACAGTGGCTCACGCCTGTCATCCCAGCACTTTGGGAGGCTGAGGTGGGCGGAATCCAAGGTCAAGAGATTGAGACCAGCCTGGCCTACATGGTGAAATCCTGTCTGTATTAAAAATACAAAAATTAGTGGGGCATGGTGGCACATGCTTGTAGTCCCAGCTACTCGGGAGAATTGCTTGAACCCGGGAGGCGGAGGTTGCAGTGAGCCGAGATTGCGCCATTGCACTCCGGCCTGGTGACAGAGTGAGACTCCGTCGCCAAAAAAAAAAAAAAAAAAAGAAATGATTATTCCTCAAGCCAAGATAATGGTTGCCCTGGGGGAAGGGATAAGGTTGTGATCATGTGGGGGTTTCTCAGAATGGGGGTGCCAATGTTGAGCAGAGAGGGGATTTACATGGACATTTATAATTAATTGTTATATTTTACCTATATATTGTACGTAATTTTCTGTATATTCATTATATTTCACAACAAAAGAAGAATAAAACATCAAGTTTCAAAGTAATGTGTGAGTATAGGTAAAAAATCTATGGAAGTTCACACATTCTGTTAATATCTGGAGTAGGTATTGGAGACAGCTGACAGGCAGAGGACATTCTTTAACTCTTCCCTTGTCAATTTGTATAGTGTCTGACTTGTTTTGTTGCACATATATTCTTTTTCTAATTAAAAAACCCTAATGAGTCAAAAGTTAATATGACTATAAATAAGTGTATCAAAGACATCTGATTTTCTTCCATACCCATTTCACAGGAGAACTTAAACTTTTTAGCTGGTTATGTGGCTGTCTACCTAACAGATAATATTTTCAGCTACTCTTGCAGCTAAATGTGGTAATGTAACCAAGTTCTGGCTAATTAGATAAATGGCAGTGTTTTGGAGGACTTTGGAGAAGACTCATTAAAACAGCACTGTTGGCCAGGCATAATGGTTCACATCTGTAATCGTAGCACTTTGGGAAGCCCAGGCAGGAGGATCTGTTTAGCCTAGGAGTTCAAGACCAGCCTTGGCCAGATGGTGAAATTGCATCACTACAAAAAATAAAGGAGTTAGGCTGGGCGCAGTGGCTCAAGCCTGTAATCCCAGCACTTTGGGAGGCTGAGGTGGGAAGATCACCTGAGGTCAGGAGTTTGAGACCAGCCTGGCCAACACGGCCAAACCCTGTCTGTACTAAAAATACAAAAATTAGCTGGGCATGGTGGCACACGCCTGTAATCCCAGCTACTCACTTAGGAAGCTGAGACAGGAGAATCGCTTGAACCCGGGAGGTGGAGGTTGTAGTAAGGTGAGATCGCACCATTGCTATCCAGCTTAGGTGACAAGAGCAAAACTCCATCAAAAAAAAAAAAAAAAAAAGAACTTGCCGAGTACGGTGATGCACACTTGTAGTCCCAGCTACTTGAGAGGCTGAGGCAGGAGGATCCTTCAAGCCCAGAAGGCCAAGGCTGCAGTGAGCTATGATTGCACCAATATACTCTAGCCTGGGTGATAGAGCAAGACCCTGTCTCTTAAAAAAATTAAATAAAAAATACAAAACAGAATTGGCACATGAGTATATCACCATCATCATGCTGCCTGGATGCAAAGGTTGGAGTTATAGCAGCTGCCTTGGATCATGAGGATGATGGTTTCACTGTAGGACAGCAACAAGGGAGCTGACAGGGTCCTGACTGAAAACTTTATGAAGCCATCCTGCTGCTATTGGACTACCCATCTTCAGTTCTTTTTCCCATGAGGGAGAAAAACAATTGATTTATTTGGTTTCCTCTGTTATTTGTAGTTAAACCCAATTCTAATTAACATAAAAGCAGCAAAGCAAGTCATCCAGAGAGGCAGCAAAGCAAGTCTACCTGCCCATAGAAGGTAGAATTTTTGTTTGTAGATCAAATAAAACCTGTCTATGAGATAGGCCCATAGACAGGTTTTATTTATCTACACAGTTTCTGGGAAAGGAAAATGGATTTGTTTATAATGTTAAACATTAAGAGTCTGCTATGGTCTAAATATGTTCCCCCTAAGTTCATATGTTGAAATTCTAACCTCTAAGGTGATAGTACTAGAAGGTAGTAGTCTTTTGACTTGATTAGATCAGGAGGGTGGAGTCCTCATGAACGAGACTAGTGCCCTCATAAAATGGGTCCAAGGGAGCTCCTTTGCTGCCTCCACCATAAGAGGACACAGGGAGAAGGTGACTTCTATGAACCAGAAAGCAGCCCTTCACCAAACATGGAATCTGCTGGCATGTTGATCTTAGACTTCCTAGCCTCCAGAACTATGAGAAATAAATTTCTGTTCTTTATAAGTTACCCAGTGTATGCTATTTTACAGAATGGATGAAGATAAAGTCTTAATATAAAAATCCAGATTCCTGGCTGGTCTTGAAAATTCAGAAGATATGACATCCTTGAGGTCTCATGCTATCAGTTGGCCGAAGCTGAATAGTGACTGACTCTTCTGTGTCAGGCATGGGCTTTTCTTATTTATTTCATTCATTCATGATGTATTGTGCTTATATCCACTGGCCTAGAGTTCCCACTATCAATAGTTTAGTTATATTTTAGCATAGTTGTGTTGTTCTGTTTAATACAATTTTGTATCTTACTTCCTTAATATTAGACAAGTATTTTTTTCCTATATGAAGGAATCCCATTTTTTTGCTTGGTTCCTTTATGGCTGGGTTGTGTTTTGGTTTGTGACGAATTGATTTCTGTAGACTCTGGGTGATAGCAGAGACATGCTCAGAGAAATCATGGTGATGTCAAATAGCACCAAGAGCACCTTAACATTGTCCATGAAAATTCATCCAGAATAAGATCAGGAAGCCTGGGCTAGAGAAGCTGGAACTTTTTAGGGTTAATTTTGATAAGAATTGCTACTTAGTTCATGCTTGCACTAATTACAGCCCTTCATATGGAAATAGACTATTCAACAAAAAAAAAACCTTCAAATTTCAGGTATCTTTGTTCCCATTTTGCTACCGAAACACACAGTGCTTAAAAGGGTAAGTGTAGTAATAATTTCTGATTTTTCCCTCCATATTTCAATATACTATTTTAATAATGCCATTATATTTTTCACTAATTCAAATAATTACTTTAATAAAGAAAATATGACAAAACATTAAAATGTGGGCGCTTTATTAACTTCAGTACAATTTCTGCCTTCCTGTTCTGTTCTGAATTGCGTAAAGAGGAAAAGGAAAATTGATAATTTAATCAATTGTGGTAGGTGTATAATACATATTGATTAGGCACATGTCTAAATTAGACTTTTTAAACCAAACCAAAGGTTTGCATTTGAAAGAAGATAAACTGCCAAAATATTAAAATCAAATTTATCAAAAACTAATAATTTTAAAGCAAACTGTAATTACAAGAATTGCAGACTCCGAAAGTGAGTGTTATTCTTTTGGGAGTTTAAAAGTCTTGTTATTTTCATTCCTCTTAAAAGACCTATTGTTGTTTCTTAACTTTCTTCTGGCTTTCTATTTGAAACATAAATTCATTGCTCTAGTCAGGAAAAGGTGACATGTGCATGCTGAGAAATACTCACCGGACCCCTTGTGGAATTGTTCTGCCATCACACGAACAAATCCATCTATAGCTCACTCTCTGGGGACTCAGGGCACACCTGACAGGTGTGCCAGACAGGCTTTTTCCTCCCTAAAATGAAAGGTGCTATGATTTTTATTGTTTGGAAAGTGCTCTGAAATATAAGCATCTAAAAGTCAGACTTGTGTCTTAAAGTTTAGTATAGGAGGCATTTCTTGTCTCCAGAAACAAGTACACTGATTTACATTATGAAATTTTGTTCATAGAGATGTAATAGGAAATTGAAAGCAAAGTTTACAGCCAATTCTAAATTGAGGATTATATATTATATAAGGCTTTACTCTCTCAGTTATTTAAATACCATTACATTTTTACTCAAATATTTTTGAGGTGATTATTACGTATAGGACATTGAGCTATATGTAAGCTATATGTGAGCTAGGTCAAAATGTGATTATTTCACATCAGTTTTTTTCAAGTGAACAAGCTGCTTTGTGTGAATATATTAGCTGTGGAGAAGTTATGCTAGCATAGACTTTAGGACAGAGAAGTATAACTTTCCCCTGTCATCAGTATTTTAAGCGTCTTCTGTGAATACAGCTCTGTACTATCTGCTGGGGAAACAGAGAGATAGAGATATGGGTGCTGCTTCCAAAGACTTTCATTTTTTTATGTAAAGGGTTGATTTAAGAAAAAAAGGACTCTAAAATATTTCTTGAATAATTACTATCTAAGTTATTTACAGACATGCATTATTTGAGAATATGTGTTTTGATAACAGAGATTAAGAGACTATCATTTCTGCTAGGTATGTGTCCTGAAATTAAGAAAACTGATTACGGAACTTATTTATATTCTGCTTACATTTTATTAAGCTTACCTCTGCTTAAGTGAAAGTTCTTTATATTTTTATGACAGCGATTATATTCTTTAATCCAAGATTCTTGTTTCTTTAAAGCGTAAAAATGTTATTCTTCTTAAATTCCAATGCTAATGGATAAAAGAAGATTTGCAGCCTCTTGATGTTCGTCATCTACTCCCAGAAAACCAGCAGCACAAGGAGAACATGTCCAGGAAATATTTTTATGTGTGGCACTCCCTGTCGGCTATAAAATTATGAAACCTGGCCAGATGAAGATCGTTTATGCAAATAGCCACTTATAGACTGAGCACCAAACAATGGAATGGCCCATCAATAGTTCGTTTGATTCATTTAAAAGGGAGAAATAGATCAGATAGTTGTAGCTATGCGGCATCATTTCTGAGGGCTCTGTTCTGTTCCATTGATCTATGTCTCTGTTGTGGTACCAGTACCATGCTGTTTTGGTTACTGTAGCCTTGTAGTATAGTTTAAAGTCAGGTAGTGTGATGCCTCCAGCTTTGTTCTTTTGTCTTAGGATTGACTTGGCGATGCGGGCTCTTTTTTGGATCCATATGAACTTTAAAGTAGTTTTTTCCAATTCTGTGAAGAAAGTCATTGGTAGCTTGATGGGGATGGCATTGAATCTATAAATTACCTTGGGCAGTATGGCCATTTTCACGATATTGATTCTTCCAACCCATGAGCATGGAATGTTCTTCCATTTGTTTGTATCCTCTTTTATTTCATTGAGCAGTGGTTTGTAGTTCTCCTTGAAGAGGTCCTTCACATCTCTTGTAAGTTGGATTCCTAGGTATTTTATTCTCTTTGAAGCAATTGTGAATGGGAGTTCACTCATGATTTGGCTCTCTGTTTGTCTGTTATTGGTGTACAAGAATGCTTGTGATTTTTGTACATTAATTTTGTATCCTGAGACTTTGCTGAAGTTGCTAATCAGCTTAAGGAGATTTTGGGCTGAGACAATGGGGTTTTCTAGATATACAATCATGTCATCTGCAAACAGGGACAATTTGACTTCCTCTTTTCCTAATTGAATACCCTTTATTTCCTTCTCCTGCCTGATTGCTCTGGCCAGAACTTCCAGCACTATGTTGAATAGGAGCGGTGAGAGAGGGCATCCCTGTCTCGTGCCAGTTTTCAGAGGGAATGCTTCCAGTTTTTGCCCATTCAGTATGATATTGGCTGTGGGTTTGTTGTAGATAGCTCTTATTATTTTGAGATACGTCCCATCAATACCTAATTTATTGAGAGTTTTTAGCATGAAGGGTTGTTGAATTTTGTCAAAGGCCTTTCTTTGACAAACCTGACAAAAACAAGAAATGGGGAAAGGATTCCCTATTTAATAAATGGTGCTGGGAAAACTGGCTAGCCATATGTAGAAAGCTGAAACTGGATGCCTTCCTTACACCTTATACAAAAATTAATTCAAGATGGATTAAAGACTTATATGTTAGACCTAAAACCATTAAAATCCTACAAGAAAACCTAGGCAATACCATTCAGGACATAGGCGTGGGCAAGGACTTCATGTCTAAAACACCAAAAGCAATGGCAACAAAAGCCAAAATCGACAAATGGGATCTCATTAAACTAAAGAGCTTCTGCACAGCAAAAGAAACTATCATCAGAGTGAACAGGCAACCTACACAATGGGAGAAAATTTTTGCAACCTACTCATCTGACAAAGGGCTAATATCCAGAATCTACAATGAACTCAAACAAATTTACAAGAAAAAACAAACAACCCCATCAAAAAGTGGGCAGAGGACATGAACAGACACTTCTCAAAAGAAGACATTTATGCAGCCAAAAAACACATGAAGAAATGCTCCTCATCACTGGCCATCAGAGAAATGCAAATCAAAACCACAGTGAGATACCATCTCACACCAGTTAGAATGGCCATCATTAAAAAATCAGGAAACAACAGGTGCTGGAGAGGATGTGGAGAAATAGGAACACTTTTACACTGTTGGTGGGACTGTAAACTAGTTCAACCATTGTGGAAGTCAGTGTGGCGATTCCTCAGGGATCTAGAACTAGAAATACCATTTGACCCAGCCATCCCATTACTGGGTATATACCCAAAGGACTATAAATCATGCTGCTATAAAGACACATGCACACGTATGTTTATTGCGGCACTATTCACAATAGCAAAGACTTGGAACCAACCCAAATGTCCAACAACGATAGACTGGATTAAGAAAATGTGGCACATATACACCGTGGAATACTATGCAGCCATAAAAAATGATGAGTTCGTGTCCTTTGTAGGGACATGGATGAAACTGGAAAACATCATTCTCAGTAAACTATCGCAAGGACAAAAAACCAAACACCGCATGTTCTCACTCATAGGTGGGAATTGAACAATGAGAACTCATGGACACAGGAAGGGGAACATCACGCTCCGGGGACTGTTGTGGGGTGGGGGGAGGGGGGAGGGACAGCATTAGGAGATACACCTAATGCTAAATGACGAGTTAATGGGTGCAGGAAATCAACATGGCACATGGATACATATGTAACAAACCTGCACATTGTGCACATGTACCCTAAAACCCTAAAGTATAATAGAAAAAAAAAAAAGAAAAAAAAAAAGAGAAATAATTGTCATATTATTTCTGCCTCCATAATGGCTTGATTTGATCTCTGTCTTAGAAAATCTTCTGCCCTTATTCAGTATATAGGGTTCATATTGATCCCAAATAACCCCTCTGACGTAATTATGTTTGCTGTTTGCAAAAGGGAGGCCATTTGCTGCATGGCAAATGGAGCATGTTGGAGGGATCTAAGCGAATTAACTTGTAATTGGATGATTCTTGGTGAAACTTACAATGGTCACTTGACCATTGTAAGGGAAGGGAGTCAAGGATGGGAGAGTGGAGGGGGTATCTGCCTGCAACCAGTAAGTCCAGATTTACACAGGAGGACCAGACAAAAAAAATTGATGTTTGTGACTTAGCTCCTTAGCCCATTCTACTTCAAATTCCTATCAAAGTGCAGTTACATATTCTTTTATATTGGACTTATTCATCACGAATGGAATATCTCATGATAATCTTTTTCTTATTTTCCTCCTCCCCCGCTCTTTTTTTATTTTTAAAATAATTTTACTTTAAATTCTGGGATACATGTACAGAACGGGCAGGTTTGTTACATAGGTATACGTGTGCCATGGTGCTTTGCTGCACCTATCAACCCATTATCTAGGTTTTAAGCCCTGCATGCATTGGCTATTTGTCCTAATGCTCTCCCTCCCATTACTCCCCACCCCTTGACAGGTCCCGGTGTGTGTGTGTTCCCCTCCCAGTGTCCATGTGTTCTCATTGTTCAACCCCCACTGAATAAGTGAGAATATGTGGTGTTTGATTTTCTGTTGCTGTATTAGTTTGCTGAGGATGATGGCCTCCAGCTTCATCCATGTCCCTGCAAAGGACATGATCTCATTCATTCTTATGGCTGCATAGTATCCCATGGTGCAGATGTACCACATTTTCTTTATCCAGTCTATTATTGATGGGCATTTGGGTTGGTGCCATGTCTTTGCTATTGTAAATAGTGCTGTATTAAACATATGTGTGCATGTATCTTTATAGTAGAATGGTTTATATTCCTTTGGGTATATACCCAGTAATGGGATGGCTGGGTCAAATGGTATTCCTGGTTCTAGATCCTTGAGGAATTGCCACACTGTCTTCCACAGTGGTTAAACTAATTTACATTCCTACCAACAGTGTAAAAGTGTTCTGGTTTCTCCACAGCCTCGCCAGCATCTATTGTTTCTCGACTTCATAATTGCCATTCTGACTGGCATGAGGTGGTATCTCACTGTGGTTTTGATTTACATTTCTCTAATGATTAATGATGTTGAGCCTTTTTTCATATGCTTGTTGCCTGCATAAATGTCATCTTCTGAGAAGTATCTGTTCATATCCTTTGCCTACTTTTTGATGGGATTTTTTTCTTGTAAACTTGTTTAAGTTCCTTGTAGATTCTGAATACTGGACCTTTGTCCGATGGGTAGATTGCAAAAATTTTCTTCCATTCTGTAGGTTACCTGTTCACTCTGATGATAGTTTCTTTTGCTGTGCAGAAGCTCTTAGTTTACTTAGATCCTATTTGTCAATTTTGGCTGTCTTTGCAATTGCTGTTGGCATTTTCATCAAGAAATCTTTGCCCATGCCTATGTCCTGAATGGTATTGCCTAGGTTTTCCTCTAGGGTTTTTATGGTTTTTGGTTTTACATTTAAGTCTTTAGTCCATCTTGAGTTAATTTTTGTATAATGTGTAAGGAAGGGATCCAGTTTTAGTTTTCTGCATATGGCTAGCCAGTTCTCCCACTACCATTATTAAATAGGGAATCTTTTCCCCATTGCTTGTTTCTGTCAGGTTTGTCAAAGATCAGATGGTTGTAGATGTGTAGTGTTATTTCTGATGTCTCTGTTCTGTTCCATTGGTCTATATGTCTATTTTGGTACCAGTACCATGCTGTTTTGGTTACGTAGACTTGCAGTATAGTTTGAAGTCAGGTAGCATGATGCCTCCAGCTTTGTTCTTTTCACTTAGGATTGTCTTGGCTATATAGGCTCTTTTTTGGTTCCACATGAAATTTAAAGTAGTTTTTTTCTAATTCTGTGAAGAATGTCAGTGGTAGTTTGATGGGAATAGCATTGAATCTGTAGATTAATTTAGACAGCATGGCCATTTTCACGATATTGATTCTTCCTATCCATGAGCATGAAATGTTTTCACATTTGTTTGTGTCCTCTCTTATTTACTTGAGCAGTGGTTTGTAGTTCTCCTTCAAGGTCCTTCACATTCCTTGTTAGCTGTATTCTTAGGTATTTTATTCTCTCTGTAGCAATTGTGAATGGGAGTGTATTCTTAATTTGGCTGTCTGCTTGTCTATTGTTGGTGTGTAAGAATGCTTGTGATTTTTGCACGTCGATTTTGTATCCTGAGACTTTGCTGAGGTTGTTTATTAGCTTAAAGAGTTTTTGGGCTTAGATGATGGGGTTTTCTAAATATAGAATTATGTTATCTGCAAACAGACAGTTTGACTTCCTCTCTTCCTATTTGAATACCTTTATTTCTTTCTCTTGCCTGATTCCCCTGGCCAGAACTTCCAATACTATGTTCAATAAGACTGGTGAGAGAGAGCATCCTTGTTTTGTGCTGGTTTTCAAAGGGAATGCTTTCAGCTATTGCCCATTCAGTATGATGT